>NW_012267308.1:2958444-3042507 GCF_000151885.1 Dipodomys ordii
CCCCCGCCACCTCCCCGCCCCGCCCCTGCCACACATATACAATTCTGGAAGTTCAAGAAGATCTGGGGAAGACTTCATTCTACACTGTAACACTGCAGAGGCAGGAGTGGAAGCAGCTGCCAGCAGTGAGTGCCAGTGTGCAAAAAAGGTTGGGGGCCAGGCAACTGGTGACTCATGCCTGTCATCCTATCTACTCAGGAGGTTGAGATCTGAGGGGTGAAGTTCAAAGCCAGCCCAGGCAGTGAAGCTGGCTTATTTTCCAAGGAACCACCAGAAAACTGGAAGTGGAGTTGTGGTGCAAAGTGGTAGAGTGCTAGCCTTGAACAAAAGAGCTCAGGGACAGCATCCAGGTCCTGAGATCAAGCCCCATGACCGACAGGTGAGGGAGACAAATTTTCTATCAATGTTTCTAGCAATAACTGATCTCACCCTATCCCAGAACAAGAACCCACTGTGGCAAGAATAGCATTAATCCCTCTTAAAGAGCCAAATACCCCTGAATACTACTACAACCACAGCAGCCTCCTACCATGAATTTGGGGGAAGGTGAAAAGAGAGGAGGAAGGGAAGATGTGTGAAGGAGAGAGAGACAGAAATGGGGAAAGGAGAGAGGAGGGAGGGAAGGAGGAGGGCTGGGAGAGAGGAAGAGGGCAAGGAGACTGGGGCTCAGTCATCCCTGTTGCCCAGCCATCCTCAGGGGCTCCCATTCTCTAGGGCCAGGATGTTGCTGCCTGACCAAGATAGACACAGACAAGCCAGGCTAAGCAGACGTCTGGCCACAGTATCCCAGGGTACCCCTGGGTACTGGCGGCAATCTGCCAGGCAGACCTCACCAGAAGGGGCCTCTGTACTGACTTCTGGTGTGGGAGAAGTGATTAATCTTTTTTCTCTACAAACTGTCTGGTTGCCAGCATTTTATTATAGCAACAAAACCCAAACTAAGACAGAGCAGAGAAGTCAGAGGGGGAAGGTACTGTCAGGAAAGTTCTCTCTGCTCCAAAGTGGGAAAAGCACGACTACTGTCACCTCCATCTGCCCACAGTGATCACTCTGCAGGAAACACGCAGAAGCTAGCAGTGCTCCCAGGGTGAGGACAAGGGGCGCCCAGGCACCCATCCTGCACCCCGGAAGAGCACATGGTGGCAGTCTGTCAGAGACATCATCCCACGCTGCTCTACCCATATCCTGGAAGCCTCCACAGCCTCATCATTGGGTCGGTGGTCAGCATTACCACAGCAGGACAGACTCAGGCCCCAGCCAAGGAGGGACCAGTCTTTCCCTTAACTGGAAGAGTGTCACGTGCCATATGACTGTGCCACGGGATAGGGCCACATGCCATGGGACAGGTGGAGGAGGCAGTGTCTGCTGGGCTGGTCCACCTGGGCTACAGCCCTGGACAAGTGAGCACAGTACCCTGAATCATCCTGTCTCACAACAGGAATTCCTTTCAGAATTCCTTTTGGTCAGTTGTGGGGCTTGAAATCTAGGTCTGGGCGCTGTCCCTCAGCTCTTCAGCTCAAGGCAAGCACTCTACCACTTGAGCCACAGTGCCATTTCTGGTTTTCTGGTGGTTTATTGGAGATAAGAGTCTAACAAGTCTTTCCTGCCCGGGCTGGCTTTGAATTGTGATCCTCAGATCTCAGCCTCTTAAGTAGCTAGGATTATAGGTGTGAGCCACCGGCGCCCAGCTCAGAATTCTTTTAAATAGTAACTTGTTTAAACTGCCAACATCAATTGCCTGATAATTCCCTGCACGGATGGCTCTCTGCTTTGTCTCTGAGTCTGTCCATTTTTATTTGTCCCCAAGTGTATGGCAGGAACCAGTTATATCAATGAAGAAACACCTCTGGTTTTGTTTTTTGTTTTGTTTTGTTTTTTAAACAGCCACATGACATGCAAAGCTGCAGATGGATTTTCTGTCAGCAAACAGGGCGCCTAGAGGAGCCATTATTAACGGCCCCCGGAGACTCCTGAGCAGGCCTGGGAGATGATGCTCAGGATTCGGACTGGATTAAGGGGACATTGCCAGCACCAGGCCTCTAGGTGTCATCAATAATGCTAAGACTCTAGACTGTGGTTGAACCCTCCACTGTCATAATCGCTTAGGTCATGACATCTGATGTTTGAGCCCAATGACTAATCGTTTTCTCCATTGCTGAGTGCAGGAAGCCCATGGGAATAAATCCCATCCAGTCGCCCACCCAGGTGAGCAGGAGACAATGTCTCAGACAATGTATGGGTGGTGGAGGCGACCAGACATGAGTCACGCTGGCTTCCCAGGAAACACAGGACATGTTCTCCTTATTGCCACTTTCTGTCAGGTAATCTTACAGTTGGATGAGGCGCTTGATTATCCTTCGATCCGGTGCCCAGGCTGTGCTCAGCAGTAGCCATGTCACAGCAGAGCCAAAGACAGGCAAGGAAAAATGAATATGGCGCCATTATTGGGTCAGACCTGTAATCCTAGCTACTCAGGAGGCTGCAATCTGAGGATCGTGGTTCAAACCCAGCCCAGGCGGATGAGAGATCTCCCATCTGCAGTGCAGCCTGGTCACGAGGTTGAACGGTTTGGAAAACCACCTGTTCCCTCTATGTATCACCTGGGACACAAGCTCAAAGCAATGGAACCAATTGATTGTGGCTTATAACCTCCAAAATCCTGAGCCAAAGTATTATTTTTCTCTTTAGAAGCTGATTATCTCAGGTATCTGTTCCAGTGGTAGGAAGCTGACTGATACAAACCAGCCTACTCAAGTCCAACAGCCAATCACCTGGCTGTGCCCCTCATCTCTCTTCCTGACCTTCATTACTGCCATCTTTGTCAACATCAAATGCACTAAACTTCACTTGTTCACTTGATCACCTCTCCTTCCAGGTTCACAAATGGGTTTCTTGTGATTATAGGAAAGCTAAAAACGCGACACACCGCAGGGCCCAGGCAGACTGCCTGCCGTGGATGAGCAAAGCATCTGTCCACATGCTTTGGCCTCAGAGGGATCAAAGGGTGGTTGGGCAAACCCCCAATGGCCAAATCCAGAGCTTTTAGATGTGGACATTTGCAAATGTCATATTAGTGAATGCCGGCTAGTCCTGGTCTTGAAGCCATGATAAGTCTGGTTTGAGCTATTCCTACTAGTCCCAGAGAGATCATCCCAGCTCTCCAAGACTTTCTGAGATAGAAACAGGCCCTGGAATCGAACACCCTTCTGGTGAGGCTGACCTCTGTCTGCCCACCTAGGAGGGATTGCCAAACACCCTGTTGCAACATCAACTTCATCTGCCAACCCAGAAATGTAGACTTGATCCCTCGATAAACCACTGGGCACAGTGACCACATCCCCAGGAAGGCCAGATGCTGCACAGCCCTGGTGACAGCCACCTAAGCTTTGCCACTATCTAGCCAGACTGAGACTCTGCTCCTTAATCCCGATGGTTTATTCAACACCCATCTGTCTAGCCCTGCCCTGGGCCCCTCTCTGCCCTGTCTACAACCTAGAACCTGAGGAGACTGGGCGCCTAGGACATGGATCACTCCTTCTGGTGACCTCTGACCCCTCCATAACTCTTCTGATGACCTTTCTCCAGCCCAGCTCAGCCTCTGCTTGGCAACGATTGTCTTAAAGGGGCCACAGACAGAATCATAGCAGTGACTGGGGTAGTGGCTCTTGGCTGAATGTAACCTTGACCTGGAGGATAGAGGGAGGGAGAGAGCTGGGCCTCTAGCCCCTTCTGTTTTGTGAGATAAATGAAGCCTTCTTTCTCAGCCAGTACTGACCAGATCCTCCCCTGATTCAATCATGATGGTCTTATGTCCTGATAATTCACAATCTATCATGCACTTGTCCTTTTTTTTTTCCTTTCTTTTTCTTTTTATCAGTCATGGGGCTTCAACTCAGGGCCTGGGCACAGTCTGTGAGCTCTAGTTCTACCATCTTGAGCCACAGCTCCATTTCCGGTTTTCTGGTGGTTAACTGGAGATAAGAGTCTCATGGACTTTCCTACCCAGGGAGGCTTTGAACCATTATCCTCAGATCTCAGCCTCCTGAGTAGCTTGAATGACAGGTTCATACCTGTCACACCAGCACCCATTTTCTTTTTTTGGGGGGGGGCGGGGTCCGGTCATGGGGCCTGAACTCTGGGCCTGGGCGCTGTCCCTCAGCTCTTCAGCTCAAGGCTAGCGCTCTACCACTTGAGCCACAGCGCCACTTCTGGCTTTTTTTCTTTTTGCTTATGTGGTGTTGGGGAATCCAACCCAGGGCCGCATGCAAGGCAAGCGCTCTACCATTGAGCCACCTTCCCAGCTCCGTCTTTTAAATAAGTATGTTTAAAATCCAGACTTCTCCAAAGGCCTCCATGCCTTACTGGTGCCCCCGCTGGGATAATGGTAACTGCCAGGCTGAAAGAAGCAGGTCCCCTTTTATCGGGCAGAGGTCCTGGAGGTCCCTGAGCAGCTGAACACAAGCTCTGTGGCCAACAACCAGATCTAAATCCTGGCTCCCCACTGGCCCACAGCATGACGGCGGACAAACTGCTCAGCGCTCCTTTGTTCCTCACTCATAAAGGAGCCTAAGAAACGTCAGCAGGTCACTTGGCGGATGAAATGGATCATAGCCCTCACTTAGCTGAAGATCCACGAAGGTCTACAGACCAGATGCTGCTGGCACGTGGTCAGGCCTCAGGCCGTGTGCACTGGGGCGGCTGGCCATTCCTTTGCCTCCCAGGTCTGCTAAGGGGCAGACCAGTGTCCAACACTCAGTAGGTGTTTAATAAATGCTTGCTGAATGGGCTCAAAGTGGAGTGGGGTGATGGAGTCGGGCAGGCGCAGCATGAGGGGTACATGTGTGGTACATGAGCTGGATCTCTGGAAGGCGCTTGCGCTCTTTCTCTCTCTCTCTCTCTCAAACAGCCAGGCCCTGACTAAAAGTGCAGAGCCAGGGCTCTGGGGATCTGCTGTCCCTGTCCAAATTAATGAGTCTTATAAAAGTCCAGCCTGAGGGCACAGCCTCTGTGGTTTGGTAGGATATAATGACCACTGTCAGCAGACCAGGCAAGCTGGCACCAGGACCAGCTTCCTTGGCAGGGGACAGGTCATGATCACTAAGACTGGGTCCATCCAGCCCAGCCCAGCCCAGCCCTACTTAGTGCTAGGGCTCAGCTCCCACATCTTCTTCCTCCTTTCCCTTCCCCTTCCCCTTCCCCCCCCCCATTGCTGCCTTTATCTATGGGCCACCCAGAGCCACAGGCTCAGCTGGTCATCTCGTACCCCGGATCTCTCTGAGGGGTGTCTCACTGGAGTATGTCTGCTGCATGCTCCTCTCTGACCCACTGGGCTGAGCTAGCTGCTCTTAGCCTTGTCTTGGCTTCAGCTCAAAGGTCACCTTCTTCTGGATGACAATCTGTCATCTGCCTGCCTGCCTTTCTCCAATGTCAGCTACATGTCTGGAACTGGAGCCCCGCCCTGTAGAGTATCCACAGGCCTGCAGGCCTGGGCCCATGCCAGGGGTGCACCCCAAACTCATACATGGAGCCCCCCAAACTAATACCTCACATAATGAAAGTATTTGGAGATGAGAGTTTTAAAGCTTTAAGGGCTGGGGGTGTGGCTCAAGTGGTGGAGTGCTTGCCTAGTGAACATGGCCCTGAATACAAATCCTAATACCTCAAAATCATAATAATCATAAGCATGACCATAATAATGAGGTGCTTCAAGCTGCAGCCTCTAGGCTGGGTCCTAATCCAACTGGGCTGGTGTCCCCAAGAGAGGAAATCTGAAGGCACAGGGAACATCAAGATGATCATGACAGGACACACAGAGTCAAGGCCAGTTGAGGGATAGTTGAGAAAACCTACCACACCCTGATCTTGGACCTCTAGCTTCCAGAAATATGAGAAATGTATTTCTGTTGCATGTGAACTGCCCAACCCCAGCTATGTAAACACCTATACACTAGGTTGTCAAGGAAGGAAGCTGTGGGCACCAACATCAGGCCTGCAGGCATGCCACTGGCTCATGCCTATAATCCTAGCTACTTAGGAGGCTGAGATCTGAGGATTGAGGTTCAAATCCAGCTTGGGCAGAAAAGTCTGTGAGACTCTAATTTCCAATGAACCACCAAAAAGCCAGAAGTGCTGTGGCTCAAGTCACTTGGAAGGTGAAATGATAGCACAACAGCCTTGAGCAAAAAAAGCAAAGGGACATTATCAAGGCTTGAACAAGCCCCAATACTGGCACAAAAAAAAGTTCTACCAGGAGCAAAGCCAAAACCTGACAAGAAGAGGGAAGCAGACCCCTAACCCACTTGTTCAGCTGGGGTTGTGCCCACCTTCCAAGGAAGAGCAGGTGGTCTAAGCTATCCAGACTGTGCTTTGCACCTGTTAGAGATCGGTTTCTTTCCTCTTCAAAGCATTATAGATTGATCGCTAAGTCTTGCTGTAAATCAAAAGCAAGTCACTACTCATTACCTTCTTGGAATTCCCCAGGTTCTTCCTGGGAAAACTATTTCTCAGCTGTTTGATCTCTAGGCTGCCGGCACTATCTCTAGGCACGCCACCCATCAGACACTTATTTTTTTTCCTTCTAGGCTCCTTTCTCAGTACCTAGATGAATTTCTACCTTTTTCCTGCTTTAAGAAGAGCTGCTGAGATAAATGATTCAAAGATTCGGGCTCAGGCTGAAAATATATGGACTGCAAAAGCTGATTCTGCATAAGTCAACCACTGGGGAGAAAAAGCAAAGATCAGTGCTGGCTGGCTGTGCCCCAGTTACCCTGGCATCTGGATGCTCTCTCTGGGGGGAAGGGAGGGATGTTTTACCCATCAAACCATGATACCTGCCCCAGCTGCTGCTGTGCCAAGTATCTGCGCCATACTGCCTCTCACATGATGCTCCTGAGGGCCAGGGAAGGTACCAGCTGCCTGTGGCTGACAGAAAGGAGGGTGTGTCCCAACTGTACACTGTGCACTGGAGGAGGAACTTCCCTGCAGCTGATATCACTTTTCTAAAGAATCCAGATGCCCATAAGAGCATGAGCCATGGTTATGGGTGAGGGCCCACAGACAGAAGCCTCTTCCCCTTCTCGCTTGTATTCCATGGGGTCAACTACTGCCTATCTCCGTAAACATCAACAAGCCCAGGAAGGGATCGAGTCCCACCTCTGCTCTGATGAAACAGTAAGAAGGTAAAAGAGTGAAAACGACACCCAGCCAGGGTGGGATCTCTCAGCCATCCAACCATCTGCCCCATGTGTGCAGGGATGGAGTTAGATCTTTAGAGCCCAGAGGTGCCACCATGCACCTGGACTGCCAGGGAAGAGACCACAGTAATGCCTCTCAAAGTGGTGACATGGGGGCCACCCCGCCCCAGAGCCTAGACGCAGAGGCCAAATATCGCCACTTACAAACAAGGGGGTCCCAGAGTGCTGTGGCAATGTGCCTGGGGAGCTGGCACCCAGAAACACAAGATGGCCTCAGGGAAACACACAGCTGCACAGGACCAGAAGGGGACATGAGGCACATTAGAGCTCTACCTCAGGCATTTGGCTAACATCTCCAGCCCCCTTTCCTGCAGTGTCCTTGTCACATTCTGTCTGGTGCTAGGACACGGGGCGCTCGATAGAGACCGCAGCCACTTCGGGCTGGGCTGGATCATGCTAGTCCGGGTTAGTGTCATCACTAGGCATGGCTGGCAGCCATCAGCAGCTGGCTGCCCTGAATGTCCAAGTCTCTTCATCCTCCTGGAAGTGAGAGCCTCAAATCCTAGCTAAGCCGGTCGATGTACCCAGCCTCTGGCCTGTGTGCCCGGACCAGGATGGTGGCATGTCCTTGAATAGCCTACACCATATCCACTCCATGCCAATGGGCTAAGGGTGGTAACACACAGCTGGACAGGACAGAGGTGTGCCAAGCCTGGAAGGCCCTACAGCTCCGGGACACGAGGACTCTGTAGTTTGGACCTTTACACACTGGGGTGGGGGAGGAAATGCCCCGTGTTCCATCATAAATCACCTCCAGTTTCACAAGCCAGACGTGCCTGCTGGCAGATATGGAAATGCCTTGCAAAGTTCCCAGGTTAAACCCTTCATGACATCTGCAGATTCAGAGCTAGGAGGGAAAAAGACTCCTGGCCCAGAATAATTGCTCCCACAGGGAGCTTCTTTTTACACCCGGCCTGTAATGAAAATTTTTGAAAACCCGGCACCGAACCTAGAGCATCATCATGGCTATCCCATCTGTTCCAGAAGCCACAGGGAAAAACTGCTCTTCTTCCTAAGAGGCGAGTCTCCTCATCAGGCACTACCAACCAAAGCCACTGCCATGCTGCCTTCCCAAGGCCGGGGCAGACAGGATACAGTCTTGCCAAATGGGCAGTGGGTCCATCTGCCCTTCCTATCTACCAGGCATGATTTCCTGGAGCTCCAGGCAGGAGCACAGTTAAAAAGGCACCAAACCTAAAACCTCCTTTATCAACCCTGTGCTCTCATTTTTCTTGAAATACATTACCCTTTTCACCTCTCTTTTCTTCTCTGTCTCTGTCAGTCATTGGGCTTTAACTCAGGGCCTTAGCACTGTCCCTGAGCTCTTTCTGCTCAAGCCTAGGGTTCTATCAATTTGAGCCACAGAACCACTTCTGGTTTTCTGGTGGTTAACTGGAGATAAGAGTCTTATAGGCATTCCTGGCCAGGCTGGCTTTGAACTTCAATCCTCAGATATCAGCCTCCTGAGCAGCTTGGATTACAGGCGTGACCCCCCCCCCCAGGCACTTGACTTTCCTCTCTCTTTTAATAGAGATACTGGCATTGGAAATCTTTCTCAGCTGACAGAGAATCAAGGCCTAGGTGTAATGCCAAGGGCCAGCCAACTGTTGTAGAGAGAATGCCTCTACAGGGCATGGCCTGGCCCACTCTGTGCTGCTCACTGCACACCCAGTCTTCAAGAGCCCACCTATAGCAACCCAAATCTTTCCCCCTCTTCTGTATCTGTGTTCCCAGCTGGGCTCTGCTCACCTTCCAATTCTCTTTCCTTGTTCTGTATGCTTAATGAGTGAATTCTAATATTACTGAAGGAGATTCTTTACTAGTAGTGTCTGTTTGGGGTCCTAAAAGCCTCTCTGCACCTGGACGATCAGGTATAAATCTTGCTCAAGATTTGGGACATTTTCTGCTAGTGTTTTATTTAATATGTTTTCTATGCCTTTATCGTATACATTTTTCCTTCCTCTACACTCATGATTCATAGTTTGGTCTTCCAGTAGTATCCCAGAGGTCTTTCATATCCCCTTCATATTTTATTTAGCTTTACCTGAGTGTTCTAATTCATCTATCTACCTTGTGTTCATGCCCTGAAACTCTTTGTCTTCCAAGTTGACTCCTGGTGAGTCTTTAAAAAAAAAAAAAAAAAAGAGGAAAACAGGGCACACAGGCAAAGACAAAAGATGGAGGAGGAGCCCAAGCCAGGAAAGGAGTCAAACTACAAAATGCAAGCAGCAGCTGGGTGTGCATGGCCCAGGCCCTGAGTTCAAGCTCCAGGACTGGTGCAAACACAAACACACACACACACACACACACACACACACACAAAATAATAAAATGTGATTTTTTTTTTAAATGGAAGCAGCAGAGCAAGTGTGGAGGTTACAGGACATTTCCCCAAGTGTTGAAGTGGGGGTTCTGGGGTTCTCTATAGAAGCCTTGTCTGCACTAAAGATCCAGCAGATGACTTCACTTTGGCTGGCAGGTATGTTGTATGGGAACCAAAGTTGTCTCGGGTGGCCTCAGATGGCCTTTACTACCCAATCACCTTCACTTTTGTGTCTAACTAACAGAAGAACTTCTCAGTGGACCACTAAGCTTAGCAGACCTCCAGCCTTTACCAGCCCTAAAGCTAAGAGTGTTACAAGATAACACCAGAGACCTTCAGAAGAGGTTTCCCTGTCTTGTTGCTTTTCCTAACCTCATGCCTCCCTCAGTATAATTGGAGATGATGACTGACTTAGAATGTTCTCTGGTTCTATGACAAGTTCACGTGAAGGAGGAAATGTGTCATTCAGGGTAACCTGAATCTCTGTTCCTGGCTCATGGGCACTCCTATTTGGCCCAGGATAAAAATGTTTTTTCTTTGAAAACAGATTCACTATTTTACAACAGCAGGAGGAGAGACAGCAGTCCCCCTGAGCATCCAGAAGCTTCCAATGTGTGAGATCAGGAATTTCAAAGTAGGCCCTGAGGTGGAGACCAGTGTCGCTGTTCAGATGAAAGCTGCAGATCCTAGACAATTATGGGGTAGCCTAAGGCTCATCCTCATGGCTTCTAATTCTACTGGGCCTCCATGCTACCTTCCATGGCTGAGAAGGAAGCCACAGAGTGATGGGAAGTAGCACCGGTCCAGGGTGACATGACACACAATGATGCTGCAGGTCTCAGACAATGTAACTCACAGAGATGCATGCTTATCCTTGGAATGACTAGTGGGACGACAGACAGGAAGCACAGAGCAAGTGACACTGCTGAGTAGTGTGGTTATTGTGACCAGACCGGCCATACTGATGTACAAGAGTCTGCAACTCCACACTCCACCCAGTTGTCAGAGTGGTTGTCTGACCAGTGACTAAGTCAGAACCCACGTAATCTGAACTGTGTGACCTGCCATACCATCACACCGCCTACTGACTGAATGCCAGGCACTGGGGGCTCATACCTGTCATCCTAGCTGTTCAGGAGGCTGAGATTTGAGAATCAAGGTTCAAAGCCAGCCCGGGCAGGGAAGTCTGTGAGACTCCTATCACTAAATAACTACCAAAAAGCAGCAAATATAAAGTTGTGGTGGCTAAAGTGGTAGAGTACTAGCCTCAAGCACAAAAGCTCAGGAATAGCGTCCACGCCCTGAGTTCAAGCCTCACTACTGGCACAAAAGAAACAAATACACACAATACATAAATTTATAAATGAATAATGCATACAAATATGAATACAAAAATAAATACATAAACATATAAATAATTAAAATCACCTCTCTTGATCTCAGGGCAAATGCATAAAAACTAGTGAGGAGGATGAGGCCTGGAAAAAGAAAATATTCCTGCTTAACGTACTCCAGAATATACATTTTAAAATAAAAACTAAATACTTGCCAGGATCCCATAAAATACTGACAAAAAATATTTTCAAATAGGTCAAAAGAAGAAAAAAACCCTCAAAAACAAAAACAAAAAAAAATTGGGGGGGGGAGTCTGGTTGTGGGGCCTGACCTCTGGGCCTGGGTGCTGTCCCTCAGCTCTTCAGCTCAAGGCTAGCACTCTACCACTTGAGCCACAGCACCACTTCCGGTTTTTTTCTTTTTGCTTATGTGGTGCTGAGGAGTCGAACTCAGGGCCTCAGGCATGCAAGGCAAGTGCTCTACCACTGAGCTACCTCCCCAGTCCCTCCCCCCCAAATTGTAAAGGGTGACATTTTCTAACTATAAATGGTGACAAAACCATTAACTAATAACACAAAGTTAATCAAGAAAACAAAACAAAACAAATAATCCTAACCACACCAATCTGGAATGAACTGGTTCATTTCTTGGGTCAAAAAACAAATCAATCAAAATGGCCAAGATAGTATTCAAAAACAAATTAGCCAAAGAAAAATCCATTTCCTACTGGTGAAGAAAACATGAACACAGATTCATCTGAAGAAGTTTAAAGATGGATGTTCAAAACCAGCTCCAGGAGAGGAGGAGAAAGGACTTAATAATAACATTGGAAATCTATAAGTTAGACAAACTGAACAGCTGGAAAATAAATGTAAGAAGAGAGACCTTATGAAAAGATCAATAGACAGATAAAATGCATGCAATGCTAAGTAATAAAGAACACAAATTCCAATCAAAAAGGCCAAAAAGGAAACAAAACTAAAGATACATGAGATTCTTTTTTTCTGTCCTGGGTCTTGAACTCTGGGCCTGGGCACTGACCCTGAGCTTTTTTTGCTCAAGGCTAGTACTCTACTACTTTGAGCTACAATGCCACTTCCTGAGATTTTTTTTTTTAACTGAAGAGAATAAATTTTGGCATTTAAAAATCCTTGCTACAAATAAAAATTTTCTAGGAATGCACACTATTTTTTTATCTTGATTCAGGTACTAGGGCTTAAACCCAGGGCCTATAGGCAACTGTCCCTTGGCTTTTCATTCAAGAGGGGAGCACTTGAGCCACAGCTCCACTTACAGCTTTCTGTTGGGATATGAGTCTCACAGACTTTCCTGCCCTGGCTTGTTTTTGAACTGAGATTCTCAGATCTCAGCCTCCTGACTAACTAGGATTACAGGTGTGAGCCATTGGTGCCGGCTGTATTGGTTCTATAGAAAAATCTGAAAAACAAAGAACAACTGGGGAACAAAAAATGTGGAGACCTTTCCAAAACATAATTCTAAAGATAGTAGAGAGAGCCTGTACAAAATGCCACTGAGAGAACAATAAATGTACATCGTCAGTCCTGCCTGTCCTGTGTTTTGGGGGTGGGGGGGGGGGGGGGGGGGGGGGGGGTGTTCATTGACTCTTCCCCATCATACCATGCTGTGTTATTGCCCAACCTCTTCTTAGATGAGGAAGCCAAGGTACCATGTTATCGACTTAACCAGGGTCACACGGCTGGTAAGTGGCAGAGCTGGGACCCAAATCCAGGATACTCATCTCTACAGATCGTGCTCTAATCGCTACATTACACTGACTTCCTCTTTTCAGTTTATTAAGATTGCAGTCTATGGAGACAAGTAGGGTGTGTGCCAGGATGCCACAATGGCTGTATGGCATAAAGTCTGGTCATCAAATTTACCTAAGGTACACACAGTGCCCATCTAACACATTTCTCCATCAGGAGCACTGGCATTCATTGGAGAAATGGCTGCCCACGGGCTGGAGGAGGGACTAAACAAGATGAGTCTGGAGCAAGGAAACATTCCTCATCTCAGCCAATTTAAAAAACCAGGCCCGATAAAAAAAAATGCAAATCAAAACTACATTGAGATTCCACCTCATGCCAGTTAGAACAGCCATTATTAAGAAAACAAATAATAACAGATGCTGGCGGGAATGTGACCAAAAGGGAGCGTTACTACACTGTTGGTGGGAATGTAAACTGGTTCAACCACTTTGGAAAGCAGTATGTAAGTTGCCCAAAAGACTAAACATAAGAGCTCTCCTATGACCCAGCAATCCCACTCTTGGGCATTTACAAATGATTACAAACAAGGCTACACTAAAGCTACCAATACAACTGTGTTTATTACAGCATTATTTACCATAGCTAAAATATGGAACCAACCCAGATGCCCCTCAGTAGGTGAAATAGATCAAGAAAATGTGGTATATATGCACAGTGGAATTCTATGCTTCCATCAGAAAGAATGACATCATCCCATTTGTAAGGAAATGGAAAGACATGGAAAAAAAATCATATTAAGTGAAGTGAGCCAGACACAAAGAAACATAGGCTCCATGATTTCCCTCATCTGTAATAATTATGCCTAGGATATTTCTAGCAGAGGATCACAATAGCTAAATAGCTATGTATATATGACCACATAAAATGATGTTAATTGAAATGAACTCCACCAATGTGGAAACAAGAGGGTTTTTTTGTTATTGTTTGCTTGCTTGCTTCCTTCCTTCCTTCCTTTTCTTTCTCTTTCTTTCTTTCTCTCTTCCCTTCCTTCCTTCCTTCCTTCTTTCCTTCCTTCTTTCCTTCCTTCCTTCTTTCTTTCCTTCCTTCCTTCCTTTCTTTCTTTCTTTCTTTCTTTTTCTTTCTTTCTTCTGTTTTTAACTGTCTTCCATTTTTTTCTCCTCTGGTTTATTCCCCATGATTTCAGTACCCTTTTTCTCGTATGTAAGTTTATCTGATTTGGGAAAGGCAAGGAAATAAAAAAAAAACAGTGGGACAAAGGGTGAACCAATCCAACAGCAATACTCACTAGACACTAAGTTGGAAATGAACCTTACAACTTGGGGGGAGGGGATTTGAGGTGGGAGGAGGGAAAGCAGGAGAAAACGAGGGAGGAGGTAACACTGTTTGAAAAGAAATGTACTCATTACCTTAGTCATGTAACTATAACCCCTCTGTACCTCACCTTTACAATAAAATAAAATAAAATAAAAAGCTGGGCCTGGTAGTGCATGCCTACCATCCCAACTACACAGGAAGCCTAAATAGGATCACAGTTCAGGTTGGCCAAGGCCAAAATCATGATCTTAGTTGAAAAGTAATTAAAGCAAAAAGGGGTAAAGATATGCCTCAAGTGCTAAGAGTACAGGCAAGTATAAGGCCCCAAGTTCAAACCCCAGTGCCATCCTTCCCTACAAGAAGTCAAGGTTGTCAAAAACAAAGTCTGAGTAAGTGTCAGCCTACAGGTGCCTAGGAGACATGACATGTCTCCTGGACAGAACCCTGGAACAGAAAAATAGTGTTAAGTAAAAGCTAAGGAAGCTAAGGTAAAGCCTGGGTTAGATAACAATCACGTTCTGACAAATGTTCTACTACAATGATAACAACAGAACTGTGGGTGCAGGGTGTATCTTTACTACTTTTCTGTGATCTAAAGCTGTTCTAAAATAGTTTATTAATTGCTTAACACTGAGCCAAAAAAGCCAAGACAGATGTTAGAAAGACAGCTGATAAAATTTCACATCCTTTCCTGATAAAAATCTCCCAGCAAGCCAGGAAGAAAACACTACTTCCTTGAACTGATGATAAATATTTATCTGAAATTGGCAGAACCAGGTTAGTGGTGAAACACTGGAGACAATCTATAGGTACCTGCTTGTACCACTGTGACTGGGGGTGAGTGGGGAGGGAGAGTGGCAGGGGTGGGGGGAATCCTCCAGGGCTACTTCTCCGGCATACCTGACTGTGGCTTTGTCCCTAAATCCCTAATTATTCCAGCATGGACAAGCTGCACATTTGCACAGAGTCCTCCTGTCTGCTTCCTTGACCAGCACTCTCACAGGACCTTGTTCAGTTCTTCCCAAAGGCAATATGAGCTATCATTCCTGCGCATGGATCCAGATGAGTAAAACCATCTTGGGTTGTAACCACCATCACTGGCCCCCTATTCCTGAGTAACTCTAACTTAGATTTCCCAAGTACTTTCTCAGCACACTATAAACAGGAAAAACTAGCCAGGCACAGGTGGTTCCTACCTATAATACTAGCTACTCAGGAGGCCAAGAGCTGAGGAACACAATGTGAAGTAAATTTGGGCAGAAAAGTCTAGGAGACTCTTATCTCCAATTAAACAGCAAAAAGCCAGAAGTGGAGGTATGTGGCACAAGTGTGGAGTGCCAGCCTTGAACAAAAATGCTAAGGGAGACGGGCACTCATGGCTCAGGCCTGTCATCCTAGCTGCTTGGGAAGCTGAGATCTGAGGATCATGGTTTCAAGCCAGGCCAGGCAGGAAGATTCATGAGACTCCAATTAAGCACCCAGAACCTGAAAGTAGAGCTGTGGTTCAGAGGTAGAGTGCTAGCCTTGAGCACAAAAGCTCAGACACAGTGCCCAGGCCCTGAGGTCAAGCTCCACAATCAACAAAAAAACCATAAGGGACAGCATCCAGGCTCTCGGTTCAAGCTCTAGTACTGACACAGAAAAACAACAAAAGCAGGGCCTCATAGAGCACAGAATGGGGAGCCAAGTCTGGACTCCACATCCAAACAGCCCTTACTGAAGTAAAGGTAAGAAGAAAGACCTGTCTGTTCAGCAAAAATGTGGCTGAAATTTTACAACTTGATCCCTGGATAAGATCCCCCACCTACAGGTTTAGATGAAATGTGTGTGTGTGTGTGTGTGTGTGTGTGTGTGTACACACTCATGCTCTTGCTTAGCTTTTTTGCTCAAGATTGGTGCTCTACTACTTGAGTCACAGCTCCATTTCCAGCTTTTTGCTGGTTAATTGGAGATAAAAGTCTCATGGATTTGTCTGCTCAGGCTGACTTTGAACCAGGATCTTAGATATCCTCCTGAGTAGCTAAGATTACAGGCATGAAGCACCAGCACCTGACTGGATGGAATATGCATGAAGAGTATGGTATGGCAAGAGTGGATATGGGGACTGTCAGAGAGAGAGAGAGAGAGAGAGAGAGAGAGAGAGAGAGGGTGTGTGTGTGTGTGTGTGTGTGTGTTGGGTATATACACAGGTGTGTAGATTTAAGGTACTGTGAGGTTGTGTGCTGGGATATGAAAACCCACAACTGCTCCTCTCCCTCTCTCCCTCCCTGAAGATGGACAGGTACACTGAATACATAGGATGATCATGATCCCCTACATTTGTCCAAAGGGCAGAAAAAGCAATAAGACCTTAAATTAAAAAAAAAATCACAGCTGGGTAAATTCTTTACTAACAAAGGCCTAAAAAAAAGCAGAGGCTGGAAATGTGGCTTAGTGGTAGAGTGCTTGCCTAGTATGCATGAAGCCTTGGGTTTGATTCCTCATACCACATACACAGAAAAAGCCGGAAGTAGTGGCACTGTGCCTCAAGTGGCCTTGAGCAAAAGAAGCTCAGGGACAGAGCCCAAGCCCTGATTTCAAGTGCTGTGACCGGAACACACACACACACACACACACACACACAACACACACACACACACACACGATGTTCAAGACAGTTTTAGCTGGGTGCTAGCTACTCAGGAGGCTCAGATCTGAGAATCATAATTCAAAGCAAGCTAGGGCAGGAAAGTCTGTGAGACTCTTATCTCCAATCAACCACCAAAAAGTTGTAAGTGAAGCTGTGACACAAGTAGTAGAATACCAGCCTTGAGGGAAAAAGCTAAGGGACAGTACCCAGACCCAAAGTTCAAGCCCCATGACCAAGGAAAAAAAAAAAAGAAAGAAAGAAAAGAAAGCAGAAAGTTGGGCGTTGGTGGCTCATGCCTGTAATCCTAGCTACTGTGGAGGGTGAGATCTCAGATCACAGTTCCAGGCTAGCCAGGGTAGGAAAGTCAGTTAAGACTCTTATCTCCATCAACCACCAAAAAGCTGGAAGTGACTCAAGTGGTAGAATACTAGCCTTGAGGGAAAAAGCTAAGGGACAGTGCTCAGGCTCTGAGTTCAAATGCTAGTGTACACACACACACACACACACACACACACACACGCAGGAGAGGCTGCTATGTGGGATGAGAGAACCCAGGGAAAAACAAAACCCAGGCCTTATCAAGGGTCTCCAGACTATTTGCTGAGGAAATTCCCACCCAAGGGACATGGAAAAGGCCACACAGACCCTATCACACCCTACAGAACCTGTCTTTTAAATGATTGTCACCTCCCCCTCCCAGCTGTCACCAAATGGACTCCACTTGGCCCATTTGCAGCCTGAAGGGAAGGAAAGCCTAATTCCAATTAAAGTCCCAAGCTGTCAAAAGCATCAAGTTATTAATCTCTTCATGGCAAATGTAACCAGGACCTGCTTACACAGCCAATTGAGCATGCTCTAAATTAGTGTTTGCAGGTAATTGATTCAGGTGCCAGCCCCATGCCAGCCAGCGACAAGCTGGTTACGCCACTAACATTAAATAATATGGGGCGGTTAAAACAGACTGCCTGATTGGGTCTGCAAGTCAGATGCTGTTAGAGCCTGAATTGCCCAGACATTAACGGCTTATTGGTTTAACACAATTTACTACACCTCAATTTCGGAACATGATTTTCATTTCCTCTGAAATCTCAACTTGCAGGCATAGCACAGAGGAGGTGTCGTCCAAATGTCATCAGCTGCCTTGCTCTTTTTTTAATAGGCCCTTAAGACTGTATCATAAATCTTTGATAATTAAGAAGGGAAAAAAATCAGGTGCACATGGTTCATGCCTGTCATCCTAGCTACTCAAGAGACTGAGAGAGAATTGTAGTTCAAAACCAGCCCGGGTGTACAAATCTGTGAGACTCTTATCTCCAACTAACCAACAAAACACTGAAGTGGAGCTGTGGTTCAAGTGGTAGAATGCCAGCCTTGAAGGAAAAAGCTAAGCAAGAATGCAAGGCCCTGACTTCAAGTCCCAGTACAGACACACACAGACATATAGACATACAAAAACACAGAGACACAGACACACAGAGACACAGACACACAGAGACACAGACACATACACACAGACACACAGAGACACAGACACAGACACACACACACACACAGACACACACACACACACAGACACACACACACACACACACACACACACACACACACACACACACACACACACACACACACAGAGCTTAGAAGGGAGTCTCTGGCCAGCACCTCTGAGCTATCCTGGTGGTAAGCTAGTTTTCCATCCCTGCCTCCAGTCCTGATTCCTCCAGTTCCTGCCCTTCCAACCCTCCCCCCTCCAGCATCCCTCTGTGGGGCTGGGATTGTGGGGTACCTGGCATCTGTGCAGGGTGCCATCAACACAGATAATAGCTCACCTTACCCCCTGTGATCTGCACAGCATCTGGCTGCCCTGGACCAATCCAGCCAGGGTTCAAAGGGCCCTGCTCCCCCTTGTAACTAACACTGCCTGCTTTTGAAGACTTTTGTTCCCACCTAGTTAAGAGTTCTGAAGGTCCCAGTGGTACTGAGCATGATTTAAAGAAAAAAAATAGAGCAGGACCATTTCCCTCCTCCATCCATCCATGGAACCAGCCCCCTCATATATTCTAACACAAGCTGTGGGTCAGACACTGTGGACAGATGAGACCCAGCTCCAGCTCTGGAGAAGCTGTCTCTAGGCTCCTGTGGATTCAGACACAGCAAACCAGACAGTGACAGAAGGCCATGCCCTCCACTGAGGCAATCAGCCCACCTCCAGGCTACAGATGCTTCCAAAGGTTGGGTCAGGCCCTCTTCAAATCCAGCCAGTATGGGTATGCCAAGACATGGAGACATCTGGGGATCGCCCTCTTCCCACCACCTTAGGGTTTTATAAGGAATTACACCCTCTGGTCCTTCCCTTTCCCTTTAGGAACAATCGTGGGTCTTACTAGATCTTCCATTATGGGCCACAGGTGAGCATGGCAAACAGCCAGTACCCAACAGGGCTTCAGGGTCCAGCCCAGAGTCCATGGGACCCTGTCCACAGGCTGCAGCAGGTTTGGCTGGAGATTCAGGATGGAGGATGGCTCAAAGCCCCTCACAGGAGTTGACTCCAGAGCGGAACTCCCATAGCACAGGGTACAAGGCTGCGGCATACGCAGAAGGCAGGGCCCCATGCTGAGACAAACTATTTTTGTTGCAATTTCTTGCTTATTTTTATGTGGGGAATTATTTATGGGTCACTATGAGTCAACTCCACTGAGGACAGGTTTCTGGGGCAGTGGCAATCTAAGGGACTCTCTGCCCAGCCCATCTTTTCCAGAAGTGGTCCCAAAGCACTATTACCTAATCGCAGATTCTCAAGGGGGGCCATGATCCTGCATACCCCTCCCCCCATCCTCAGTGTGACAGAGCTGGGAATCTAATGGACACTTGTTATGTCCCACACTCACTCCCCACCCCCATAGTCACAATAGCCAGAGCAAAGCCATTTTAATGTCTTACAGCCAGAATAAGAGAAAACCACAGAGACTCGCTGGGTTAACTATGACCAAAGTCATAGCCACAGGGAACGAAGGGGTGCACGCTGGCTACTGCAGTCCAACCTCGGCCTCAGCCTTGCCCTCCCTCACTAACACAGTAGGCAGGCCAGAGGGCTGGGAAGGCATACTAATCCTTTTCCTGTTACTGTAACCAAGTACCCAAGGCAGGTTACTTTATAAAAGGAAAAAAGGAGATTATCACAGCTCAGTTTTGGAGGTAACAGGCCGAGGTCAGACAGCCCATTGGCTTGGCCTTGAGAAACCCAATGGTGGATGGCATTATGGCAGAACACAGGTTGAAAAAAAAGAGATCACAACACTAGACAAGAAATCAGAATGCTGGCAAGGCCCAGGCTTGCTCTTTTTATAACAACCCTCACTCAAAAGAAACTAACTCAGGATCTCACAAGAACTACCTTAAACCCAGAGGTCAGGTGTGCCAATGACTCAATGACCTCCCATTAAGCCCGACCCCCTTAAAGGGCCCACTGCCACTCACACAGACACACTGAAGACCAACCTTCCAACACTTGAGCTTTAGAAGGACAAGCCACATCCTAGCCAAGGCAGATGGCAGATGGCATTGTGCAACCAGCCCCCAGCTCTGCACAGAGTGGCCTGAAGAAGCCTAGGGTAGACGTAGACCCTACAAGGTGCGAAAGGACTAACAGAAATCAAGTTCTCATGAGGCCAGGTAGGAAAATGCCATGTAGCAACTCTTCAGTGTCCCCTCCCCAGGGGGCAGGGTCACTGGTAGGGGACCCAGGACAAGTATGAGTGACCGACAGCAGCAAACCAATGCCTGGGTCCCAGAGTGAGGATAAGCCGGCTAGCCACAGATACCACAGTCAGGTGACACCAGGCATGCTGACTGGCTGCAGGCCTAATTGGAGCCAAAGGCTGGGGGAGCCCTGCAGTGCACTTTATGAGCCACTTAACCATCCCTCGCCCCAGCCCTCCCAGCTCACAGACACAATGACAATGTTTACACATAAAAATGGCAAGCTGTTTTACTAGTGGCTTTCAAGACTTCACAATAGCTGCTATTTGGTAAAGTTTCCTACAGATTACAGAAACAAAAGTCCAAGAGTGGAATGATGGGGCACTAAAACCACTCTGAAAAGTAATCAAAGACCAGTACCATTCAACACTCTGCCAAGAGTCGGGGAAGGGGGGCCACCGTCAGGAGAAAAAATCCTATCTGCCCAAGATCCCAAGGCTGGCTTGTAATCCCCACTCCATCAGGACTCAGTATAGCACAGGCTCATCTGATACTTGCTCAGAGAACATAAATTACTGGAGGGCAAGGAGGGAGGGAGTTGGTGATGGTATTTTTACATTTTAATCTTTACTCAGAGAGAAACAGCTTACCTTTCCATCTCATATTCTTTCATTCCCACTTTCACCGCTTTCATTACCTGGAGGATAGATATTAAGTAAAGATGTTTGTATTAAGCAGCTAAGCAGCATGGCCTTATAAATAATGTATAGCAATTTCTCAAAAGAAGCTCTTCTTGCTAGGAGCCCGTGGTTTCATACCTGTAATCTTTACTACTCAGGAGGCTGAGATCAGAGAATCAAGGTTCAAAACAAGCCTGGGCAAGAAAAGACTTATCTATGAAACTCTTATCTACAATTAAGTGGCAAAAAGCAGGAAGTGGAAGTGTGGCTCAAGTGGTAGAGCACCAGCATGAATGAAAAAGCAAAGTGAAAGCATGAGGCCATGAGTTGAAGCCCAATGAAAGAAAAAAGGAAGGAGGGCAGGCAAGGCAAGGCAAAGCAGGCAGGCAGGCAGGCAATGTGGCTTGGGTAGAGTGCTTGCCTATCGTGCATGAAACCCCAGGTTTGAGTCCTTAGTACCACATAAACAGAAAAAGCCAGAAATGGTGCTGTGGCACTGTGGTAGATGGTTAGCCTTAAGCAAAAGAAGCTTAGGGACAGCACCAAGGCCCTGAGTTCAAGCCCCAGAACTGGCAAAAAAAAAAAAAAAAAAAAGGAAGGAA
Organism: Dipodomys ordii; assembly: GCF_000151885.1. NCBI lineage: Eukaryota > Metazoa > Chordata > Mammalia > Rodentia > Heteromyidae > Dipodomys > Dipodomys ordii. The sequence goes on from NW_012267308.1 coordinate 2,980,031, forward strand.
GGAAAAGAAGAGAAAGAAAGGGAGGGAAAGCATGCAATCTATACGGACTATATCTACAAGGTTTTCTCTGTTTAACTCAGAAAAGAAACAAAATGAATTTTTACAAGAGATTAAACAGCCTATCAACCATCCTTGTCATTTCCTAACATTGAACTGTGATAGTCCCTGAGCTGGCACCAGGCTATCCTAGGCAACTGTCTTTATTCAGTCTGTGCAGTGGGATGTTTAGAAAATGATGCTGTGAAGATGTTTTTCAGAAAGGAGATGATAAGCATGTTGGAATCATAGTTACACATGAAAAAGATTCTTTAAAACAAGCTGAGAAGGGCCAAGATGGCTGAGGAAAGCCCTACCATCCCTGAAGCTCGGATGCCTTGTTGAGAAGTTCAGTGACGATTATAGCAGTCATGCCTCTCACAAGGCAGACGCCTCTCCTGGTCCTGTCTCCTGGTCCTCTCCTGTCTCCTGGTCCTGTCCCCTGCTTCCTGCCTCTCCAGTCAAGCTGAAACACGTAGTCCTCTTGCTCCGCCCACAGCAATGCTTGGCCTCATCCCCATCCCTCTACATCTCCCTCACCCCTGCCAGCCAGAGCCAGCGGCCAACTCACCTCTCGGTGGGCCTCACTGGAGATCCGATTGGTGTAGCGCAAAACCTCCAGTTCCATGTCTGTCTTGAACACTCGGCTTTAGGGAAGAGAAAAAAAAAAAAGTAAAGCGGGTCAGTGATCTCTGGCAGGGGCTGAGCCCTCCAGGGAGACCCCACCCCTTCAACACACACACACACACACACACACACACACACACACACACACACCTGCAGAGCCTGGGTCTGAGAGCAGCCTATCTCATCCTACCTGCCCCCCTAACAGACATTTACACACACACACACACACACACACACCTGCAGAGCCTGGGTCTGAGAGCAGCCTATCTCATCCTACCTGCCCCCCTAACAGACATTTACACACACACACACACACACACACACCTGCAGAGCCTGGGTCTGAGAGCAGCCTATCTCATCCTACCTGCCCCCCTAACAGACATTTCCAGTATAAACAGCCAGAAGTCACAGTGCAGCCAGAAGTCACAGTGCAGCCTCTGCAGCTAGACACATCCTGCCTTCCTGAGCCTCAGTTTCTTTGCCCACAGAAGACAAACACAATCTACACAGCAAAGGTCTTAGCCTCTTCAAGGGCAGCACCTAGGCTCTGAGTTCAAGCCCCAGAACTAGCACACACAGACCCAGAGGACAAAGGCTCAGGACAGGTCCTGAGCAGAAGGGGCAGAAGACAGCTTGGGTTTTCCAAGCAGGATAAAGAGGTGACAGGTGGTATTTGAGGCTGTGGTCTCACAGCCACATCTAGCACAGAGGGGACGGCTGAATGAGAAAGGTGACAACCTAGGCAGGGAGAGGGACAAGAACTCCTGAGTCGCTCTGAGCCCAGAATCACTAGCTACAGACTTGGAATGGCCAGAGATGTCCTAAGGAAGAGATTTATTTGTGCAATCTTTTTTTTTCCTTCCTCTTAAATATTCACAGGTCACAAACTGCCTCTGGGTATATTAAACTCAGGATTAAGACATCAATTAACTGGGGTCCAAATGCTCCACTGATTATAACAGAGGCACCCAGGATGAGACATTTCCCAAATCAGTCTCAAAGTATCCATATTGCTAACATGTTGAATAAAATCAACTTAAAGGCCCAGGAAATCTTTCTCTGCTGGAGATGAGCAAGCAAGGGAATGGCTTTGTGGGAGCTAGGTGGGTGAGAGATCAGGATTATAGGACCCTGGTCCTCAGATACCGCAGAGTCAGAATGATACACCAGATAAGAATGACTGGAAAAAGCCAGGCGCTGAGGGCTCACACCTACAATCCTAGCTACTCAGGAGGCTGAGATCTGAGGATCACCATTCAAAGCCAGCCCAGCCCAGGCAGGAAAATCCATGAGACTCTTATCTCCAATGAACCACCAGAAAACCGGAAGAAGAGCTATAGCTCAAAGTGGGAGAGCTGAGTTCAAGCCCCACAACTGACCAAAAAAAAATAAAAAATAAATAACTGGAGAGACAGCAGAGACAAAGCCTGGTTGGAATCACATACCTCAAGAAACTCAATCAGTTAAGTCCTATGTCAGGGACAGGCAGATGTGGACAGGACCCATGTGTTGACCAGGGTCTGGCTGTGCTGCCCCACATCTGCTGTAGGGGGTACTCAGAAACAGTGTTTGTTAAAATGATACCCCATGGATAACTAAAAGCTGGATGAAGACTGGCATCTCTGTCTCCTTTACTGTGGGTTAGATTCCTAATCAGCTCTGCAGACAGGCATGCTAAGCATTTAAGGATTCTGCCTAAAAAAGCAAACTGATGATACCTCATCTAACTCATTCCCCTTCAGGCTGAAGACACCAAGAGTAATTGAGGCACATAGCTAGACATAGTGATGGCATACCGATAATCCTCCCAACTAGAGAGGCTGAGGTCAGAGGATGGAGAGTTTGAGGCCAGCCTGAGTTACACAATGAGACAATGTCTCAAAAGCAAAACAAAAGTAACTAAGTTATTTTATTGTTAGCTTTTACAACATCATTCTCTTACATACAGGAGCAAGGTATCTCACAGTCTCTTACTGTCCTAAACTTGCAATCACCTTGGATTCTAAGAAAGCCTATCTTACAGACGCATCATCCCACATTGAAATCACCCCCTCTGCTGGGCCCCAGTGGCTCATGCCTGTAATTCCAGCTACTCAGGAGGCTGAGATCTGAGAATGGTGGTTCAAAGGCAGCCCAAGCAAACAAATCAGTGATATTCTTATCTCCAAGGAACCAGCAAAAAGCCAAAAGTGGAGGTGTTGCTCAAGTGGTACAGCATCAGCCTTGAGCAAAAAAGCCATATATTGAGAGTCTTCTCAATATAGGTGAACTGATTAAATTCCTCCTCTGCTTCCCTCTTCTATTTTTCCATTTCATTGCTATGGTGAATTGCCAGACCTAATCTGTGACACCCCAGAGTCAGCCCACTGGCCTAGGACTGGGGTTACACTGAGGCCCCTACAGGCATGAAAACTCATGTTCTCTCGCTCTCCTAAGAATCCCACTTTTCATCCATTTCTGTCACTAGATGGAAGGCTAAATGTCTCTTCATTAGGGAAGCAGAATGAGTCACCCTTGGCAAAATCTTTTCACATATACATCAAGGATCTAGGGGCAGGCCTGGGGCTGGTGGCTCATGCCTGTAATCGTCACTATTGAGGAGGCTGAGATCTGAGGATCATAGTTCAATGCCACCCTGGACAGGAAAGTCCATGAGATACTTATCTTCAATGAATCAACAGAAAATTGGAAGTGAAGCTGTAGTTCAAAGTTGACAGAGTGCTCACCTTAAGCACAAAAGCTCAGGAACAACACCCAAGTCCTGACTTCAAGTCTCACAACCAATATTTTTTAAAAAATGAATCTAGTGCAATATCAGGCATCAGTGGCTCATGCCTGAAATCCCAGCTACTCAGAAGGCTGAAATCTGAGGGTCGCAGTTCAAAGTCAGCCTGAGCAAGAAGGTCCATGAGACACTCATATCCAATAAACTACTCAAAGAATGCCAGAAGTGGAGCAATGGCTCAAGTGGTAAAAGTGCCAGCCTGGAGCAAAAGCTTAGGGACAACACCTAGGCCCTGAGTTCAAGCCCTAGGATCGGTGCACACTTGCACACGCGCACACACGCACGCACGCACGCACACACGCGCACACACACATACACTCAGGAATCTAGGGCACAATCTCTGTACTGCTTCATCTAGTACATCTTCTAATTTGAGACGTGTTACCCAGGATCCAGGGTCCTGGGACACTTCCTCCCTGCACACAGAAGGCAGGGGAGCAGAAATAAATCTGTTTCCCATCGCCTGCTTCACGCATGCAGGGCACTTTCACTCCTGAGTAATTAACAGCTCTAAAAACAGCGCATGACTCAGTTGAACACTGTCTCCCTTAAAGCCCAAGGAGGCACACAAGGATGGCTGATACACTCGGCTCTCCTGCAATGCTTTCAGAGGCTCTTAGCCAGAAGCCAAGGCATCGAGCCATTAGACGGTATGAAAGCATCCCCCATCATCTCCTACTCTCCCCTCAGATCAATGCTGTCATCTGCAAAGCAGCAAAGTAGAACCACAGCCTAAATTATGGAAGCGAGATGCCGGCTCTTATTAAATTTCAACTTTTGACCTGCGCAATTCCAACTGCAATACCTAGCACGAGGGAAGAAATGATCCGTTATGATCTCATGTTTGTAGGGAAGAGCACGATTACAGAGGAATTTACAGGAAATCAAAAAGGCTCTGCTTGAGAGAATAGAAAACAATAAAACAGTCATATGAAGAAAATGAATGACACCCAAACAAAACTGAGAACACATCAGCTTTCCTGGGCCTGGAGAGGAGGCTGCTGTTGCTTTCTGTGCAACCAGCTCTGGGAGGAATGCCTGCAGCCCCAGCCAAGCTGCTAGGTGGGGGCTAGGTGTATGTGGGGGTACCAAGGAAGCTTAGCTACACATTGCCTCTGCTCTCCAGGCCTTCCTATATCATGGCATTGGCCCAAGATCCACAATAAGGGGATCCACCCTCCAGGATGTATTTGGAGCTTTAAAGTGGGGCTATAAGATTCTAGGACCAACAGGTTGGGTTTGACTGTCTTTTCCTTGGCTAAGTCATGACCTGTGCTATGCCTCAGTATCTCCCTCTGTGACACGGAGAACAACAAAGAATATCCAGTTAAATTAAAAAAAAAATTTCATGCCAGATGCCAGTGCTCACACCTGTCATCCTAGCTACTCAACAGTCTGTGAGCTGAGAATCAAGGTTCAAAACCAGCATAGGCAGGAAAGTCTGTGAGACTCTTATTCCAATTAAGTAGCAAAATGGTGGAGATGGAGGTGTGACTCAAATGGTAGAATGAAACGAATGAAAAAAGGTAAGAGGCCGGGCGCCGGTGGCTCACACCTGTAATCCTAACTACTCAGGGGGCTTGCGATCTGAGGATCACGGTTCAAAACCAGCCTGAGCAGGAAATCTCAGCCTCTTGAGAAGAGCGCTGGGACAGAGTCCAAGCCCAGAGTTCAAGCCCCACGACTGACAAAAAAAAAAGGTAAGAGACAGTCCCAGAATCTGAGTTCAAGCCCCAGTATTGGCATACACAAAAAAAGAAAGAAAGTGGGCCAGGTGCTGGTGGCTCATACCTATAATCCTAACTACTTAGGAAGCTGAGATGTGATGATCAAGGTTCAAATCCAGTGCAGGCAGGAAAGTCTGTGAGATTCTTATCTCCAATTAACCACCAGAAAACCAGAAGTGGAGCTGTGGCTCAAAGTGGTAGAATGCAGGCCTTATGCAAAAAAGTCTCATGGACTATCCTGCCTAAATTGGCTTTGACTTCAATCCTCAAATCTCAGCCTCTTGAGAAGCTAGTATTATAGGCAAAGCAGCAGAGGCTCAGAAAAAAAAATGTAGTGACATCCCAAGGGGACAGGTTAGAACTTAGAATGTGCCCCTGCCCCCAGAGAGATTGAGCAGTGAGGGCATCCAATATCGGATGACAGGGGAGCAAAGATACAACATCGAGTTGCAATTTAGTATCACAGAGCATTCCCTGCCATGTCTGGGAAGTGACAGGCCTGCCCACTATTCACCCAGAACCTTCCCTTCAGTCACAGGGCAGGGCAATAACTGTGGCTATGATGGATCCACCAAGAGTGACGAGATCACTGCAGAGACAGGAAGCCCGGAGGCAGTAAGGACAATGTGACATTTCTGAAATCCTTCCATGGCCATCAAATGCCAAATAAGTCCTTCCTGCTGCTCTTTTTTTTTTTTAATAAAAGTTAAGAGGTATTGTTATTAAACGTGGGCTCCACTTCAGAGCCTTGGAAATGTCACGGGAATTAAAAGCATTGGTTTGCTCCAAAGTGACAAACTAATGGCTCATCCTTGGGAGATGAGGGAAGAGCTTGTGACCCAGCTGAGGTCTGTAGAACGTGCCTCACTGATTCGATCTGCAGGGAAAGTAATGAGGTGGCACAAGGGACCAGGCGCAGGCTGCAGACCAAGGACTTGTTCTGCCTGTACCATACTACCTGATGCCATCAACTTGAAAGACATGGCCTCATCCTTACAGAGTGTGTGGCTGTGACAAGCCTAGGTTGTAGACAGAGAAAGGAGCACTCTCTCTCTCTCTCCCCCTCCCTCCTTCCTTCCCTCCCCACTCTGTGTCTCAGATCAATACCAAAGCCTGTGGACAGTTCTCAGATCTCCACCTTCACTCAATCATCTTTCCCCATACTGCCCCCAAACAAATCCCAGAACTACCAAGCACCTATGGTTACCTCCTGCCCCGCCCCCCCCACACCAGTCACAATCTCAAGACTGCTCCATCCAGCTGCAGAGGACAAAACCCCACAGTTGCCTTCACTCTACCACAGTTGGGAATTTTGCCTGGTACTGTTATTTACTGATCCTGTCAAATCTTTCCCCCACCACCCCCTCCCCCTGCATGTGTGTGTGCGCATGCGCGCATGCGTGCGTGCGTGTGTATGCATGGTGTGTGTGTGTGTGTGTGTGTGTGTGTGTGTGTGTCTGCTGAGTCTCCAGTCAGAGATCAGAATTACTTGGAAATGTAATTTCTTTTCAGCTCTTCCAGGATTTCCCATGATTCCCACAGTTCTCAAGACAAAGTCAAAATGGACACTAAGCCCCAAGGGTGTTGGTGGCTCACACCTGTAATCCCAGGAGGCTGAGATCTGAAGATCATGGTTTGAAGCCAGCCCCAGCAGGAAAGTCTGTGGTCTGTGATACTCTTAATTCTATTAACCAGGAAAAAAAATCCAGAAGTGGAGCTGTGGCCTAAGTAAAGGAGCAGCAGTCTTAAGGGGAAAACCTCAGAGAAAGTGCCTAGGTCCTGAGTTCAAGTCCCAGTATCAGTACAAAAGAGGAAGAAAAAGAAGAAGGAGAAGAAGAAGAAGGAGGAGGAGAAGAAGAAGGAGAAGGAGAAGAAGAAGGAAAAGGAGGAGGTAGAGGAAGAAGAAGGAGAAGGAGAAGAAGAAGAAGAAGCCGCCAATGAAGAAGAACAAGAACAAGAGGAATAAGAACAAGAAGAAGAAGAAAAAGCAACTTGGTGGCTCACTTCAGGAGCCCACAGAGGCCACACCTAACCTGAGTAGGCAGGCCTTACAGAACCTTACCCGATCTAGCTGCACTGTAGGTGCCAGACCCTAGGGAAGAAGGAAGGCACCAAAAGTACATGCATACAGGTTCCACACCTGTCAAGACATTTGCACAACAGGAAAAAGCTGTGTGACTACATTCCAGCAACCAGATTATGTGATGTTTCCTTCTGGACTTTTTTACCTGCTATCTGAGCAGTGTCTGCCTTGTCCTATGGTAGGAGTTTGGAAAGACTGGAAATAAAGGAGGGGCTGGGGGCACGTCTCAAGTGGTAGAGTGCCTGCCTAGGAAGCCTGAGGCCTTGGATGCAAATGAAATGGTAACCCTTCTATACAGCACTTCTTAATAACAATAAAATTATATTAAAAACAAGACAAAAAAGAAGAAGAAAGGAAATGATGGGGGGAGGGGAATAAAACAATCAACAACCACAAACAAAAACAAAAGAGATTTTTAAAAAAATCAAGCAGAAAAGGCTAAGACTGAGAGAGGAAGTTGTAGATATGGATTTCTGGTTTTCTGAGTGGCCCTTTGAGTAGTGTAGGCAGGAACAGCGAAGTCCCCCCATCTCTGTAGCTGAGCAGGACAAACAGCCCAGGTAGCTACAGACCAATACTCACCACTCAACAATCTCTGGGTGAAGAATGGTGTTGTTGACATTGAACCTACAGAGAGGAAAAAACCAAGGGCATTAGTTCAATGGTCTATACTGTGCCAGCCAAATAAACACACTATGACCATAACCTCCTGGTACCCCCTTGCATGCTGCACATTTTCTGCACACCTGGCCACCTGCTGCCTCCTCCAAATACTGTCAGGGGCAGAGCAAGCTTTGTGTATACAAAATACCAGCCTGCATCCCCACCAGGCAGACAGACAACCTCTTCTGTCAAGCATACCAACATATACATATGGACATACCAGCAAGGAGGGAGGAAGAGGAAGGAACGGAAATGATATTTAGAAAAACAATGGGGGCTGGTGACTCACACCTGTAATTTTAACTACCCAGGAGGCTGAGATCTGAGGATCATGGTTCAAAGCCAGCAAAGTCCCTGTAAGACTCTAATCTCCAACGAACCACTCAAAAAACAGAAATGGAGCTGTGACTCAAAGTGGTAGATTGCTAGCTTTGAGCAAAAGAGCTCAGGGACAGTGCCTTATTTCCTTTTTGATAGACAAAAGAAAAAAAGGAAGGAAAGAAGGAAGGAGGGAGGGAGGGAGGGAGGAAGGCAGAAGGCACGCAGGCAGTGGCTTGTTGAGAATGAACTATGTAACTTATAGGTGGGAATGGGAGGGGAAAAGTGGGAGAGAGTGAGAAGGATTAACACTATCCTAAAAGAAATATACTCTAAGCCGGGCGCCAATGGCTCACGCCTGTAATCGTAGCTACTCAGAAGGCTGAGATCTGAGGACCACGGTTCAAAGCCAGCCCGGGCAGGAAAGTTCGTGAGACTCTTATCTCCAATAAACTGCTAGAAAACCGGAAATGGTGCTGTGGCTCAAGTGGTAGAACGCTCGCCTTGAGCTGAAGAGCACAAGGACAGCGCCCAAGCCCAGAGTTCAAGCCCCATGACAAAAAAAAAAAAAGAAAAAGAAATATACTCTTTACCTGACTTATATAACTGTAACCCCTCTGTACATTATCTTTATAATAACAATTTTTAAAAATGCAAACTAAAAAAAAAAGCAGACAATGGCTGAAGACTTGGGAGAAAAAAATCCATCTATGTGATCCCATAAAGCTCTATGAACTCCAAGTAGTAAAATCTTAAGAGATATATACAGAAGATCATACATCAAACTCAGGACTGCCAAAAGACAACATAGGAATCCATATTCACAAATCAGTTGTATTTATATACTTTAGCAAAATAACCTGAAATGAAACTAAGACAATTCCATCTACAACAGCATCAAAACAAATAAAACACTGAGGAACTATTTTAACAAAAGAAGTACAAGACACACACTAAAAACTATAAAACGTGATTTTAGCTAGGAGCTGGCGGCTCCCACCTGTAAATCCTAACTGCTCAAGAGGCTGAAATGTGAGGATCACAGTTTGAAGCTGGCTCTGGTAGGAAAGCCCATATTAACCACTCAAAAGCCAGAAGTAGAGGTATACCTCAAGGGGTAGAGTGCTAGCCTTGAGCAAAAGAGCTTAGGAACAGTCCCAGGTCCTGAGTTCAAGCTGGTGGCTCATGCCTGTAATCCTAGCTACTCAGGAGGCGGAGATCTGAGGATCACAGTTTAAAGCCAGCCCAGGCAGGAAAGGCTGTGAGACTCTTATATCCAATAAATCACTAGAAAACTGGATGTGGTGCTATGGCTCAAGTGGTAAAGCACTAGCATTGAGCTGAAGAGCTGAGGGACAGCACCCAGGCCCAGAGTTCAAGCCCCACAACTGACAAAAAAAAAAAAGATAGTGTGTGGTATTAGCATAAGGACAGACATACTTATTAATGTAATAAATTGTGCATCCAAAAATAAAACCATGTGGGGAGGGAACAGACTCTAATTAAGAAGCACTGGATACTTGGAAGGACACATTAATCTGTGACATATTATACAACCTTTTGAAATTAAGAAAAAGTAAAATAGGGGCTAGAGGCTTGGTTTAGTTGGTAGAGCACCAGCCAACGAGCAAAAGCATCAAGGTACCAAGTTTGAGTCTCAGACCAAAAAATAAAAAAGTAAAACTAAAGCAAATAAAATAATAAAACAGCTAGGCGCTGGTGGCTTAACGCCTATCATCCTAGCTACTCAGGAAGCTGAGATCTGAGGATTGTGGTTCAAAGCCACCCTGGACAGGAAAGTCTTTGAGACTCTTATGTCCAATTATCAGAAATCTGGAAGTGGAGCCGTGGCTCAAAGTGGTAGAGCACTAGCCTAGAACAAAAAAGCTCAGGGACAGTGCCCAGGTTCTGAGTTCAAGCCTCAGGACTGACAAAACAATAATACTGATAACATATTGTTAGTATTACTATTTTAAAAAAACACCAAAAAATCCAAAAATATGTCCATACATTTATGAACAATTTATCTTTTTTTTTTTTTTTATATTGGGGCTTGAACTCAGGACCTGGGTGTTGTTCCTGAGCTTTTTTGCTCAAGGTTAGTGTTCTCTCACTTTGAGCCACAGCATCACTTCCCATTTTCTGGTAGTTAATTGGAGATAAGAGTCTCGGGGTGGGCCGGGAAGGTGACTCAGTGGTAGAGTGCTTGCATTGCATGCATGAGGCCCTGGGTTCAATTCCTCAGCACTACATAAACAGAAAAGACAGAAGTGGCGCTGTGGCTCAAGTGGTAGAGCACTAGCCTTGAGCTGAAGAGCTGAGGGACAGCGCCCAGGCCCAGAGTTCAAGACCCATGACCAACACAACAACAACAAAAAAAAGTCTCAGAGTTTTTCTTACCTGGGCTGGCTTTGAACCATGACCCTCAAATCTCAGTCTCCTGAGTAGCTAGGATGACAGGCATGCGCCACTGGTGCCTTTGGTGCCTAGCTTGATCTTTTATTCTGTCTTTTTTTTTTTTTTTTTGGCAGCCCTGGGGCTTGAACTCAGGGCCTGGGCACAGACCCTGAGTTTCATTTGCTCAAGGCTAGCACTCTACCACTTCAGCCACAGTGCCACGTCAAGCTTTTTCGGTTTATGTGGTATTGAGGAATCAAACCCAGGACTTCATGCGTGCTAGATAAGCACTCTACCACTAAGCCACATTTCCAGCAGATCTTTTTAATTGTGGTATAATGTACACAGAACATAAAATTGTCTTTTTAACCATTTTTTAGTGTACACTTCTTTAGTGACATTAGGCAGACTGCTGCACAATCATCCTTACTAGTTCCTGCCAGGGCTTTTCCTACCCCACGGCGGAACCCTGGATCCATTAAAAAGGAACTCCCCATTCCTCCTCCCCATCTGTTGGTAACCACTGCTTTGTTTTATGTCTTTATGAATCTATTTTAGGTACTTTGTATAAGTAGATTTACATGACGTTTGTAAAAATTCACTTTTGACAAGGGTGTTGAAGCACAGTTGTTTCAACAAACAGTGCAGAAACAATTGGTCAGCCATATGAAAAAAAGATGAAGTTGGAACCCCACCTACCACCACATGCAAAAATTAACTCAAACTAGTATATGGTAGTATGTACATAGTATGGTAGTTAGTACATGCCTGTCATCTTGGCTATTCGGTAGACAGAGAGCTGAGGATCAAGGTTCAAAGTCAGCCCAGGAAAGAAAGTCTGTGAGCCTCTGATTTCCAATTAACCACCAAAAAAAGACAGAAGTAGCTCAAGTGGGAGAGTGCTAGCCTTTAGCAAAAACTAAAAAAAGCTAAGTGACAGCACCTAGGCTCTAAGTCAAGCTTTAATACTGGCATGAAGAAAGGGGGGGAGGAGGAGGGAGAACATGCAGGCATCTCCCCATCTGATCCCCTACTCCCGGACTGGGACAGGGCCTCCCCTCGTGAAGATTTCCACAGACCCAATCTATAACCAATTGAATTAACTACTAACTTGATAGGCAAGCCAATAGTAGCCAGAAAGCCAGAAAGTCCCCAAACAACCAATTGGCATTTTGTCATATATCATCATTTTAATAATGTCCCTCTACTTCCTGGGTTTTAAAATTCACATCTTCTGATATTAATATTCCTGCTATAACAAATTCAGCATTTCATATTTAACTGCCTAGTTAAATGGAATTAATTTGTAACCAATTGTCTTCAAATATGCAAAGCAGTTTCATTGAATACTGAAGGTAAAAAAACAGGCTTGTAATGAATAACTACTGGACAGAAAATATGGTCCCTGTCCCTCCCTCAAACAAAGGAACTAAGCAGTCCTCGGCCTCTATAACCTCACCCAGAAGTCTGGATACAAGCTGGACGTGGGTGAGTCTGCTGTTGTCCCTTCCTCCTTGCAGGCCAGTGGAGAAAGGTGGACTGGAAGGGTCCATCAGGACAAGGTAAGAGGTTAAGCTTGAACTTCTATTACACTGGAAAGATCAACTGTGGTTTGTGGAGGTGGAGGCAACTCAGAGAAGCTAAAGAAAAACCTCCAGGATAAGGAGCTTCAAGGGGCAGCAGGAGGTGACTGCAGACAGAGTGGTGGAGGACTAGAAAGCAGAGTGACGGCGAGACGCATGTGGCTTGGGAAATAGGCTATTATTATCCCCAGCAAATGGCTGGAGAAGCGCAGGGCAGACAGGTGAATGTGGCTGTGAGCCGCAGGGGCCCTCAAGGTCAAGGTTACTCCCAGCCTGGCTCAGAGGCTGGAAGGAAGACAGAATTGGGTGCTGGACATCTGGGTGAGTGGGAATCCAGGAAGGGGGGGGGGTGTCAAGCTGGACACAGAGGCCAGCAATCCAGATGTGCAAGAAGGAGGTGGGAGAGGGGCACCTGCCGAACCTCCAAGTCAGCACCCATGGCCTGCAAAGTAGGGAACACTGGTTGAAGATTCCTGTCCCAGAAGACCAGCCCTGTGAGTTTACACAATGAGATATGAAATTTGGAACAAGCTTGCCAGGGAGCCAAGAGCAGGGACAGTACCATAAGCAACCAGGAGACCCCAGATCAGAGAGACCAGTGTGAGGGTTCTCCTTTGGGCAGACCTGAGCTCCTGTCCATCATCTAGGTGTGGTGATGTGTCCACCCAGCACTGGGCACAGAGGGCATCTCCCAGCTCAGCCAAGCCCAATAAATTTGTAGCCTGTGGCACTCTGAAACCAGCCTCTGCCTGGGCTGGACCAGATGGTGCAGCCAGGAGCTGGGAGGGATGGTGTGGCATTCAGGCAGTCCCTGGCATTCTGCAGTATCTGAATGCTGACTGGACAGGGTTGACATTTGCAAGGCATAGGCTCATTCAGGGCTCAGATAAGGTCTGTGGGGGGGGAGGGGTCTTAGGACCCACAGGGGACAGAGGCTGAGGGGTCTGTCTATTGGAAAGGAAAGCCAGAGTTCATAGCAGGAAAATCTACCCCATGGGGAGCGGGGAACATAGCCTCCACTTCTTTTCCCCACTGGCAGTGATTATGGCTCTGGGGCAGTTTGGGGCTCTGCCTGCATCTCCATGACACCTCATGGGGTATTCATCCAGGAAGTCAGCCATGCTGGAGTCCACCAGGCCAGCAGCATGACTACGCATGGGGTTCAAGGTCACAGAGCCAGTGTGGTGATCACTAGGGCACCCCCTCCCAGTTCAGGACCCTTCCCAAGAGGCAGACCCAGCCTCAGAGTTCTGGTGGAGACATCCGTGGTGCTGGATGAGATAGGTAAGCAGGGTTCCTGAATGTGGGCACCTGAGGCTGAGGAGAGACACAGCTCCTTAGTGGTGAGCATATCACCACTAGGCTGCTCTGGGAAATCTCTGGAGAGGATGCAGAGATTTGGATGATACAAAGCAGCAAACCCGATCCTGCTCCTCTACCCCCATAGCTGTTATCATGGGGGTGGGGGGAGATTGATACATATTCATGAGCTCATAATCCTTCCTAATCACCCCTCCACCGCACACATGCACGGTCCCACAGCACGCGCCAGCTCATACATAATTATAAGGAGCATCTTCTACCACTGCCTCAGTCCACCAAAGGACAACAGAGGACACAGCGGCTAGGAGGATGTGTGGTAGGGGAGCGTACAGGGGTTCAGACTGAGGACCAGGGCTGGGGGTGGCCACATCTACCCTTGGCAGCCTCACAGAGCAGGGGTCTCCTCATGAGGCCTCATCTACAGCAGGAACAGCCCTGCCAGGAAGGCCCATAGACACACCACTGCCCCCAGAACCGGCCACCGGCCAGCCTTGGGAAGGGAAGAGCACACACATAACCAGCAGACAGTGCTCTCTGAGGGTCATGGGGGTGAGGGCTGACAAGAAGAGTGAGAGCTGCCGCTTGCAGGGCACACAGGGAGCTGCTGATGAGAGCTGGCCAGGGCAGGTGAGTAGGATTAAGGGGCAGGTCTGTATAGTGCAGGGAGCAAGGAACACAGTGCTAGGGGCACTGCTCCTGAAAGTATTGATGGGTAAATTCAGGCAAAGTAGTTTTCTCAACATTTCCTCAAAACATTCAGTCTTGGTGGGTGCATAATCCTAGCTACTTGGGAGGCAGAAATCATGGGATCATGGGATCACGGCTCAAGGATAGTCTAGGTATCAAAGTTCAAGGGACCTCATCTCAATCAATGGCTAGGCATAGTGTTGAGCACCTGTATAATCCAAGCTATGGGGAAGCACAATGGCTGGGCACAGTGCACATGCCTGTCACCCCCAGGGTAGGAAGTTGGCAGCCCAGGTTAACCCAATAGAAAGCCAGACCCTAGTTTGAAAATAACCAATGTAAAAAGGAATGGGAGGCGTGGCTCAGGTAGTAGAGTACTTGTCTCATAAGCAAAAAGCCCTGAGTTCAATCCCCAAAGGAAAACAAAACAACACCCAATCAAGGCAATCTTTAGAAATCTCCTATACATGACACACTTGTGCAGACTGGCGTAAAGATCAGGATGGAGAGATGGCCGTGGGCCCCTGGACTCACCTGCTGATGCCCTCAAAGGATGCCTCTCGGCAGACACTGCCGCTGTCTGTGTTGACACCACGCTGGAGGGGGGGAGGGGTATGTGAGAACAGATACAGGGTCCCCAGTGCCTGTCCTGGAGGGCCTGTCTTATCCAGCCAGGCTCAGGACAGTAAGAACGAGAAGCCCCACTCCAACTAGCCAACCCTTGCTCTCCTGCCTTGCCTGACAAAGAAGTCCCAGCCAAACATATACCCTAATAAAACACACTGGGCCACCTCTGACCACAATCAACAAGCAGAACGCCCCCTCCGCAGCCACCAAAACCTTTCTTAAAACAATGGAATAGCCAGCTAGCTACTCAGGAGTCTGAGATTTGAGGATCACAGTTCAAACCAGTCTGGTCAGCAATGTCTGTGAGACTCTTATCTCCAATTAACTAGCAAAAAGCCAGAAGTGCCCACTGTGGCCTATAGAAAGGACACAGCACTTCCTGTCTCCAACAGGGTCAGTCATTTGGACTGAGTCTCTGTACTTAGCACAGTGGTGGTGATGATTCCTCTCATGTCTTGCTCCTCCCCCATGACCCTCGGAAATTCCTCCCCAGGACTAAGCACTCTTGGTTCTTGAACACCAGCCACTTACCAAGGTGAGGAGGACAGAGGGGTTCTGTGATGTCAGGACACTGGCAATCTGAAAAGGCAGAAAACAAAATGCACTTTAGAACAGCCACAAAGTATAACTAAGTTGATAAGCCACCATTACTTAATAATGAGCACACAAGCTGGATGCCAGTGGCTCATGCCTATAATCCTAGCCTCTCAGGAGGCTGAAATCTGAGGATTAAGGTTTGAAGCCAGGTCAAGCAAGAAAGCCCATGAGAATCTTATCTCCAATGAACCACCAAAAAGATGGAAGTGGAGCTATGGCTCATACATTAGAGTGCTGGCCTTGAGCAAAAAAGCTCAGGGATAGTCCCCAGGTCCCGAATTCAAGCCCCAGTATATACACACACACACACACACACACACACACACACCACACACACATACACAGTGGTGGCTCACACCTGTAATCCTAGCTACTCAAGAGGCTGAGATCAGAGGATTGTGGTTCAAAGCTGGCCTTGAGCAAAAAAGCTCAGGGATAGTCCCCAGGTCCCGAGTTCAAGCCCCAGTATATACACACACACACACACACCACACACACACACACACACCACACACACACACACACACACACACACAGTGGTGGCTCACACCTGTAATCCTAGCTACTCAAGAGGCTGAGATCAGAGGATTGTGGTTCAAAGCCAGACTGTGCAAAGAGTCCATGGGACTCTGACCAAAAAAAAAAAAAAGCATTTACTCAGTTGGTGCTTGGAGAATGGCTGAGCCCCTGAGCCTGTGAACAGCCTGGCTAAGGCCCTTCCTCCCCCTCCCAGCTCCTCCTGGAGAAGTGGGGAGGGCTTAGGAAAACGAACAGAGCTGTGAGTGTCAGGCCCTGAGTGTGTTGTTTCACTGATGTGAAGGGTCTGCATTCATCAATGCACAACGATCCCGTCAATTACGGCAGCAGAAGCGGCTCGAGCAGGCACTTGGGGATTGTATCTGCTATTGTCCTTGGGAGAGGGAACTGGATAACAAATGTGTGGGCTGATGCTTTTTCTCTCCACAATGACTCTCCGGACGTGCTGGTTAGGAACAACAGAGGAGAAAGCCACCCTTGCCATGCTGCCTGGTGTGCAGGCAGATCAAGGCCCAACACAGCAGGCCCGCTACATGTCTGCCCGCCTGGCAGGACGTCTTTTATTGATCCCATTGGTTTGAGTGGACCCTGGCTACCAACACAACTGCAAAACATTTCCTGGCCTGGCAGCCCCCAATCTTCCTTCTCCACAGAGACCCATTAATACACCCTAAAAAAATCTGAGTCATAAGCTCGAAATGCAGCCTGGCACACACGACTACAGTACAGTTCTGACAAACCAGTGCCTCTGTCTTGTGGTAGGCCGTGGTGAGCATCGATCTCCCAGGCAGTCCAGTCTCTCTGGCAGTCAAGATGGAGCAGTGTGGGCACAAGTGGAAGATACCCAGAGACGCCTGCCTCAGACAAATTTGACGGTGAACCTGTAACTGACTAGGACCTCTGAGAGGCCTCCCAACAATGAAGGCCAAGTCTAAACCCACAGTGACTGACAGATCTGTGTCCATCTGTGTGTAAGCCACATCCCTTGTTATACCTCAGTGGCTGCAATCCATGGCACTAGAGGTGCTGCCTAGCCCAGGAATGGCTTGCTCAGATGGGAGGTCTGAGATAGGCTTCCTGCCTCCCCCTGATTAGGATAGTCAGGTGTGCTGCTGGGGGGCTGGTGGTTGGCTGTAGGAGGAATGAAGATCCCCAGCTACTTACCTCATCCACGTACTGGATGTCATCCACGGCGTATTTCTCCTTGAAGTATTCCTTAGAATGGATCCTCAAAGGAAAGCATAAGGAACCCAGGATCAGGGCATGGCAATGACTCAGTACAACCCCCTTCCTGCCCCCTGGACCCAGGCCACAAAACCCCAGGCCCACATGTCAGACTGGCATAGCACTAAGCAGGTCTGCCTCAGCACAGAAGACAAGGCACCCAGTAACAAGATGATCACTGGAACTGCTCCTGCCTCCTCCTTCCTCCATTCCCCACCGAGCCCGGCCAACCCCATCATTCAGTGTCCCTCCATCTACAAACACTGAGATCCCATGGGCTGTCAGTCAGTGTGCCCCCTACATTCAGGCACAAGCTCCACTCCCCCCTCCCAACCTGCCAGGGAGTCCCTTTCAAAGAAACCTAGCAAATTGACATGTTCAAGTTGTCGATTGCAATATAACTCAATAAGGTAAGAAAAACAATTCAAGCTTATTCCATCCAATTTGGAAAATCAGCCAGGGAGAAGATACAGTAGAGTGGAGGTAGAGGCCTAGACCCACCTTTCAATGCCCTGCCCCCTCCCAGGGGCAACAGGCCTCCACCCCCTACCCCAGGTGGGTAGCTGAGTCAGAGGGAAGGGCAGTAACCATACCAGGGGAGGCCATCACCAGCCAAGATCACCAGGGGAGTTACCCCCATCCTTTTCCTACCACCGCCTCCCTCCCCCCCGCCCCAGACTGTGGTAGCCTCTTGCCACTAGCAGGTGTGACATCTAACAGAGGTCTTCAGGCAACATACAGAAGACAGTTTCCAGGTTCCCCTTCCTGAGCCCTCAGGCATTTAGATGAGGAAGCACTGGGGAGCCCCAGATCAAATGAGAGGGAGAGAGAATTACAGGGTTCTGTGACCTACACCGCCCTCTTTGTGACAGTCTGAGAACTGGAGTCCTCCAGCTCTCTCTGGTCTCCACCCAAATGTTCCACACTTGACTCCAGATGTACAGACCACAGGGCTCTGGGCCAGTAACAGAGCTCAGAGCTGCCCAGAGCCATCAAGGCCAGGGAAGAAACCCACTAGGGCCAAGGAACTCATCTCACTACTACCCAGAGCATTTTTTGCTTCTTTGAGTTTTTTGTGTGGCAGTCCTGGGTGTGTGTGTGTGTGTGTGTGTGTCTGTGTGTGTGTGTGGCAGTCCTGGGTGTGTGTGTGTGTGTGTGTGTGTGTGTGTGTGTGTGTCTGTGTGTGTGTGTGGCAGTCCTGGGTGTGTGTGTGTGTGTGTGTGTGTGTGGCAGTCCTGGGTGTGTGTGTATGTGTGTTTTTACTCACAGGCTTTCCTGCCTAGGCTGGCTTCAAACCATATTCCTCAGATATCAGCATATCCTGAGTAGTGAGAATTACAGCCGTGAGCCAACAGTGCCCAACCACCTCTCTTTTCTTTTCCCTCTTGGTCTTGCTAAGTGGTCACTGACCATCAAACTCCCATCACTAATTAAATTTGCACAATTCAGTCACTTCAGCTTCTGCATTTGAGACAGAACTCAAAAGTTAAATGGCCAATGTCTGACACCTCCATTAGCACAGCCTCTAGTAACTAGTCAGGAGCAGCTTGGATAGAAACTGCCACATGCCAGGACTCCCAAGGCTCTGCTGCAGGGCTGGCTTACAGGGAGCTCAAAGACCCTTTACTCCTGAGCAGTACTATCCAGTACTGAGTAGATACTGCAGATTGCATAAAAGCATGATCCAGAAAAGCAAGAGGTGCCACTGGCTCATGCTTGTAATCTTAGCTACTCAGGAGGCTGAGATCTGAGGATACAAGTTTGAAGCCAGCCTGGGCAGGAAGTCTGTGAGACTCTTATCTACAATGAACCAGTAAAAAAGTTGGAAGTGGAGCTATGATTCAAGTTCTAGAGCTTCAGCCTTGCACATAAAAAGCTAAACCAGGCGCTGGTGGCCCACAGCTATAATCTCAGGAAGCTGAGATCTGGGGATCACAGTTCAAAGCCAGCCCAGGCAGGAAACTCCATGAGACTCTTATCTCCAATGAACCACCAGAAAACTAGAAGTAGAACTGTGGCTCTAGCCTTGAGCACTAGCCTTGAACAAATGACCTCAGGGACAGTGAGTTCAATTCCTATGACTGACAAAAAAGAAAAAAAAAAACAGTCTAAGAGAGATGAGTCAAGAAGGAAGCTTACCCACCTTCACATTTTCAATGCAAGGGACAACTGTGGCAGAAGTCCCCTCAATTCACAGGATCTCAATCCCCAGGACCTAAGCAGCCCACTCTGCCAGCAGGATGAGTTCCAGGCACCCGGAGGCAGGACTGATGCCTGCTCTGGTATAGTGAGCGCCAACACCCTGCTGGCGGGCCCAGGTGGGAAAGGGGCGTTAAATTAATGTCCTATGCTACAGACAGGATGGGGCCCTCAAGAAAATGAAATTTCAAAGAGCAAGGCTTGACGACCAGCTGACCACCTGCATACGGTTAATGAATAAGTAATAACGCCAAATTACACCAGTCACCATCAATTTCCAGCGGCCTGAGCCTGCCTTCAGCTCCCAACAACACAGCTGCCTTTCATGCTGCTTGCGGGCAGCGGAACGTGGCAGGCCCTCGCGGCAGAGTGGAAGTCAGTAACCATTTCAAGATGTCATTAGGTTGTCAGAGAGAGAAGCAGCCTTCTCCAGTGCAGCGCGGGCGCCTCCTGCCCGATCCTGGAGACCTCTCCTGGCGTGTGACCACATCAGTGCTATCTCTGGAGGGCCTGGCTGGGGACTCTGGCAATTTCTAGGATGGCAGGGCGGGAGCTCCCTGAGGTAGGCTGCTCAGGAAGAACCAAAAGAATCCTGGCAGTCCTCTTTCAAGAAAGGTTGTACCCCTCAAAGTGGGCTCCGTGCCCTCCCTGGTAATACAAGGGGCAAGGCTGAGGCCAAAAAGAGGCTGGGGGAAAGCCTTGGGCTTCCTCATGATCCAAGATGTATTCCTTGAGGCAAATGTCATGCAAAACTAGACATACACATCGTATAACATCACACACCTGCCACACATATCCCATATGCCCACAGCTACACACCCCACCATACATGTCCACCACACACACTAAAAGGAGCCAAGTGCAGAGGGTTGGGGCCCCCAGCCCTGGGGCGCTCTCTTTGGCCATCTCTCCTGTGCAGCCTAAGGACCAGGCAAGTATTTGGAGGGGGACGTGGGGGTGGGGGAGGGGGGTGTCGGGCGTTGAGCACTGCCTCCCCATAAACCTAGGCCAGGCTCACTGTCTCTGGTTGTTTGGCCAGGGACTAGAGCAGAGCTTCTAAAAGGATCTTCAGGCCTTGGTCCAAAGCTGCTCCCTACCCCACCCCCCCTCACTGCCCCCATCCCCAGCTCAAAGCTGTCCAGGGCTCTGAATCACAGAGGCAATTTCCTGCCTCTTCTGAGGACCCCAGACATCTCACAGTCAAGGCTGTCATCAGCTAAACCCAATTCTGATCGAACGTGACGGGGAAACGCTCTCGTGTCAAAAAGCCTTCACACTTTTATGAGCAAAGACTCCAAACAAAAATGAATTGGAAGCTACCATCCACCTGCTCTAACACGCACCCCCCCATCCCCCCGCCCCCTCCCAGCAGCGGCTGCAACCCTAACAGCAACACAGACGGTTCGTGCAGGAGGCGGCAGATCCTACAGGCGGGGGAGTTGTTTCCCCGGGTGACTCTGGATTGTAGTATCTGCCAGATGGATTTTCAAAAGCCATCAGATAGAAGCTCAGAAGGAAGCTGAGAAGCTGAAGGTCAAATGCTCAGTCTGGTGGGTTTTGATTGCAAAGGCCAGGTAATCCCAGAAGCCTCTCTCCTGATGCCCTATTGATTACGACACCGTCTGGAAGCAGCTTGCACATCAGATCTAGCCACTCCCCAAACTCCAGCCCAGACAACCAGCCCCTTTGTCTGGCACTACCCTGTTGCAGTAAAGCCTTCTCTCCCAAAGATTCAGGACCAGGGGGATTCAGGAGAGGGCCACCCCAGAGCACAGAAAGGAAAAACCCTGCTGATTGCAATGTATCCTGGCTGTGGGGCCAGAATTCCCCTTGGGACCAAGGCTGTCTGGTCAAGCCTGCCAGTATGCACACGGAACCTTCCCGCCAGGGAGACCAACTCGGCAAAGACTCAAGGTCACCCCAGGCTGTATGTCTGCACAAGTCTGCAAAACAGGGGCAGACTAAAGGAGTGCTTTAATGGCCTCTGTGGAACCCAGCTGTGTCCAAGGTACAGAATATTATTACTGTATTATTGAAGAGTACTCTCTAGGAAAACCAACTGCTAGCAGCTGTTTTCTGACCAATCAGGCCCTGGGTTTTAAGCCCTCACTCAAGTCAAGTGCCATTTGGTTCCTTAGATGAG
This sequence comes from Dipodomys ordii, assembly GCF_000151885.1. Lineage (NCBI taxonomy): Eukaryota > Metazoa > Chordata > Mammalia > Rodentia > Heteromyidae > Dipodomys > Dipodomys ordii. The sequence goes on from NW_012267308.1 coordinate 3,001,587, forward strand.
GGTGAGGAGTGACATCCACTCAAGCTTAGCCACTGGAATGGTACAGTCACCAAGGCAGGGCCAGGACCCTCCTCTCAAAGCCTCAGCTGACATCCATCCTCAACTCTCAGATAGGTACTCCCATTTCTTGCCTGCACCAAGAATTCATAAGAAAAAGTAGACAGACAGATAGGAGATATACCCAGAGCCCCTCTACCTTTCCAGACAATTAGGGCCCTGATCAGACTTGACCTGAAGCCATATTCTACCATCACTGTCTGTCTCTGGACAGGTATGTGCTCTGACTGCTAAGCTGACTTTCTGAGAAGTGGAACATCATGGTAAGCCAAGAGGCAAGGCTGCCATGAGGCTGAAACAGCAGCCAGGTCAAAATCACAGGTACCATTCAGAGCCTTGGGCCTCTTGGAATGGGGGTCCCAACCACTCGAGAGACATTCCACTGATAACTCTGCCCTTGTAAACTCCTCTTTGGAGAAAGAATTCTGGGAGACTTTTCTTGTAAGACCAGCTCTTAGATGCTGCCAAGGTTTTATGGTTACTAGGTATCAGAGTGTCCCCCACAGAGTCAGGAATTGAAGGCTAGATCCCCAATGTAGCAAAGTCTAAAGGTAGGGCCTAAGCTGGACCACCAGTAGCTCACACCCTGTAATCCCAGTTATTCAGGAGGCTGAGACCTAAGAAACATGGTTCAATGAATCTCGACCTTCCCCACCCACAAAGCCAGCTAGACCACACTCCTTCCAAAGGACCAAGATCCTCCAGGAGGAGCAAAGCCCACCTCTTCTCTGATGCCAACTCTGCCTGAAGCTGAGGGTTGTTTGAGGTTTTGGGGTTTTGTTTTGCTTTGTTGTCTTTGTTTCTGTTTTGTGTTGGTAGTGGTGGTGGTAGCGTGCGTGCGTGCGTGCGTGTGTGTTAGTACTAGGACTTGAACTCAGGGCCTTGTGCTCTCCCTTTGCTTTTTCTACTCAAAGCTGACATGCTACCACTTAAGCCACAGCTCCACTTCTGGCTTTTTGCTGGTTAATTGGAGTCTCACAGATTTTTCTGCCTAGGATGGCTTTGAACTATGATCCCTATATTCTCCATCTCTCCTGAACACTTAGGATTACAGGTGTTAGCCACTATCAGTGCTCAGCTGAAGCTGAGGCTTTACAACAAAGCTTAAGGCCCAAGGACATACCAGAGCCCTGCCAAGCCCTGGCCAGCAATATGTGGGTCTGGACCTCCCCACCCAAGATGGTAGAATTGTCACCACAGATGTTGTTGAGTCCATACAGACAAGTTTGTGGAGGGAGGACAGAGCAGCAAGCAGAGGAGGTGTGGCCCGCCCTGTGAGGCCCTGACCTTCCACAAAGACCCTCATCCTCCTAGCAGGTAGCCCGTCACTCACAGCAGCCACAGACATGCCAGCCTATCTGATAATGAGCATTCTGGGGCGCTGGGCAGCAAAGACTGCAATTTACACATTAGCCTGGAATAATCACTCTCCAGGCAGAAATGACAGGCTGGAAGGCGGAGTCCTCTGATCACCTCAAACCTCCTGGATAAGCACAGCTTCTGCTCCATACTGTGAGTGAGCAGAAACGGCTCCTAGAGGCCCTGGGAGCTGGCAGGTGCCATGGAGGATGTGGGAGGCCCAGCTTCTGAGCCCACATGGTCACAGGGCACAGCTGGAGAGCCACCACCTTGTCTCACAGACTCATCTATGGCCAGAGGCAGGCATTGAGGCACACCTGCAAATGAGTGATGTACCTCAGAAAGCCCCACCACCACCACTGCCCTCTCTGATGCCAATCAGATGTACCAACAGGCACATTCAGGCCCCCACACCATACCCATTCAGGACATAAAGGGGGACTGCCCCACTGTGGTCAAAGTAACTCCACTACTCTGTCCCTCCTGACCACCCCCGCCCACCCGCCAGTGACCATCTGCAGCCATGGTAATGATGACACGGGAACTGCTCCTTACTTTCCCATCCAGGTGGCATAGCTGTCAGGGAGCCTGGGAATAAACAGAGTTGACTTCCCACTGTCCACATCAATGACACCGTAGCAGCCTGACTCGATGACGCCAAATGCCCAGTGAAAGAAGGACTCCTGTGGCAGCAACAGGGAACCTCGTTACCCAGTGACCAGGACCAAAACAGGAAGTGCCAGAGTGAAGACATCCTCTTTCCAGGCAAGGATTTATCCCTTTCCCCCTTGGAAACTGTCCCCCTACCAGCCCTGTGCAGCCCACCTCTCTGCTGTGAGCTGCCCACCTAGCTACACCATGGATCTCCACTCCTGTCTCATGCTGTGGTACAGGTGCATGTGCCAGGTACACGACAAGGTGTCTCCAAGCACTAGTCAGACACCAGGCCAGATGCCTCATTCCATCCAGGACTTCTTACTCCTCCTCCTATTCCCTGGGGTAGCTGATGATGTCAGTGTTCAGCAGCAAGAATCAAGCTAAAATGCGTCAGCAAGGTACAAAGTGGAGGAGGAGCTCTTCCGAGATGAGCCCAGAATAACGTTAGTGAGGAAGCCCACAGCTGAATTTAGGAGATTGGTTTTTAAGTGACAAATACACAAATCTTGAAAAGCATCAAGACTAGTCAGGGGAAAAACAAAAAAACCTTCCTTAAGCCAGTGGCTCACACTTGGTAATCCTAACTATTCAGGCGGCTGCGATTTGAGGACTATGGGTCGAAGCCAGCCTGGACAAGAAAGTGTGGGAGACTCTTACCTCCAATTGACCATCAAAAACACAGAAGTGGAGCTGTATGGCTCAAGTGGTAGAACACCAGCCTTAAGTGGAAAAAGCCAAAGGACAATACTGAGTTCAAGCCCCAGTACTGGTACAAAAATAAACAAAACAAAAAAATGTTGCCTGTTGGGCTAGGAAGGTGGCTCAGCCATAGAGTGCTTACCTAGCCTACATGAAGCCCTGGATTCTATTCCTCAGCACCACATACACTGAAAAAGCCAGAAGTGGCACTGTGGTTCAAGTGGTAGAGTGCTAGCCTTGAGGAAAAAGAAGCTCAGGGACAGTGCCCAGGCCCTGAATTCAAACCCCAGGACTGGCCAAAAAGAAAAAGAAAATGTTGACTGTTTGACTATAGGCATATGGCTTCTGAGGACAGAAAGGGCCCTCTGGGCAGGAATGGCTTCCTGGCCAAGAACTAGGGTTGTTCTTGGCAGAGGATCTCAGCTCATCTGTGCTCTGCAGAGGCAGCTGGGGTGGGGTCCAGCTGGGGAGGTCAACCCTTGCCTCATCTTCTCTAAACTAGACCCCTCCTCCCGCTCTGCATTCCCGTCCCCTGCTGAAGTAGATGTTGGATGACCGTGGCTTTAGATCTGCCCGCCCCTGAGGAAGCTTCTAGAGCTCCCACTGTGGTGAGACTGCAGCTCTGGACCAGGCAGCAGGGACAAAAAGAGAACTAAGTATAGAATCAAAAGATGTTTTGCCTCTTGGCAGGTCATTTCCTCTGTGGGTCTCAGTTCCCTCCCTGGCTTCCTGGGCAAGTGTTGTTCCTGGGGACCCAGTGCTGCTGACAATTCTCAGCCAAGGTCACCTCATCCAATCTGTATACTTCCTATCCCCACACTGGCCTCTCCAGGGTCCCAGAGACACTGCCCCTGACCTGCACAGCCTGCCCTGAGGACAGGAGGCAGGCAGAGCCTCACCTGACGGAAGATGATGGAGGTATCTGTACAGTAGCGCTGCATCTCCTCACCACCCTGCAGCAGCACAGCCGAGCCGGCTTGCACAGCCATGTTTTTCCGCAGACGCTGGCACAGGCGCTGCCTGTTCAGGGCAAAGAGTGCCAGTGGCACCTTCAGGGTCTCATTCCCCAGGGAGAAGGAAGGGCTATGAAGACAAAAGAACAAGGCCAACATACAGACCAGTTAACACTGCTACCACCCCAGCTGTGGCTCTGCTGAGAGGGCCTTGGACCTTCTTGGTACACTGTCCCTCAATTACACTATCTTTCTGTCATCCCTGTGGAACAGAAAGATGCACTGGACACTATGAATCACACACCTAGATATGCTTTCTAGATGGGCACCCCATCCTGGCAGCCAGAGCAAGAACTTAATAAATATCTGCTGAGTGTGCCACCCTTAGAGGACACATGGACTACGCTTCTGGCTGTGCCCATCAGAAGGTGCTTTGTCAGCCCTATGGGACAGGAAGCAGACCCTTAGGCTATCAAGCCAGAAAGGGCCAAGCACCCACAGGCAACAGCCTTGCTACCCCTTCCTGCACATGTGTTTCCTTCCTCCTGGAAGGCTGGGCAAGCAGTCAGATGATCAAGCAGGCCAGGCCGGCCTGTGTGCCACATTCAGCCAGGAGGATGTATGGGCTCATCTTGGTGACACCTGTGAATCTACTGGCCCTGCAGGTACTAAGTGAGAAAGCACAGTCTCTAACACCCTAGCCCAAGGGACTCTATTCCAAGAAGCAACAGAGGAAACCACGGGCCAGGCTCACATCTGTCATCCTAGCTACTCAGGAAGTTGAGATCTGAAGATCAAGGTTCAAAGTTAGCCCTAAGCAGGAAAGTCCATGAAATTCTTCTCTCTCACTAAGCAGGGAAAAAAAAAAGTGATAAAGTGCCAACCTGGAAGGAAAAAGCTAAGGGACAGTGCCCAGGCCCTGAGTTTAAGCCCCAGAACCGGCTATAATTTGTATTTGTCTCATTAGAGTGACTAGGTATTACAGGACCAGAATGGTTATAATGCAAATGGGTTGTTACAATCATTTTCTGAATGGATCCTCCTGCCATGTGGCCCCACTTCCATACAAGGTGCTTATCCACACGTGCCTCCACCATGTGACGCCAGCCACAACACCAAGCTGTAAGGCAGAATGAGGCCCTCACCAGATGCACAGCTTCTACAACTGTAAGCCAAAACAAATCCCTTTTTTTTTCCTTTTCTTTTTTTTGCTTACATGGTGCTGAGGAATTGAACCCAGGGCCTCATGCATAAAAGGCAAGCACTCTACCACTGAGCCACCTTCCCAGCCCTAACAAATCCCTTTTTTCTCCACTGTATAAAACTGTACCCAGTCTCGAGTATTTTGTTGTAGCAACACTGACCAAGTTAGGTACATAGATTTGTACTGGTATTTATGGGATCTATGGCACAAAACAGAACAAGACTCCCAAACTATATACAACGTGAAGCCACTTCTGAATAATTGCTAAGTTCCCACCAAGAGAGGCCAGCCAAAACCTAGCTGGCTTCCCCATACTTGGCCTCCAGCCTAGGGTTAGGCTTGGCATAGATGTTCCAGTTACCAAACCATCCACTAAGGCCAAGCAGTCCATCCTGGCTAGAAAGGGCCTCAAGGCACCTAGCCAGCATTCCTCATTCCCATCTTCCTCTCTTCTGAGGAGGCTCAGAAGTTCAAGCACACACAAGACAGGACTGCATAGAGTCAGGTCTAGGGCCTGGAGAAAAGCCAGAGAAGGCAAAGAGACACTCAAGTGTCAATCTGGCTCCCACAGACTCACCCCACCCCCAGCCCTTCAGGGCTAATATGAAGCCTTTGCTCAAGAGCACAAGGTTCACTTTCGGGTGGGACCAGCGTTAGACCAAGAATGTGGCTTCTTTCAGACACTTTCACTCCAGAATGCGGACTTCAGCACTGCATATGGTTCAATAGGTACACACCCAGGGCAGGTCATCTACTGCTCCCTGCTGGCTCTGCAACTCCCAGAGCACCATTCAGGTAAAGAGTGGGAGACAAGAGCTGGTGACTCATGCCTGTAATCTCAGCAACTCTGAAATCTGAGATCTGAGATCACCAGCCAAGCAAGAAAGTCCATGAGACTCTTATCTCCAATTAACTACCAAAAAGCCAGAAGTGGAGCTGTAGCTCAAGTGGTAGAGGGCCAGCCTTGAGCAACAAAATTCTAAGGGATAACAGCCAGGCCCTGAGTTCAAATCCCAGTTCTGGCACAAAGATAATCCCACACATACACACACACAAAGGTTCTAAAGGGCAGCCCCACACTAGCCTAGGGTGGCTAGGAAGCCCTGACAAGCTCTGAAAACTCCCCATACTGCCAGGCCTCCCCTCCTTTCCAATAGTGTCCCTCTCCAAGACCTATGTTTTACCCCCTCACCCATTCTGTATGATGACCCAAACAACCAGCACTACCTCAAGAATCCTCCTTCCAGCATCCAGCCAGTTCCCAGCCTGGCTCGTCTGTACTTATGGGAAAGCAGAGGCACAGAGGTGCAGGCCATAGGCTATCCTGGAGCACTGAAGCCCAAATTCAGCCCCTCAAACTCCCTAGGACTACCTGGCCAGGCCAGATAGAGCCAAAAGACCCATAGGCTCCCTGGTTTCCCCACCTTTGGCCTCCAGCCTAGGGTTAAGCAGACAGCAGCTTGCATCTTTTGCTCTCTGCTCTCTCAGACAGGATCACAGGCAGGGTTCAAAGCTCAGGTTCTGAACTCCCTCATTCCCTACTGGGACTCAGTCTACACAGTTGTCTACCTGAAGTGTGGCTTATTGCTTAAGGTTGGTACTAAAGGTCTTCAAGCACAAAGGTCATCCTGCACTTAACTGACCTCAGAGTCCATGTCCCTCCTTGGCACATGCCAAGACAAGAGATAGTAGACAGACTCGGAGTCCTCTGTGTCCATCTGCTCCAATGGTCTAAGGATAGGCCCAGTGCTGTTCTTAGAACACAGTAGGCACCCACTAGATGTTTGACTTGTACATTTGAGGCTCTCTCAGCCTTTGGAGGCCATCTGAGACCTTTGCTGCCATTCTCCTCACCTCCCAAAATTATTCATTCCTCCACCTCCAGTTTTCCCTATACTGACCTTGCTTCCCAAACTGGCATCTGGGGTGCTGTCTCTGGTAACCCTGACCTTCCTAGCACCCTACACCACCAGGCCCACACCTTCTCCCACTGATCTGAGAGGCCAGGGAAGCAAGCTCTTTCAGAAGTAGATTCCAATCAGGTGCAGTAGCCCATATCTATAATCCAGTGGCCCACAGCTGTAATCCAGCCACTTAGGAAGCTAAGCCAGGAGGAGCTACAGTTGCAAGCCTTCCAGCCACTCAGGAAAGTCTACAGAGGCCACTCAGAGCACCACACACTCTAACACAGGGATGTACCCCACTCTTCTTTGTCCCCAGGACCCTCTGAACTCTGTCATTATAGCTCAACCTTGCTAGGTGCTGGTGAGTAATGCCTGTAATCCTAGCTGCTCAGAAGACTGAGATCTGAAGATCTAGAGGTTCAAAACCAACCAAGGCGGGGAAGTCTATGAAACGCTCACCTCCAATTAACCAGCAAAAAAGCGGGAAGCAGAGTTGTGGCTCAAGTGGTAGAAAGCCAGCCTTGTGCAGAAAAGCTAGGGGACAGCATTCAGACCCTGAGTTCAAGCCCCAGAAGTGACCCAAAACCAAATTTGAAAAAATAAAAACAGTTCAACTTCAGCTCAGATTTCCCTTTCGCTATGACATTCTCCCAACATTTCCACATCTGTCCTCACCAGCACCATTCACTCTTTTTTTTTTCATTCTGTAGAGTTATGAGGCCACTACTGAATGCACTGAGCTCTGAGTCAGGCCCTGCCTTTCTTTCTAAGTAAGAAGGCAGCAAGTTGAAATACAAGCTTACTAGGTAGTAACGAAGAGCTCAGGGAAGGCTTCTCTGAGGCCCCCCAGAACTAACTGGGGAAAGTGGGGCGAGTCCACGCCCACCTCCAACACCGTCCCCCACCCCCCAGGAGGAACGTGGCGGGGAACGAGGCGTCCCCGCCCCACGCCGACCGGAGGGGCGTGGCCGAGAGCACCCGCACTGACCCGGGTCGCCCCAGGCGTGCGGCCGGGGCTTCGGCAGCCCCCGGGGGCCCATGGGCCACGGGGAGAGTGAAGGGGAGCGGCGGGCACCGGCGCCGGCCCAGGCCGGGAGCAGAGCTCGCCGCCCCGCGTTCCGAGGCAGGACCCGCGGCGTGCTGCCTGGGGCTGTCACCCACTTGTCCGGCGCAGAACACCGACCGAACCTTCTCTGGGCCCGCGGGAGACAGTGAGGGAGAGGAACGAGAACTCACCGCGCGGAGGACGCCATGTTTACTCAGCACCCGAGTCACGTGAAGTGCCGCGTCAGCTGAACCCGGCAAGGGTCCTAGTGGGGGGCGGGGCGGGGGCGGGGCGGAGCAGGGGGCGAAGGCGGGGCAGGGGGCGGGGATAGCGCCGGGGAGGCGGGACCTGGCCTGCAACTGGTGGTCTGGTGGGTGGGGCGGGGCCATGGCCATGTGGGGGCGGGGCCTGGAGTGGGCAGGGCCAGTCTCAGTAGGGAAAGCGTGGCCTGGTTCGGGAGCCGGGCTATGGCCAAGTCAGGGGCGGGGCCATGTGGCTGAATCTAACAGAGGGAGCTCTATCCTTAAGACCATTATACAGATGGGGAAACTGAGGCCGAAAGGCCCAAGGGGTCCTGTCTTTGAGAACTTGGCTAACACTCTCTTGCCCCTTATGCAGTGGCTACTTTAGTGAAGAGACTCAATTCAGAAAAGCACCGGTGGCCCACACCCGTCACCCTAGCTACTTAGGAGGCTGAGATCTGAGGATGGCTGTTCGAAACCAGCCCAAGAAGGAACGTCTGTGAGAATCTTATTTCCAACCACCAGACAAACGAAAGTGATGCTGTTGCTTAAAGTGGTAAGAGCACTAGCCTTGCTCAAAAGAGGTCAGGGGCAGCGCCCAGACCCTGAGTTCAATCCCCAGGACCAACAAAACAAACAAAAAGAATTGACTCCTTCCCTAATAAGGGACATTTTTTTTGTTTGTGTACTGGGGTTTGAACTCAGGTCCTGAGTGCTGTCCCCTAGTTTTTACCTTCAAGGCTGGAGCTCTATCACTTGAGCCACAGTTCCACTAACTGCTTTAAAAAAAAAATCAGTCTTGGGCTTGAACTCAGGGCCTGGGCACTGTCCCTGAGCTGTTTTGCTCAAGGCTAACACTCTACCACTTTGAGCCACAACACCACTTCTGGTTTTCTGGTGGTTAATTGGAGATAAGAGTCTCACAGACTTTCCTGCCTGGGCTGGCTTTGAACTGTGATCCTCAGCTCTCAGCGTGATTCTCAGTTCTCCTGAGTGGTTAGGATTACAAGCATGAGCTACCAGCACCCAGCTAACTAACTGTTTCTTGATGATTAATTGGAGATAAGTTTCAGACTTGCCTGTCCAGGCTGGCTTCAAACTGAGATCCTCAGACTCAGCATCATGAGTGAGTAGGATTACAGGTATGAGCTACCAATGATCGGCTATAAGGGGCATTAAAATAACAATAACAATAATAATTTGATTTTGTGAAAGGAAAACCTGCCCCCAGCTAATCACAGCGCTACTACTTATTTTGACATGAAATATGCCAAAATTAAGCCAACTGCCAGCTGTGTGTACTTATTAATATATAAAAGATGTAGTTATCTTCAATATTTACAAAATAATAAGGGGTGAGCTCCCACCCACTGAATAGAACAACCTTGTCCATGGGCAGTAAGTAATAGTGAGGGGCCTGCCAATAGTTTCATAAGCCTGCTTTCCCCCTCAGTCCTCCCCCATCAGAAACTCCTGTTCCCTTCTCCTGCCCATCAGAGAATCTGGCAAAGATCTGGGAGAAGCCGCTCACTCAGGGTGTGGGAGAAGATTACGTAGTTACTCATGCAGGGCAGACCCGGACGCTGCTGGGAGCCAGGAGGCAATTGGGAGAAGATTGATTTTACAGAGTTGGAGTGGGAGTGTGTAAATCAGCTCAGAAAAAAAAAATACCAGGCAGCCTATATACTATGACATTGCCTCCTCCAAGGTAATGCAGGGCCTTGGTAAAGCAATCTGCCCTTGGGATGGCCTATAGGTAGCTAGGAGATTGACTATGTTGTGCAAGCCCAGTAACCAGAGCATCATTGCTCTCCCGAGGGACCTCTCCCCCAGCCAGACACCTGAGGAAGGAGTATCATCCTAGGTAGACTCCTTTGTCATCGTGACAGCTGGGCTGGCAGTGCCACCTGTTCTTGCTCGCTCTTCCATCCAGGCCACACTCTCTCCTACCTCTATGGACCCTGGTGATTGCTGGTTATCCGGAGATAGCCTGGCCTTGCTCTGAGTCATGAATCACCTTTGGAGCCATGGGGAGAAGAGCCAGGGGGAACATAGGTCCATCTCTTTTGGCTCATCAAGGACTCTGGTCTGCTGAGAGCTTTATGGGACCATATTGGAGTAGCCTAGATGCTGGATCATGAGCTTTGTGGCCCATGATTCCACCGAGTGACTTAGTATGGCATGAGTTCTAGAAGCCCAGTGCCTGTGGTAGAGAATTTTAGGACAGAAGAGAAAGCGAAGACTTTAGACCAGGCACTTGGTGGCTCACACCTGCAATTCTAACTACTCAGGAGGCTGAGATCTGAGGATCACAGTTCGAAGCCAGCCCAGGCAGGAAAATCCATGAGACTGTTACCTCCAATTAGCAACCAAAAAACTGGAAGGAGAGCTATGGGTTAAGGGTTAGAGCATAAGCCTTGAGGGGGAAAACTAAGGGATAGCATCCAACCCTATATTTAAGCCCTGATGTGGTATGTGCATGCATGCACGCATACACAATGGCTACGACAGCTATAATTCTCCCTGTTCTGAGGCCACACCTAAGGCTATAAAGCACAGGAATCCCACATCATGTCTGGCTCTTCATCCCCTCCTCCCTGCAGCCCAGCCACCTGGGCATCCATCTTCCTGTAGAAAAGAAGCAGACATCAGCCAAAGGGCCTTCCCTGAAAAGCCCCCTGTCATTACCTCAGATGAAGTAGTCTCTGTTGGGTGCTTCAGCAGAGTTTGTGAGGCATTCAAGATGAGAAAGCATTGAAGGAAACTGTGTGTGTGTGTATGTGTGTGTGTGCGAGCGCACGCGCGTGCGTGCATGCATGCATGCATGTATGTATGTGTGTCAGTACTAGGACTTGAACTCAGGGCCTGGTTGCTGTCACTTAGCTTTCTATTTCCAGCTTTTTGCTAGTTCATTAGACATAAGAGTCTCATAGTCTTTCCTGCCCAGGCTGGCTTTGAACCATGATCCTTATATTTCAATCTCCTGAGTAGCTAGAATGACAGGTATGAACCAACAGCACCTGGCCAACAAGCTCTTTTTGTTGTAAAAATGGGGAATATAGTGTTTTTCACTGTTTGGAAGGCCGTTTTTCTCATCTTGAAATCACAAACTGCTTTTCTTCCAGGGAGACTTATAAATACATCCAATTATCGACATTCGATCTAGGAAATAAAGTTCTGAAATTGTTTTCTTCCAAGCACCTGGCTTGGGCCGGCCAGGTTGCACAGGTGATAATTACTTTTATTTCTACAAGCTATACCCATGTGGAGTGGCTGGCAGCCCTACCTTTTATTGCTTTATCTTTATTACATTGCCTATGTTGTGTTGGGCTATTCATTGGTGTAACTTTATTACCCCCATTTCAAGAGCTTGATAAAAATTAAGGAACCTGGCACTAGTGGCTCATGTCTGCAATCCTAGCTACTCAGGAGTCTGAGATCTGAGGATTGGAATTTGAAATCCACCCAAGCAAGAAAGTCCAAGAGACTCTTCAATGAACCACAAAAAAAAAAAAAAGCCAGAAGTGGAAGTGTGGCTCAAGCGGTAGAGCACTAGCATTGAGGGTAAAGCTGAGGAACAGTACCCAGGCCCTGAGTGCAAGCCTCCGTACCAGCAAAAATAATAATAAAAATGGGGGGGGGAGACTCTATCCACACTTCCCTTCTTTACCCCTGGCCTCAACCCATTTTATGTTCCAAATCCTGGGCCCAGAAGCAATGCTCTGGGTTCTGACATTCACAAAATTAGAAGACAGTTCAGAGAAAAGGCCAAAGACATCACCGGCTCAGTTACCTGCCTGCCAAGAACCCACCTGCATGCATCCCTTGTTTCCAGGGCTCTGATGCCAGTGGCAGATCTGGGTCTCTAGGGAGCAGTTGAGGAAGCTGTCCTTTGTCCACTCTGGGATGTTGATGAGCCCAGGGCTGCTCATTTTAGAGCAGGCACCGGGTGCTACTTCCTTTCCTGCTTTCCTGGGGCCAGTTAGAGGATGTGAGGGAGAGCCTGTGGAGGTCATTATTGTCCCTTTCTCTTTGGAAGGTTCATACCCCAGCAGGCAGGGCCTTGCCAGTGCCCCTGCCTAGGGTCTACTCAGCCAGAAGAGATTTGTATTGGCTGTGGCAGAACCCCCTTCTTTTGTCCCACGCCCCTCCTGCAGCCCCAGCTCTGAGACTGGAGACAGTGGGGCACAGCACCTCCTGCAGGCCATCAGTGGTACTGCACATATGTATCTCAGAACCCAGCCTCCAGGAGATGATGGTGGTATCTTATCACTAAGACAGCCTTTGAAGTGACACCAGGCCAGATGTCACTGGGACATTAGGGCATAAGGTCCAGCTGGGGCTGGGGGTCTGTAGCTGTCTATAGGCAGAGGCAAAAGCAGGAAGGGGCTCCACACCCCAATCTATCACCTCAGGTCTCACTCCCAGTCCTCTTGGCCTTTTTCTACCTCGCTTGACCCCTCTCCAATGCCAGTTGCTTGGACCTGCCTCTCTGGTCTTTTCCACACTGGCTCTTGTGGCTCTCACCTCCAAACTCTAAATCCCTCCACACACCTTTCAAGCACCCCCACCCCCAAGCATCAGTCTTCATGCCTATTGCTAGCCCTGTTGTGTTTTTTTCCTCAAACTGTTTCTTTCTTTCTTCCTTCCTTTCTTTCTTTTCTTCCTTCCTTTCTTTCTTTCTTTTTTTCCTTCCTTCCTTCCTTTCTTTCTTTCTTTCTTCCTTCCTTCCTTCCTTCCTTTCATTCTTCCTTTCTTCCTTTCTTTCTCTTTCTCCCTCTCAATCTCTCAACCCCTCTCCCTCTCTTTCTCAATTTCTATCTTTTCTCCCTCAACCCTTTTCTCTCATTCTCTCTCTCTTTCTCCCTCTAATCTCTCCCTCTCAACCTCTCTCTCTCTCATGTGCTTTTCTGTTGGTTTGGCTGTGGATACTCTGCCCTTCTTCTCTCTCACACACCCCTCTGAGGTGCCACCTACTCAGGTGAAGCTGACTCCACCCAGGACCTCCCCCCAGTCTCCCCCTCCCCGCTCCCCCCTCCCAGCTATGGAGGGCAGGGCCTTTTCTGATCTATGCATTGACACAGCTCCACAGCACTGCTGGACACTAAATCCTGATCAATAAAGCCTGGTGCCTCTTTAGTAATGAACAAAGTCAGGCTTAGCCTTTGGGTTGTGAGTCTGTCTGTGGGATGACTTACAAAGAAGCTACACCAATACCCACCTGGACAGAGACCCCCATGGGCTGGCCACAGTAGAATGTGGTGGCAAAACTGCTGCAGGTTCTTAGGCAGGCAGCCCTGTACAGCGATGATCCTTCTCCCTTTCCCCCTTCTCTCCCCCTAGCCCCGCCCCTAGGGATCACTCTGGTTACTGCTGCTTGAAATGGCCAGGGAGGACCAGAGATGTTGGATGCACATAATTATCATCCCAAATCTGATCATCACTCATAATCTGCCTGAGATAAATCACAAGCAGGTAATTATTATGTCAGGCCAGGTAGCCCAGAGAGAAGTTTTAAAATAGCAATCAAATAACTTCTCAGTTCATTCAAATCTATCCTAACTCCCTCCAGGGAACCAAACCAAACCAAACAAAACAAAAAACCTTTGGGCTATAGAATTGACCAGGTGGAAAGACAGGCAATGGCTTCATACAAAATGAGGACTCTTGGACTTAATGTCTCTTTGTCAAGTTCCAGAATAATGTACCTGTCACAACCTTTGATCGATGATCAATCATCCAAAGTAAATCACAGTACAGGGGTGTCCTAGTTATAGATATCAAATCCAAATTTTCTAGCTGGGTGCTAGTGACTCACACCTGTAATTCTACCTACTCAGAAGGCTGAGATCTGAGTATCATAGTTCAAAGTCAGCCAGGGCAGGAAAGTTCATGAGATTCTTATCTCCAATGAACCACCAAAAATTCTGAAGCAGAGCTGTGGTTCAGAGTGGTAGAGCCCTAGCCTGGAGCAAAAGAAACTCACACGCACACAAATTTCCGGCCTCTGCCCAGACCAGGACTAGGGATCTAAGATTTTGTGAGCCTCCTGTTTTCCAGAAGAAGAAGAAGAAAAGGAGGAGGAGGAGGAGGAGGAGGAGGAAGAGGAAGGGAGGGAGGGAGGGAGGGAAGGAAGGGAAGAACGGGAAGAAAAAGAAAAAAGAAAACTATTGGAGTGAGTGGTTTCTATCTGTAATCCTAGCTACACAGGAGGCTGAAAGATCTGAGCTCAAATCCAGCCCAGGGAAAGAAAATCCATGAGACTCTAATTAGCCATCCAAAACCTGAAAGATGGAAGTGTGGCTCAAGTGGTACAGTACCAATCTTGAGTGAAAAAGCTAAGGGACAGCACCTAGACCCTGAAGTGTTCTACCACTTGAGCCACAGCTCTGCTTCTGGCTTTTTGCTGCCTAATTGGAAATAAAAGACTCCTGGACATTCCTGCCAGGCCTAGCTTTGAACCTCAATCCCCTCTAAGATCTCAGTTCCTTGAGTCCCTAGGATTACAGGTCTGATCCTCTGTTGCCCAGTTTCATGTTGTCCTTTTGATGCCTCAGTTTCCCCCATTTGTAAGTAGAAATTTTCACCAGATAAATATAGCCTTTGCTGGAGAACCAAGGGCTACTTCTCTCAGTGGAGAGAAGGAAGTTGGAGGCCCAGTTGGCTGAGAGGGTTGGGAGGCCCAGATCATAAACAGAGGCCCAAGTAGAGATGAGAAAGAGATCCTGTCCCAAATAGAGGACCCTCTGGGCTTGTGGGGAAGGGAGGAATCTCAGGCCATTACAAAGACGAAAGAGATACAGGGGGAGGCCTGAACCGGTGAGTGCAGCGTTGGGACAGTTGCTGGAGTCTAGACCTTAGAGGAATGACTCAGAGAGCTTCTCCCCGCTCCCCTTGTACCCACTCACTCCATGCTGGGCCATTCTGTTGCAGGATTCATGGCAGGGACTGGCAGGGAGCTGCAGGCTTTTCCTTTTCAGAACTGAGGTTACTTTCAGATTCATGGGAGCCATAAACCCATGCCCTATTTCTGCTCTAATTGAGGCTATTTGTATTGAGACTAAAACAATCAGAGACAATTTTATGGGTATATTTTTAAAAATAATTACATCCCATATATTTAAGTTATACAATTTCAGTGGTGATTGAACTAGGTCCCCCCTCATCTCCCTCCCACAAGATCCCAGCGTGAAGGACATATGCTGGAGGATCCCTGGTCCGGTCTCCAGAACTCTGCATGTCCCCCAAATCTCAGGCAGAGTTCATATTGATTTGTATAAGTCTCCAGGGGCTGAGACACAGTTATGATTCTTTCTGGACATGCATAGCAAAGCTTTGGGGAACAGGTATACCAGGATAAGATCAGAGGCTCTAGAACTTGCCCAACTATAGCCTTTGTATTGTGCCTCTGTACTTTGCCACCCAGAATATCCACTTACCTCTGCTCACTCTAGTTGTCTTTGAGCACCCCTCATCTCCTCACTCTTGACCTTTTTGCTTCTGCAATAGCTGATGGTGCCACAAACTCTGGGATCAGCCAATCAGAACATTTGTGTTCCCCCAGTCATGATGATTGGCCCAAGGCTAATCACGTGGCCCAAATCTAAGCCAATGAAATGGC
The DNA here is from genome assembly GCF_000151885.1 of Dipodomys ordii. Taxonomy (NCBI): domain Eukaryota; kingdom Metazoa; phylum Chordata; class Mammalia; order Rodentia; family Heteromyidae; genus Dipodomys; species Dipodomys ordii. The sequence goes on from NW_012267308.1 coordinate 3,017,328, forward strand.
AGCTGGTCTTTCCAAAGGACTGACCCTTGGCTGCTTGAGAGTGAAAAACCACTGGCAGCCACCTTGTCCCAACATGGAGCTGGAGAATGGTGTCAACATGGAGAAAATCCAGTCAGAGAGCTGTATAAGAAGGAAGGTTCTGGTAGTATATGGTACTTATATATTGGGACTTGGGAGCTCAGAGAACCTTTTTTTGTTGTTGTTTTTGTTTTTGTTTTTTTTTAGCAAGCCAAGAAATTCCATTTTGGCTTAAGACAACTTGAGCTGGGCTTTTGTCACTGGGATCCAGTTCTGTTGATATAACTTTTGCAATTCTTCATTTCTCCCATCAATAAAGTTTGAAAGGTCCAGCTTGGTGGGTTTGTTATGATCATTGATTCAGCATGGACTCTCCACTCAGCACAGGCTGAAAAAGGAAGGAGCAGTGTGTGGGGTGGGGGACAGAGAGGCCAACAGCCAGACCCTCATCCATGTATGGATCCACTATATATTAAGGAGACTAGGTTACAGATGGAAATGCTGAGTATCCCCAGCTTCTCTTCCGGCCATCTTCTTGCCCTTTTCTAAGCTACCAGGTGCCTCAGTATTCCCAACCCCTGCCAGTTCCCTGAGGTACTGGAACCTAGCAGCGTCTGATCTGTGCTTCTCAACCCATCATGGACTATAGGCAAGATGTGAACCCAAACTGGCATCCCTCTGAGCATTTTTCTCTGCCTTGCCAGCCTGTATCCCAGAGGCTGTATCTTTCAAAATTACTAATCGAGACCGAGCACCAGTGGCTCACGCCTGTAATCCTAGCTACTCAAGAGGCTGAGACCTGAGGATCATTGTTCAAAACCAGACTGGGCAGGAAAGCCTGTGAGACTCTTACCTCCAATTAACCACTAGAAAACCGGAAGTGGCACTGTGGCTCAAGTAGCAGAGTACTCTCCTTGAGCTAAAGAGCTGAGGGACAGTGTCCAGGCCCAGAGTTCAAACTCCATGGCCGACAAAAAAAAAAAATACTGATTATGATGTGAATCTTGTGCAAGACCTCCCTTCTCTCTCTCTCTCCCTTTCCCTCCTCCCCCCCCTCTCATTTTTTGTTGTTGTTATTATTGCCTTTGGGGTTTGATGGTGATGGTGATGGTGATGATGGTGGTGATTGTGGTGGTGATAGAGTGTGTGTGTGTGTGTGTGTGTAATGGCAATCGTCCTTTAACTCAGGGCCTGGACAGTTTTTTACTTAATGCCTGTCATTCTACCAATTGAGCCTACGTCTCCACTTCCCACTGGTTCATTGAAAATAAGAGTCAAGCCGGGTGCTAGTGGCTCACACGTCTAATCCTAGCTACTCAGAAGGCTGAGATCTGATGATTGCAGTCTGAAGCCAGCCCAGGCAAACAAAACCAGTGAGACTCATCTCCAGTAAACTACTGGAGGAAAAAAAAACCCAGAAGTGGTGCTGTGGTTCAAGTGGTAGAACACTGGCCTTGAGCACAAAGAGGCTCAGGGTCAGTGCCCAGAGAGAGAGACAGACAGAGACAGAGAGAGAGACAGACAGAGAGAGAGACTGAGAGAGAGACAGAGGGAGGGAAGGGAGTGGGGGAGGGGAAGGAAGAGAGAGAGAAAATAAGAATCTCTCAGACTTTCCTGCTGGGCTGGCTTTGAACTGCAATTCTTACATCTCAGCCTCCTGAGTAGCCAGGTCCAGGTGTGAGCCAATGGTGCCCAACTAGCTCTGCTCTCTTTTGAATACCCAAACCTGGTGGAAAAAATTAACTCTCTGAGGAGCTGGAGAATGGAGCTTATCAATAAAGCATTTGCTCATCTTGTACAAAGCTCTGAGTTCAATTCCCAGCACAGCAAAAAATAAAAAAGGCTTGACAAGGATGAATAACTACTTGTGTGTTAATGTATTTCCACCAGCACACAAAGGTACAAGGTAGAAGCTGGGACGCCCCCCCCCCCACTTGGTTCTACAAGGCTTGTAGGAAATGTGTGCATAATCAAGCCATTTCTCCTATCCCTCCCATCTCTTCCTGCAGAGTCAAGTGTGGATAAATCAGGCCCAGTGTTGAGTTTGGACCTGGTGATTCCTCACTCAGACCATCAGGGGTTCATCAGCCTCATTCCTGTGCCAGTCCCCAGCCATGCCAGCCTCCTACCACCCAGCCCATCGATACAGTCTCATTATTCTGTCCTATCTGCCTAGGATGCCGCAGAGTGACAGCTGTTTCATGCTTAATTACTGATGGGCTGAGGCTATGCCAACCCATGAATAAAATTACAGTTGTTCTGCAATGCAAATACTGCAGGTCTACAGCCGACGGTCTGCCAGATGCTTCTGTTGATTGGCTGGCTGATTTTTTTTGTTTTGTTTTGTTTTGTGGCACTTTTTTTTTTCTTTAATGAGAAAAGTTGTATTACATGTTAAAGAAGATTAGGAAGGACGACATTCTCACACTTAAAGATTTAGATAGCACCACAAACAAGTCATGGGAGGGAAAGGAAGTTATTTATAAACTTCAAAGATGCCCCTACGATCTGATTGCATTGTTTTCAGGGCCTGGAACATTTTTAGCTGATAATTTGCTTTAATGACAAAAGGTGGAGTGTGAGGACCAAAATATCTGAAATAGGCTTTAAAAGGTCAAAGCCTGAGATTAAAATGGGTTGAAATTACGGAGAATAGGGAAGAACAAAGGGAGTTTTCTCTTTGAGAATAAATGGCAAACAGGGAGGCCAGGTCACCGTGGCGCACACCTGTAATTCTAGCTTCTCAGGAGAATGAGATCTGAGGATCCAGGTTTGAAGCCAACCCAGGCAGAACAGTCCATGAGACTCTTATCTCCAATTAACCATCAAATAAAAAAGCCAGAAGTAGAGGCATGGCTCACATGGTAGAGTACTAGCCTTGATCATAAAAGCAAGTGAAAGCAAGAGACCCCTGAGTCCAAGACCCAGTAATGGCACAAAAAGAATATAACGAACAGGGTTGGCAAGGGCCTGTCATCTGCAGGTGGCCCCTGGGCACAGGCTCAGCTTATAACACTCAGAGACTCCTCATCCTCCAGTCTCAACGTCACAGCAGGACTATTTCTCCCCCTGTCCTTGAGCCTTTCTGTGCCCCATCCAACAAGAAATCTCATCTGGGCCACAGCTGGATGACAATACAGAGTTTGGATTCGATGCTCTGCAATCCATACTGATTTGAATACCGAATAGCCAATTCTACGTCCCCCTTTTTACTTTGAGAGTAGAGCTTCCTAGGGAAGGTGGGCACTTCCTGATGAATGTAACTGGAGGTGGCATGTCCCCTCTCCACGCCACCCCCAACTGTGTTCTGTCTGCAGATCTTCTCTCTGGAAACATGGCTCAATTCAAAGACAGTACAGTGGGGAGGAGTGGGGGGGGTGTCTGGGTCCCACCTACAAGAACAGCAGATTCCAACATAGCCCCGTCTGGGTACACCTTGGTGTGTCTGCATGTACGCCTACTCTGTGATTGCACACCTGTACACCCTCGTGTGTGTGTGTGTGTTTGTGCTCTGCATGCATGTGTCTGTGCGGGTCTGTGTGAGCAAGTGTATATGCCTTCATGTATATCTCACGTGTATGTGGGGTCAGTGTATGCTCCTGTACATTTCAGGACTGTGTGTATGTTGGTTTATGTGTGTATCTGGGTACACCTTATCTAATGGTCCACACCTAGACTAGACATTTTTTTCCTTCCTTCCTTCCTTCTTTCCTCTCTTTCTTTCTTCCTTTCTGTGCTAATTCTACAGCCTGAACTCAGGGCCTGGGCCCTGTCTTTTAGCTTTTAAACTCAAGGCTGGCAGTCTACCCTTGAGTCACAGTTCCACTTTTGGATTTTTTTTTTCTGGCTCATTGGAGATGAGCATCTCACAGACTTCCCTGCCTGGGTTGGCTTGGAACCAGAATCCTCAGATCTCAGCCTCCTGAGTAGCTAGGATGACAGGCATGAGTCACCAGTACCTAGCTTGTTTTTCTTTTTAATTAAGTCTGACACTCTGAAATTGACATGTTCTGACACCAGGACTGGAGGTTCTGAAATGAACCCCATGTCTGCAACACGAGCTCTCAGGCAGTCCTAGTGCAGGAAGGAAAATGGGGAAAATAAATAAAACAACTGCCTCCTGAGATAGCCCAGGCCTAGCCTGGGGAGCTGGGAGTTGGCAAATGGGTAGCTAATGCCAGCCAGAGCACTATGTCCTCCTGGACTTGTCTACCAGCAGCAAGAGGAGAGACACCAGCCAACCCTTAGAGTGGCCTCAGGAACCCCACAGATGGGAAAGGTATCCCAATGCTGTGTCTTTGTGCGTGTGCATTATCGGGGGTGCACAGCCTGCCTACAGATATGCATGTTCAAGTACTCACATCTGGATAAGGGCACAGGCCAATATCTGTGTGTGCATTTGTGTGCAGATGAACACAATGGTGCTCAGACATGTGTGTAAAGTGAGTTGCATTTCCTGATCCGGGACAATTGTATCCTCACCCAATGTCACCTGAAGACAGGTGGGTCTGCAGGGAGACATGCTGCTCCTGCCCTCTTCCTCGCTGGTCCCAGGTCTGCCAGGGTCAGCCCCATCACGTGCATGGCTGTGACCATGGAGCTGGTGGGCCCAGCCGACATAGGTCACAGCCCTAGCACAGTATGCCTGGACAGAGCGGCACAAGAAGTTGTCAAAGCTGGTATCTGTGGCTCACGCCTATTATCCTAGCTATTCAGGAGGCTGAGATCTGAGGATCGTAGTTCAAAACCAGGCAGAAAAGTCTATAAGATTCTTTCTCTTTTTTTTTAACCAATCCTAGGGCTTGAACTCAGGGCCTAGGCACTATCTCTGAGCTTCTTCTGTTCAAAGCTAGCACTCTACCACTTGAGCCACAAGCCACTTTTTCCGTGGATGTAGTACTGAGGAATTGAACCCAGGGCTTCATGCCTGCTAGGCAAGCACTCTACCACTATGCCACATTACCAGCCCCAGGAACCACTTTTAAAAATTCTAATGTATGCCAGGCACCGGTGGCTCGTGCCTGTAATCCTAGCTACTCCATGTAAAACTCTCAACTCCAGTAACCTACTCAGAAAAAAACTGAAAGTGGGCGCTGTGTTTCAAGTGGTAGAGTACTAGACTTGAGCCAAAGCAGGTCAAGAACAGTACCCAGGTCCTGAGTTCAAGCCCAAAACCAACAGAGAGAGAGAGAGAGAGAGAGAGTTCTAAGGGCTTTGAATTTAAGGTATAAAGAGAATCTCAACCTTCAGCCTTTGGTATTTTTGTGGCACGCTGTGCAGATTGCTGTGAATTCAGAGCCAGAGCACAGCAAATTAACCAGGAGCCCAAGTGGAACAGGAATACAATGGGTCATTTTTTAGTAGAGTAAATAATGCTTGAGTATCACTCACTGAATACCTCCCTGAGCTGGATACAGACGGATTTCTAGACTTTGGCTCTCTTAATGTATTTCAGCCATGGACCTGGGAAGTGGGTGCTGTTATTTCTTCCATCCCAGGTAAAACTGAGCTTCCTCTCTCTCTCTACACTTCTTTACAAACATCAGCCTTATCACATGTACAATGTATTTTTGTCCCCTATTAAGATTTCAGTGGGAGAAAAATCACTCGCCACATTTTTCAGCTATCACTGAAAAATTTGTAATTTTTCAGCTCATCAGGCATGAGATATATAAAGACAGCATGCCAGGAGGCTGCCTGTGTCTCATGCCTGTTGTACTAGTGACTCAGGAGGCTGAGAACTAAGGACTGTGGTTCAAAAACAACCTGGGCAGGGAGGCCTTATCTCTAATTAACCACCGAAATACCAGAAGTGGAGCTGTGGCTCAAATGGTAGAGCATCAGCCTTGAACAGAAAATCAAACAGATAATGCCCAGGCCCTCAGTTCAAGCCCCACAACCAACATCAACAAAAGAAAGACAGAAAGACAGAAAGAAAAAGAAGAGAGAGAGAGAGAGAGACCTAGTGTTGGAAGTTTGGCTTAGGTGGTAGAGCATTAGCCAATGAACAAGAGCCTCAGACACCAAATTTGGGTCCTGGTCTCAGACAAAAAGAAAAGAAAAAAGAAAAACTTAGCTAGGTACCACATCCTAGCCACTCAGGAGGCTGAGATCTGAGCATCACACTTTGAAGTCAGCCCAGACAGGAAAGTTCATGAGACTCTAATCTCTAATTAACCACCCACATCTTGGAAGTGGAGCCATGGCTCAAGTGGTAGAGTGCTTGCCTTGTGCAAAAAAAGCTCAGGAACAGAGCATAGGCCCTGAGTTCAAGCCTCAGGACTGGCACCAAAAAAGAGGAAGGAAGGAAGGGAGGGAGGGAAGAAGAGACAGAGAGGGCGGGGGAGGGGAGGAGAAGGAAAGGAAAAGACCAGACCATAGCTAGCATGCTTTCTGAGCCAAATGGCACATTGAGATCTTGTCCAGGCTAAACCTGGTGCTACCAAGTGGGGTAGTCAACCCTGTTCAACAATCTACCTAGTGAAATAGCCCACCCCCCAACAATCTCCTTCTTAAATACCATAATGTGAAAGAATAGGAGACTTTGTGTGTGTGAGATAGTGTGTGTGATAGTGTGTGTGTGTGTGTGTGTGTGTGTGTGTATGCACACCAGTACTGGGGCTTAAACCCAAGACCTGGAGATTATCCTTGAGGATTTTTTTGCTCAAGGCTAGCTAGTGCTCTACCACTTGAGCCCTATCTCTATTTCTGGCTTTTTGCTATAGCTCATAGGAGATAAGAGTCTTACAGACTTCCCTGCCTAGGTTGGCTTTGAACCATGCTCCTCAGATCTCAAGATTTCAGTCTGCTGAGTAGCTAGGACAGGCATGAGCCACTGGTGCCTGGCCAGGAGACAGAATGGAAATCCCAGACACTTTCTCCCTGAGGGTGATTGCAGCTGGAGAGCCTAAATGTCGCAAGGGTATGAATGTCCCGCATTTATTATTTTCACCATAGAGATGTCCATGAAGACTGACCTTTCCTACTTCAATAAAAACGGATTTTCTTGTAGGTCCTTTGACAGCTGCTGTGATCATAAACTGGGCTGAGGCTCAATATTAAACACCAGAGAAGAGGAGAAAGAGCTGCCTTCCTGACGCATAGGAGAATTGTTGACGTGTATTTTAATTCAGTGGAGGAGAAGCTCCTCTACATTTTCTGGGTCCCAGATGATATGGATTCCTCTCCCCACCAGAAGCACCCGCTATTTACCTGTTTTGGTTTCTTTTGTTTTTGTGCCTATGCAGGGGCTTGAACTCATATCCTGGGCTCTGTTCCTTAGCTTTTTCCGCTCAAGGTTGGCACTCTACCACTATTTCTGGCTTTTTGGTGATCAATTGGAGATAAGAGTATTTAGGACTTACTTACCTGGGCTGGCTTTGAACTGTAATTCTCAGAGCTCAGCCTCCTGAGTAGCTGGGATGGCAGGTGTGAGCCACCAGCCCACCAGCCCCACACACCCCGCCCCCTGCAAGTCAGTCATATTTGACTTTTGGAGCTATGCACATACATTGTTTGGCTATCAACATTTAAAAATTAGACAAAAATAAGTCCGGTGCTTGGTGGCTCACATCTGTCATCCTAGCTGCTCAGGAGGCTGAGATCTGAGGATTGTGGTTCGAAGCCAGCCTAGGCAGGAAAGCCCATGAGACTCTTATCTCCAATTAACCACCAAAACAACAAAACAAAACATGTCACTGAAAGTCTAATCACTGGCTTAAGTCTAATCACTGGCTTAAGTCTCCTGCAGATCTGAGTCTGACAGAACGGCGATGAATTACATTCTCAGGCACTTGTGCCCGGGCTGCCGCTTCTGCTAAATTCCCATCCTCTGCCCTGTAGTATGCTTCTGTGATTTACGCTGTCCTCCTTCCCCAGCCTCTCTGAGTCATCCAAGAAAGGAGAGAGTTATTAGCCTCTGCAGAGGGCTACTGCCTGTTCACCCATCTCATTCCCACCAGACCTGGGTCCCACCTGCTCCCCAGGTCCACTCATTCCCACCTGTCCCACAGGAGGGGGCTCCTAAGAGCAGTGCCTAGTATGCATGCGTGCATGTACACATTTACAGACATCACACACACATAGACACAGACATACACACACAGACATACACACACACACACACACACACACACACAAAGCCAACAAAAAAATAGACTCTGAATCCTTGTCTTTTCATTTTCTAGAAAAGAGTGGTTTTAAGTAACAGTTTCCCCCCTCCATTACACATTATTCTTGCTACATATAGCTAAGGACAAAACAGGAGAAAAAGAAAACCAGCCTTTGGGGTACTGTGATTGTCACTTAGCCATCTATGGTGTGGTGACATTTAAAGTTCTTTGCTGCCGTTGGCTGGTGGTTGATGCTTCTCATCCTAACTAGTCAGGAGACAGAGATCTGAAACTGAGGATCGAGGTTCAAAGCCAACCCAAACAGAAAAGGCTGTGAGACTCTTTTCTCCAATTAACCACCAAAAAGCTGAAAGTGGAGATAGGGCTCAATGGTAGAGTTCCAGCCTTCAGGGGTAAGGGGAAATCTCAGGCACAGCACCCAGGCCCTGAGTTGAATTCCCAGGATAAAGAGAGAAAGAAAGAAGGAAAGGAAGGAAGGAAGGAAAAGAAAGAAGGGAGGGAGGGAAAGAAAGAAGGGAGGAATGGAGGGAGGGAGGGAGGGAGGGAGGGAGGAAAAGAAGGGAGGAAGGAGGGAGAGAAAGAAAAGAAAGAATATGTGAGGGAGGGATGGAGGAAGAAAGAAAAGTAAAGAAAGAGAAAGGGAAGGAAGGAAATAAGGGAGAGAGAAGGAAGGAAAAAGAAGGAAAGAACAAGAGAAAAGGAAGGGGAAGGAAAGAAAGAAAAAGGAAGGAAGGGAGCGAAGGAAAGAAAGAATGGAGGAAAGGAAGGGAGAGAGAGGAAGGAAGGAGGGAAGAAAGAAAGGAAGGAAGGAAGGAAACCCCTTTGCCTTCTGCCACGTGAGTTTGTTTCTTTCCAGTCACTACAGGACCAGAATCAATACCGTTGCAAAACACAGCTCCAGCCTGAGTTGTTAGTTGTCCTTCCTAGTTTGGGATGTGATCCATAATGTTAATTCCCAGCGTGTGGCTCCCTGGAGGCTCAGAGGGGAGCTGGGGGGAGAAGGAGGCCTCCTCACCTTGAGGAGCAATGGCCTTGGGGGCGGTGTGGGGAGGGAGATCCCTCTGGGAGACCCCTGAGCCCCTGCCTAGTAGGACAGCCCGCTGCCCGGGACCTCGGGGTGGCATGGGCACCAGGTCCTTCCCCGCAGCAGCTGGCCTCCAGGCTCTCCTGAGATCTCAGACTATTGAACTGCCCGCACGTCCCTGTCTGTCAACCCGTCTTGAGGACAATTTGTTAAGAAACGTCTGTTCAGCCTATAATGAGACTTGGCCCTTCTGTTCCAGCTCTGGTCGTGGAAGGGGGGAGGTGGGGAGAAAGGTAGTGTTATAGAGAACCAGGCTTTCCAGGGACGTTTAGGCATGACCGTGCCGTATCCTGGCAACCAGACCCAAAGCCAAGTCCTCCTGAGATTCCGGCTATCGCCCAGCATTTGGGCAGAATAGGGAATAGCTACAACATGGACTGGTCTGTCCCCCATCCCCACCCCCACCCCAGCCCTGGGTTGGTTCTGTTTCGATCCTGCTTGATCCTCAGCTCTGTGGGTGTCCATACCCCACCCCTTCCTGCTCAGCTTCTACCCACACCTGCCATTACCCAGGTGCTATCATCTGCCCTGGTGTCCCCTGAGAGCTCCCAGGACATGGGTGGGCTGCAGCCTCAGTTTCCCCACTTGTAAAGCAAGGTGAAGCTGATAGTAAATCCACTCCCCTCACCCCAGCCATGACTGGTAACCTAGGCAACCCTTTTTTTTTTTTTTGATCGGTCATGGGGCTTGAACTCTAGGCCTGGGAGCTGTCCCTCAGCTGTTCAGCTCAAGGCTAGCACTCTATCACTTGAGCCACAACACCACTTCCAGCTTTTTCTGCTTATGTGGTGCTGAGGAATCGAACCCAGGGCCTCATGCATACAAGGCAAGCACTCTACCACTGAACTGCCTTCCCAACCCCCCAGGGCTCCCTTCTTGCTCACATACCTCTGTTATCGTCCTTTGCTGGACAAGTTCTTTAAAACCAATAGTAGGCCCAGAAGTGGAGGCTCACGTCTATAATCCTACCTACTCAGGAGGCTGAGATCTGAGAAGCTGGATTCAAAACTAGTCCAGAAAGGAAAGCCTGTGAGACTCTTATCTCCAATTAAGCACCAGGAAAGCTGGGAGTGGAGCTATAGCTTGAATGGTAGAGTGCCAGCCTTGAGCAAAAAAGTTTCTGGGACAGCCTCCAGGCCCTGAATTCAAGCCCCAGGGTAGGTTGAGAGAGAGAGAGACAGACAGACAGACAGACATACAGACACAGGGACAGAGAAAGACACACAGAGGGAACAGCATCCAGACTGCATGAACAGATGTATGCTCATGTCTTTGGGTCTTAGGAAAAAAAAAAAAATTGTGTATGTCAGTCCTGAGGCTTGAACTCAGGGCCTGGGTGCTGTCCCTAAGCTGCTTTTGCTCAAAAGTAGTGTTCTACTACTTGAGCCACAGCTCCACTCCCGGCTTTTTCTGGGTAGCTTATTGGAGATAAAGGTCTCACAGACTTTCCTGCCCAGGCTGGCTTTGAACCACAGTCCTCATATCTCATCCTCCTGAGTAGCTAGGATGACAGGCATGAGCCACAGCCCCTGGCCAGTCTTGGATTTTACCATTTCTGTGTTTATTTCAGGCCCAAAAGACTTTCTCCCACCTAAGTATCTACCGTGGGAAGGACCTCATACCCACTATTTTCTGAGCTCTTCTTTTGCTATAATTAAATCTTTAAACCACTACTTGGAATCTATTTTGGTACATGGTATAGAGAAGGAAATCTATTTAATATTTTTTCATAAATAATTAATTATCACAGAGGTATTTATTTATTTAAGTAGTTTTTTAAATTAAAAATAAATTAGTACACAAAACTATCTCCAAGATATTATTAAGTAAAAAGAAAACAAAAGGCTCTAGTACTATTAAAACAAGAGTTTTATCTACTTGGCAGTGTTGGGAATTGAACTCAGACCCTCACACTCCCTGGGCAGGCACTCTATTACTTGAACCATACCTTCAACCCCTTTTGGCATTGATTATTTTGTTGTTGTTGCTTTGTTTTTGTTTTGCCAGTCCTGGGCCTGGGCACTGTCTCTGACTTGCTTTTTGCTCAAGGCTAGCACTTTACCACTTGAGCCACAGCACCCCTTCCAGCTTTTTCTGTATATGTGGGACTGAGGAATTGAACCCAGGGCTTCATGCATGCTAGGCAAGCACTCTACCACTAAGCCACATTGATTATTTTTGAAGTAGGGTCCTGATTTATGTTATATCATGGCTAGCCTGGACTGAGATCACTTTAACTCGTGCTTCCCTGTGTTTTGGAGGATGGCAGGTATGAACTCCTAATACTTTTAGCATAGCTAGGATGACAGGTGTACTCAACCACACCTAGCCACTGACTGAGATGGGGTCTATCAAACTTTTCTTTCTGATCTGGCTTTGAACTACCTTCTGCCAGTCCCTGCCTCTCAAGTAGCTAGGATTACAGGCAGGAGCCACCAACACCTGGCTGTATTTGTTTTTAAGAAATACCTATAATGCTGGGTGCTGGTAGCTCATGCTTGTAATCCTAGCTACTCAGGAGACTGAGATCTGAGGGTTGCAGTTTGAAGCAGCCTGGGCAAGAAAGTCCGTAAGACTCTTATCTCCAGTAAACTACCCAGAAAAAAGCTGGGAATAGTGCTGTAGCTCAAGTGGTAGAACACTAACTACCCTTGAGCAAAAGCAGCTCAGGGACAGCACCCAGGCCCTGAGTTCAATCCCTAGGACCAGCACCAAAACAAACAAACAAAAACCTATTATGTGGAAAATTTCCTATGTAACTTGTGGGCAGGGATGAGAAGAAACTGAGGGAAAGTAAAGAAAGGGGTGACATTGTCCGAAAAAGAAATGTACTTATTACCTGACAGGAAATGGTAACCCCTCTGTACAACACCTTAATAACCATAAAATTGGTTGTTGTTTATTTTTAAGTAATACATATAAGAGCTTTGTGAGCCGGGCGCCGGTGGCTCACAACGCCTGTCATCCTAGCTACTCAGGAGGATGAGATCTGAGGATTGCGGTTCAAAGCCAGCCCAGACAGGAAAGTCTTATCTCCAATAAGCCCTCCCCCCCAAAAAAAAAACTGGAAGTGGCGCTGTGGCTCAAGCGGTAGAGCGCTCACCTTGAGCTGAAGAGCACAAGGACAGCGCCCAAGCCCAGAGTTCAAGCCCCACGACCAACAAAAAAAAGAGCTTTGTGGTTCAAAGCCAGCCTGGGCAAAAATGAGAATTTTTATCTCCAGTTAATCACCAGAAAGCTAGAAGTGGAGCTGTGGCTCAAAGCAGGTCAGCTTTGAGAGGAAAAAGTTAAGGGACAGGGGCTGGGAAGGTGGCTCAGTGGTAGAGCGCTTGCCTTGCATGCCTGAGGCCCTGGGTTCGATTCCTCAGCACCACATAAGCAAAAAGAAAAAAGCCGGAAGTGGTGCTGTGGCTCAAGTGGTATAGTGCTAGCCTTGAGCTGAAGAGCTGAAGGACAGTGCCCAGGCCCAGAGTTCAGGCCCCACAACCGGACCAAAAAAAAAAAAAAAAAAGTTAAGGGCCAGCACCCAAACCTTGAGTTCAAACCCTACTGTCCACTCAAGATAGATAGATAGGTGGATAGATAGATAGATAGATAGATAGATAGATAGAAGATAGGTAGAATGACATACAGATAGATGATTGATAGGTAGATAGATGTAAAGATAGATGATAGGTAGATAAGCAGATGGACAGAGAGAGAGAGATAAAATTTGTACACATTTGATGGTAGTATGTCCAGCTGGCTTCATAAAGACTCCCACAACTTGATCTTTGTTCTTTTTCATTGTATCAGGGAGACAGAATACAAGTTCCCCTCTGGGGAAAGTTTGCATATTAAATCCTCCCAGTCCTTAAGGAAAACAGGGTAACCAGGCTTTTGGTTGCTAAATGATGGGCTCAGTGGTTCATCAAATCAAGACTATTGTGAATGAACAAGAGAAGATAAAGGGGTTGTTGGCATTGGAGGTGTGCAATAAACAATACCCCTCTCTCTCCCACCAAGGTTTGATTGAACCAACTGAGAAATAAAATACAGTAATCAGTCAGGTACTGTTGGCTCACACCTGAAATCCTAGCTACTCAGAAAGCTGAGATCAAGCCGGGGCCAGTGGCTCCTGCCTGTAATCCTAGCTACTCAGCAGGCTGAGATCTGAGGATTGAGGTTCAAAGCCAGCCCTGGCAGGAAAGTTCGTGAAACTCTTATCTCCAATAAACCACCAGAAAACTGGAAGTGGCGCTGTAGCTCAAGTGGTAGAGCACTAGCCTTGAGCTGAAGAGCTGAGGGGCGCTCAGGCCCAGAGTTCAAGCCCCATGACCGACAAAAAAAAAAAAAGCTGAGATCTGAGGCTGGAGGTTCAAAGCCAGCCTGGACAGGAAAGTTTGTGGGACTTTTATTTCCAATCAAGCAGCAAAAAGCTGAAGTGGAGATATGGCTCAAGTGGTAGAGTGCTAGCCTTGAGCCAAAGTAGGGGGAAAAAAATCTAAGGAACAGTGCCCAGGCCCTGAGTTCAAGCCCCAGTACTGGCACAACCAAACCAAAACAGTAATCAGACAGATGAAGATGAATTGTTGCTGTGCAGACTTAGGGTCTGCAGTTCTGGTGTCCTGATGGTTTCTGAAAATACTCTCTACCCCTTCTGCTCTTGGCCAACCTTGACATTTATAAGTGACAGTTTGTGGAGAAATATCAGCAGAAAGGGATCTTATCAAATTCACTTTGCTCTGAAACCTGCTTGATACCTTAATCCGTATTCTTTGCTTTATGACTTTCCAGTTTCCAGTTGCTGGTTTCTTAGTTGTTGTTATTGTGCCAGTACTGAGTCTTGAATTCAGGGCCTTGAACTCTCTTGCTTGGCTTTTTTTTTTTTTCTCAAGGTTGGAGCTCTTCCACTTGAGCCACACCTCTATGTCCCGCTTTTTGGTGATTTGTTGGAGATGAGTCTCATAGACTTTCTTTACCTGGCTAGCTTTGAACCATGATCCTCAGATCTCAGCCTCCTGAGTAGCTAGGACTTTACAGGCATAAGGAGCTGGTACCTGGCTTGGGCTCATGTCCTGTTTTTGTTCTTGTTTTTCAATGCTAAGGACAGTCGTAGTTATAGAAAGGAGAAAGCAGTGAGGAAAATAGATGGGGAAATGTCAGAAATTGGTGAAATCTTTGCATTTTCTCATGGCTTCACATAGATCCCTTTAAACTGACTGCCGCCCATGAATGAATTACTGTGGCCGCCTGGGAGCATGGGGAAGGTGGACAAGACACTCACCCTCACTGGGCAGGGGCACTCTGGCTCATAATTCTCCCCCCCACTCTCTTTAAGCTGCTGAAGTGAAGAGTGCTCGATTAGCGAGGAGAGATGTGACCCTCCTGATAGCTTCAGAAAAAAATACAAAAAAACCAACCTTGGGGGCAGAGGAGAGCGAAGAAATAAATAACGAACAGGAGGATAGTATTTACATACGGAGGGAAGGCCTTTGAGACAAAGCCTCGGGTGTCAGTAATAATTCAGTGATAGAAGTAAAGAGACTCCTAGCAAACCCCACCTCAGCGCCTGCGATGGTATCGGCCTTGGTCTGTGTGTGTGTGTGTGTGTGTGTGTGTGTGTGTGTGTGTGTTCCTTTGTTTTCTGAGAAATTCCAGCACAGCAGCCGTGGGGAAGGCAAAGATATAAGAGAGAATGTTGAGATGGGGGTGGTGGGGATAGGTCTGGGGGGGGTCTCCATGAAGATTCAGTTATGCTGGGTGTGAAGAGATTAATTAGAATTAAATGTTCTATTGATGGAAAAACCCTCTGTTTGCACCTGCCCTTGGCATCTTCATTACTGTTTTTCTATGGTGGGGGAGGGGAAGGGGCAAGAGAATTATATACTCAGTGAAATAAATAAGTTTATGCTTCCTGAAGGAGGCTTTTAAAAATTGATTTATTTATTTTTGGTTGGTTGTGGGGCTTGAACTCAGGGCCTGGGTGCCATCCCTGAGCAGTTTTTCTCAAGACTAGTGCTCTACTACTTTGAGCCACGCGTTACTTCTGGTTTTCTGGTGGTTCATTGGAGAGTTTCATGGACTTTCCTGCCCAGGCTGGTTTTGAACCTCGATCCTCAGATCTCAGCATCCTGAGTAGCTAGGATTACAGACATGAGCGGCCCATACCCAGCAAAGATGCTTTTCAAACCTGTTGACATGGTTACCTGAGAAGAAATATGATTTTAACCTTCTTTCTCTTTCATTGTCCTTAAGGAAATCTGGATCCCTTCTCTCTCCTTCCCCGACATACTAGGCTATAAAGCATTGTCAAGTCTATAAGCTCTGGGATTGAGAGGATCTGGCTAGCAGCCACTTCAATGCTACATTTGGCAGGCCCTAGCCTGTCACCCTAGCTATTCAGGAAGGTGAGATCTGAGGATCATGGTTTGAAGCCAGCCCAGACAGGAAAATAAGTAAGACTCTCTTCTCCAATGAAGCCACAAAAAGCCCAAAGTGGAGCTGTGGCTCAAGTGGTAGAGTGCTAGCTTTGAGCAATAAGGGTGAGTATCTTGGCCCTGAGTTCAAGCCCCAATATGACCACTTCCACCATGAGCATCCCCTCAAAAAAGGAGAAGAAGAAGAAGAGGAGGAGGAGGAGGAGGAGACATAGATGTGGACAGAATTATAATATTCAACAATTATTCATTTCCTTTCTCCTCACACTGCACACACAATAATTTCACCATAAAACATGAATCTGACCTCAATCAACATCATTTGGAAAACAGTTAACATTTTTTCCCATATGCTATATATATATATATATATATATAGAGAGAGAGAGAGAGAGAGAGAGAGAGAGAGAGAGAGAGATAGGTAGATGTAAGTTGTAACAGTTCATTTTAAGGTGATAATAACCTAATTTAGATAGCATACAATACACTCCCCTTCCCCCTCAATAGTTTCTGTTATTCTTATTTTCAGTTCCATGATTTAAACTCAAGCCCTGACACTTACTACTTGATTTTTAGGTAGGATCTTGCCCAAAAAGATGTAGGACTGTGATCCTCATATCTCTGCTTCCTAAGTAGCTGCGGATTACAGGTGAGTACTATTATACCAGTCCTCTTTGATGCTTCAGACTTCACAATTTACTTCTTTTTATATTCTCTCTCTACTAACAACTTATTGTGGCTATATTTATTCTTAATGCTTTTGTCTTTTAGGCTTTATATCAGAATTAAATTGATTTATATACCACCACGACAGTAAGATTAATAATGATTACCATTAGGTGGTAAGATTATAGATATTTTTCTCTCTTCTCCTTATCTTTATTTTTTAATACCCCTACCATAGCAATAAGAATAAAGCTATACATTCATTATTATCAATATTATTGATTTCAATATATAAAGAAGAACTTTAATGCAAGAAATATCTTCCCCCTTTTTTTGGGGGGGGGGAGATGGGGATAGAATTTGAACTCAGGCCCTTTGAGTCTCATGCTTGCCAGACAGGCACTCTACCACTTGAGCTACACTCCCAGCCCCTGTTTCCCCTGGGGACCACTCTCAGATTGTGATCCTCCCTACCTACAGTCTCCTTTATAGCTGGGATTACATGCCTGTACTACTATGCCCAGACACTTAATCTTCTCCAGGTAGCTCACACCTGTAATCTTAACTACTCAGGAGGCTGAGATCCCAGACAGGAAAGTCCATGAGACTTTTATTTTCAATTAGCTTCCAGAAAACCGGAAGTGGCTCTGTGACTCAAGTGGTAGAGCGCTAGCCTTGAGCTGAAGAGCTGAGAGACAGTGCCCAGGCTCAGAATTCAAGCCCCACAACTGACAAAAAAATTAAAAAAAAGACTAAAACAATTCCCTGAGGTTTTTTTTTTTGTTGGTTGGTTGGTTGGTTTGACAGATGTCAATGGATTCTGCCTGTCATCCTAACTGTGGTATGCTGAGATGCATAGGATTGTGGTTCCAGGCCTGCCCAGGCAGAAAAGTTCATGAGATTCCATTTCAACAGAAGAAACTGGGCGTGGTAGGGGGTGATTACCTGTCACCCCAGCTACAAGAGAAAGCCTGCAATAGATGGACCATGATCCAGGAAGTAAGAACCTAACTCAAAAATAACCAGTACAAGCCGGGTCCTGGTGGCTTATGCCTGTCATCTTATCTACTCAGGAGGCTAAAATCTGAGGATCGCAGTTAGAAACCAGCCAAGAAAGGAGAGTCCAGTGAAGCTGTGGCTCAAGTGGTAGAGTGCCAGCCTTGAGCAAAAAAAGCTTAGGGACCAAGCCCAAGGCCTTGGCACAAAAACAAATACATAACCAGTACATAACAGGGCTAAAGGCTTAGTAATAGAGCATCTGCCTAGCAAACATAAGGTCCTGGAGTTCAACCCCAGTACTACAAAAAAAAAAAGTGGGGTGGGGTAGGGCTGTGTTCCTTTTAAATTCTACAATTTTATCGAATTAGCATTGAACATTCTGGGTAAATATACTTGGGTCTATGGTGTGATTGTTTAATACACAGTTTCGAACTTCTTTTTTTTAATTTCTGAAAGGTTTTCTTGAACTATATAGTTTCAGTATTTCTTCTGTCCCTTGCTTTAGCTTTTCCTTTAGGGATATTTATTCTCTGCATATTGAATCCTTCTGACCTAGCTTCAAGGTCAGCCACGTTCTCTTTAATCTTCTGAGTCATATTCTTTTCTTTCATTTTTGTATGTTTCCATTTTCTTTCTTTTTTCTTTTTCTTTTTTTGCAGTTGTGGGGCTTGAACTCAGGGCCTAGACATTGTCCCTGAGCTCTTTGCTCAAAGCTAGC
This sequence comes from Dipodomys ordii, assembly GCF_000151885.1. Lineage (NCBI taxonomy): Eukaryota > Metazoa > Chordata > Mammalia > Rodentia > Heteromyidae > Dipodomys > Dipodomys ordii. Next base: position 3,035,364 of record NW_012267308.1, read on the forward strand.
ACTCAGCCACTTTGAGCCACAGCTCCACTTCAGTTTTCAGTGGTTAATTGGAGGTAAGAGTGTCATAGACTTTCCTACCCAAGCTGGCTTTAAACTAGGATCCTCAGCTCTCAGCCTCCTGAGTAGCTGGGATGACAGGCATGAGCCACAGTGCCTGTTTTGAAATGGCAAAGTATGACATGGGGTTTGGTAAGCCCCTCTTTCTGGTAGGCCTTTCATTATTTATAGAGATGTTATATAACTGTTTTCTCTCACTTTTTTTTTTCTTTCTTAAAATCACTTTGCACAGAAGATGACCTTGATCCTTTCCTGTTGCTGGTTTTTGTACTGGAAAAATTAATTTTTCTGAACTTTTAAGAAAGTGGTTGAGTTCACAGTCGTTTTTCCAACTTCACAAAGCTCCTTCCTTTGTTCTTCTGCTGCAGTATTCAAACGCAACAAAACAAGAAACATGGCTGCTTGTTTGCTGAAATTGTTGGGGTTTATAAAAATGTCTCCTCTGTTACCTCATCTTCTGTTTCCTTCCCTCTTGTTCCTGTGTGTGTGTGTGTGTGTGTGTACACATACATTTGTTCCTGTGTGTGTGTGTACACATACCTGCACGTACACATGCATGCACATGCCAATACGGGGGCTTGAACTCAGGGCCTCATGCTCCTTGCTTAGTTTTGTTGTTGTTGTTGTTTTCTGCTCAAGGCTGGCACTCTAACACTTAAACCACTCATTTACTTCTGGCTTTTTTTTTGTCAGTCCTGGGGCTTGAACTCAGGGTGTGGGCACTGTCCCTGAGCTTCTTTTTGCTCAAGGCTAGCACTCTACCACGTGAGCCACAGCACCACTTTTGGCTTTTTCTGTGTATGTGGTACTGAGGAATTGAACCCAGGCTTCCTGCATGCTAGGCAGGCACTCTACCCCTATGCCACATTCCCGGCCCCACTTCTCACTTTTTTATGGCTAACTGGAGATAAGAGTCTCATGGACTTGCCCGGCCTGAGCTGGCATCAATATCAGATTCTCTTATCTCACCTTCATGAGTAGCTAGGATTACAGACATGAGTCACACAGTGCTGACTTTCAGCTACTTTTCTTAATTTGGATCTCTGTAGTTTTCAGCAAATGCCTACTTCCTGCCTATTTGGGGTTTTCCCTTCCTTGGGTAGGAATAGTCATTATCTCCTCCTTTTTGCTTCCTTCTTCACATGGACCAATGTCATATGGGTTTTGTCACCCCTATGATTTAGATGTCACCCGTAATATTTAGATGTTTATGGTGGGAAGATTTGTTTGTTTGTTTTGGTGGTGGGGCTTGAACTCAGGGCCTGGGTACTGTCCCTGAGCTCTTTTGCTCAAGGCTAATGATCTAACACTTGAGCTACAAGTGCCACTTCCAGTTATTTGGTGGTTCATTGGCGATAAAAGTCTCAGGAAGGGCTGGAAATGTGGCTTAGTGGTAGAGTACTAGCCTTGAGCAAAAGACACTCAGGGACAGTGCTCAGTCCCTGAGTTCAAGCTCCAGGACTGGCAAAAAAAAAAGTCTCAGGGACTTGGCTTTGAACCTTGATCCTTAGATCTCAGCCTCCTGAGTAGCTAGGATAACAAGAGTGAGCCACTAGCACCTCGCTGGTGGGGCGTTTTATTGTGCTTCCTGTAAGTTTTACATTTTGCTACCTAGTCATTCTGTCTGTTTTCATTAGTGTCATCTCCAAACTATTGCCACTAGCAATTGTTACCATCTTCTCAAAAAAAAATACTCCTGGGACGGTTTTCAATATTGATATTTTAGCATCACTTACAGATAAATATGAGCTAGGGGCCGGTGGCTCACACCTGTCATCTTAGCTATTCAGAAGGCTGAGATCTGAGGATCGGAATTCAAAGCCAGACTGGGCAGGAAATCTATAAGACTCTTATCTCCAATTAACCACCAGAAAACTGGATGTGGCTCTGTGGCTCAAGTGGTAAAGCAGTACTCTTAAGCAAAAAAAGCTGGGGGTCAGTGCCTAGTGTCCAGGCCCTGAGTTCAAGCCCACGACCAGCACACACACACACAAAGGATGGCTGCTTTATTAGAACCAATCTAATGGAGAAAGCTTATGTAAATGCTTGCTTGCATAGAGTGCTGTGTTCTGGTTATGCTTTGTCAGACCCTGTTGGTGACCTTTTCTAGATCCTTTCAGTGTACCCAAGTTCAAGGTCAGCTGATAGTTCCATTCTCTAATACCTGCACCTCTCTCTTTCTCTCTTGTGGGCCTTTCCTGCTTCCAGGGGTGGCCTGAATTCAGTCTTTTCTCTTATTTGCTTTGGGAAAACACACCCCAAAACCTGGATCCCAGCAGTCTTTCCTGTCCTAATGCTAATGCAATGCTGTCTGCTTTATGGTTTTTCAACATGGGATAATATTAGCTTGATTTTAGCTTAATTTGTGTGTGTGTGTGTGTGTGTATGTGTGTGTGTATGCACATGCACCAGTCCTGAGGCTTGAACTCAAAGACTTGGTGCTGTCCCTGATTTTTTTGTTTGTTTGTTTGTTTTTTGTCGGTCGTGGGTCTTGAACTCTGGGCCTGAGCGCTGTCCCTCAGCTCTTCAGTTCAAGGCGAGGGCTCTACCACTTGAGCTACAGAGCCACTTCCAGTTTTCTGGTGGTTTATTGGCGATAAGAGTTTCACGGACTTTCCTGCCGGGGCTGGTTTTGAAAGGTGATCCTCAGATCTCAGCCTCCTGAGTAGCTAGGATTACAGGCATGGGCCACAGACACCTGGCTGAGCATACATCTTGTTATGAATGAGAAGTCAAATCAAATGTTGCCTCTGATCCCTGATCTCTAACTCAACCTCCATTGGAATAGCTCCATCATGATCTGCCTTGCCTTCCAGTTGGAAGTCAGTCTGTCTGCTGTCTGACTGCCTATCTGCCTGTCTGTCTGCCTTCCTCTTGAGGGTGAGCAGTTCATCTCTTGGCCTCTGCCATTCTGTTTGGAGTGTTTTTCATCAAAGGATTGGCTCGGTAGCCAGGGCACTTATAAAGAGGTCTGACCCAGAACCTGACTCTAGCTGGTACTTGAGAATGAACATCATCTCAACATGTCTGACATACAGCTGAGCCAGACCCTCCTTGAAGCTTGAAATAAGGAGAGTGTCCAAGCTGGAACAAGCCACAAAAGGTAGATTCATTTCAGCCTAAGGCATCACTGCAAAATTCAAGCAGACCGGAAGCTGGATAGGGATGGGGTTGGTGGCGGGGGGATGGGGAGTAGGAGGGGGGAGAACTTATGACAGCCGCCATCCTGGAAACTTTATGACTGCCTTCACGCCACGAGGCTCTTTGCATGATGTCAAAAGAGAAAGATGTGGGCTGTCTTGTTTTTCTAAAGCTAACTTTAAACACTACTGATAGCAAGATGTCTCCAGTATGAAAGCAGAGAAGGCAACTGTCTCTCTGTTTCCATGGCTACAGACAAGACGCCACTGGGCAGTGCTCTGAACTCCAGGGCATCCTGGGCTGGGCCTGGCAGGATGAAGTTTCCTGGGATCTGGGACCATGCAGCAATGAAGTAAGAATTCATTGGCTCTGTTTTTGCCCTTTATTTTTGGGAACAAAGGTTCATTTTTTTTTTATCCTCCAGGTCCAAGGGGGAACTTACACATAGGAATTGGTTGGCAGGGAGGGAGCTAGATGTACCCCTCTTCTATAAATCTTCCTGAAGTTCCTAGCCCCTGAGTCTAAAGCCTCCAGTCCTGGCACCTCCTAAACAATGAGGATTTGCTCATCAAAGCTGGGAGGAATTGGGCGCTGGTGGCTCAAGCTTATCATCCTAGCTACTCAGTAGGCTGAAAGAATTTAAAAGAGCCTGTCCTCCAACAGACAACAATGACTGTTCTTGAGCCATAGCTCTACTTCCTTTTTTTTTTTTTGCTAGTCCTGGGACTTGAACTCAGTGCTTGAGCACTGTCCCTGTGCTTCTTTTTGCTCAAGGCTAGCACTCTACCACATGAGCCACAGTGCCACTTTCAGTGCTACTGAGGAATTGAACCCTGGGCTTCATGCATACTAGGCAAGCATTCTACCACTAAGCTACATTCCCACCCCGCAAGGTTTTTGTTTGTTTTTTGTTGTTGTTGTTATTTTGTGGTTCATTAGAAATAGCCTCCTGGACTCTCCTTCCCAGGCTGTTGTTTTGAAGCCAACCCTTAGCGTCTTGAGTAATTAAGAGAGCCAGACATTGGTGACTCACACCTATAACCCTAGCTACTCAGGAGGCTGAATTCTGAGGGTTGAGGTTTGAAGCCAGGCTAGGCAGGAAAGTATGTAAGACTCTCCTCTCCAATGAACCACCAGAAAACTGGAAGTGGCACTGTAGCTCAAAGTGGTAGAGCACTACAAGCTTTGGGGGTGGGGGAAAGCTCAGGGACAGTACCCAGGACCTGAGTTCAAGCTTCATAACCTCCAAGAAAACCTCCAAAGATTACAAGATTAACAGTGCCTGGGTCACTGTTGTTGTTTTGTTTTTGTTTTTGGTTTTTTGGCTTTCTTTTTGTCTGTTATGGGACTTGAACTCTGGGCCTGGGCCCTGTTCCTTAGCTCTTCAGCTCAAGGTGAGCACACTTGAACCACATCACCACTTCTGGTTCTCTGGTGGTTAATTGGAGATAAGGGTCTCACAGAATTTCCTGCCCTGGCTGGCTTTGAACAGTGATCCTCAGATCTCAGCCTCCTGAGTAGCTAGGATGACAGGCGAGAGCCACCCACGCCATCTCACGGGGTTTGATACTCCTCTTGCTTTCCAGCTCTGTCAGTGGGGACCTGAAGTTCAAGGTCCTCCTGTCTTGGCCACGGCACGGTACCATGTGTGTTTATCTGCAGGCTGTATATCCAAAGCCCCAGACAGAGAGGTCGCAATGTCCACAACCTATATGGAGTCTGAGAAATGTTTCTGGATTTCTCCAGTGAAAATATTTTTGTGCAGTTCAAAGCAATCCTTCCTTTTCAAAATCTCTAAACCTGATTCTTAATTCGAAGCATTAAATTTAAAACCCCATTCAAGTTTGCATTGGGGAAAAAAAGTTGTTAGTTATCTCAGAAATTCAGGAAATACTTAAATCTCTCCACCCCTTTCCTATTACATGTTGGAAAGGTTGGTAAGGGTAGAAGAAGTTTTTTGAGGGCATGTGATTGAAATAAGGTCTTATTGGAATTCATCAAATAGCTCAGACTGGCCTTGAGCTCACAATTCTCCTGCCTCAGCCTCCCAAGGGCTGGGATTACAGGCATGTGCTACCATGTCCAGTGGTTGGAGGGATTTTGAAAATGCTTTGTAAGCTGATGAGGCTAAGGAAGAGATCTTGTCCTCAGAGAACCTACTCCCCTGAAAGACCCCACAGAAAGCTGTGTGAAGCTGAGCCCCTATACTCTGGGGTGTCACCAACCTATACCAGACTAGGTTAAGCCAGAAGGAACTGTAGAGGATTGACAAGCTCCCCAAATTAGGAAGAGCCATTCATTGTAATATAAAATTCTCATGGTAATAAACACCTCCTCAATGACTAACAACATATAGCCAGAAAAGAGAGGTAACCAAGTCAATATTTTTGAAGAGAGAGAAGCTTTTCTTAAAATTTTATTTTATTGTAAAGATGCTGTACAGAGGGGTTACAATTACATGAGTAAGATAATGAGTATATTTCTTGTTGAACATTGTTACCCCTTCCTTTGTTTTTTTCCTACTATCCTTTCCCTCCTTCCCCTCTCCCCCTCCCCCTCCAGAGGAGTATTTATAATGAGCTCATTCATATTTGGATACATAGTTACGTGGAAATACTCCAGTGGTGAGAGACATCAGAATCTTATGGTAGAAGGAAGGGGTGAGATCTTGGGTAAGTATGTTCTGATTCTCATTGGCTGACATTGAGAAAGAAAACTTTAGCTGGTCAGGAGTGGCTCACACCTCTAATCCTAGCTACTCAAGAGGCTGAGATCTAAGGATCACAGTTCAAAGATAGCCTGGGTAGGAAAGTTAGTTAAGACTCTTATCTCCAATCAACCATCAAAAAGTCAGAACCAGCTGGACACTAGTGTCTCATGCCTATAATCCTTAGCTACTCAAGAAGCTGAGATCCAAGGATTCAAAGCCAGCCCAGGCAGGAGAGTCCACGAGACTCTTATCTCCAATAAAGCACCAGAAAACCGGAAATGAAGGTGTGGCTCAAGTGGTAGAGTACTAACCTAGAGCAGAAAAATCTCAGTCAAGGAGTGTCCAGGCCCCAAGTTCAAGCCCCACAACCAACAACAATAACAACTGCAACAAAAAAAACAGAAGTGGAGGTGTGGCTCAAGTGGTAGAGCACCAGCCTTGAGGAAAAAGCTAAAGGACAGTGCCCAAGCTCCAGTACTGGCGTGCGTGCGTGCGCACGCGCGCGCACACACACACACACACACACATACACATCTGCAAGGGAGCACACAGGGCTTTTTAAAAGGATTTGCAGAGCCTTTCCACCTCCCTCACTGCAGAGGCTGAGCCTGACTTTGAAAAAAGGGCACACAGCCCTTGGCAAATCTCGGAGGAAAACTCATTGCCTGTTCGTGCCAGGGGCCCGGGGCCTCCTTTAGGGATTTTCCCTGGAGGCTCTCTCAAAACAAGACGGAAGTCTGAGTGAAAAATGGAAAATGTGGAGAATGGCACAAAGCAAGGCGGCATTGTTGATTCCTAGTGGTATCTGCAAGAATATTAGATGCAAATAAGTGCTAATAAGTACAGTTGGAAAAGCTAATGGAGAAAGCACTTTTCCCAAAAGGACTTCTGCACACAGACGCACAGGGCAGCTGAGATGGCCTAAACTGGCCCTGGCCACCGATCTGGGACCAATCATGATGTCAAATCTCACTGTCCACAGCCTCTTCCCTGCTTTGAGGCTGGACTGTGGGTATGGGGATTCCTCTTCTGTCCACACTGGCATGCGTGTGTGTGTGTGTGTGTTTTCCTGTGTGCAAGACTTGCCTTCTGGAATGTGCAAGAGAATCCCTGGACAGCTAGGCTTCCCCCATTAGGTAGACGGGAATAGAAAAAAGTATATTGGTGGGCTGGGAAGGTGGCTCAGTGGTAAAGCGCTTGCCTTGCATGCCTGAGGCCCTGGGTTCGATTCCTCAG
>NW_012267308.1:3043807-3045389 GCF_000151885.1 Dipodomys ordii
CTCTACCACTTGAGCCACAGCACCACTTCCGGCTTTTTTCTTTTTGCTTATGTGGTGCTGAGGAATCAAACCCAGGGCCTCAGGCATGCAAGGCAAACACTCTACCACTGAGCCAACTTCCCAGCCCCCGTCCCTTAGCTTTTTGTTCAAGGTGAGCTCTCTATCACTTGGGCCACAACTCCACTTCTAGTTTTTGTTGGTTCATTGGAGATCAGAGTTTCATGGACTTTTCTGCCCAGGCTGGCTTCAAACAATGATCTTCAGATCTCAGCCTCCTGAGTAGCTAGGATTATAGATCCAGTGATTTCAATGTCGTACTTACTCTGTCTCCATTGTAAGTGTGACTGGATGGGTAGGGTTAGATCACAACACTGTCCTGAGCTACCTGGGGTCTGAGCTCAGAGCTGAAGAGGAAATGTTCAGCATGGAAGCTGCTCCACTTTGGAACCCGATGTGTCCATTCCAACAATTTGTTGGTACTTTTCCTCATCCCCCAAATAGAAATCTAACTTTGTTGTTGCAAGAATAAAGACTAAAAGAAGATCATCGTAGGCTTGGCATGTTTTGATTTGCTCTGAGCTTACCTGGGGGCATTAAGGAGCCCCTCTCCCAGGCCAGATTGCTAGGGGTTCCTTGGCTATCCCCAGGAGTAGCTCTGCTCCCTGCTAGGATGCCCTCCCCAATCCCTTGTTGGTCACTCAAGAGCCATAGGTCCATTTTGGTCCCCAACTCCCTCTCTCATTTGGGTCAGCTCCCTGGAGTCAGGCCAACCATCAGTTACAATCAGAAAGAACCTTCAACTTCTTATACTAAGCCTCTGGATGCTGGTGACTCACAACTATAATCCTAGTTTGTCAGAGAGGCTGAGCTCTGAGGATTCAGGTTGGAAGCCAACCTGGGAAGGAAAAGTCCATGAAACTCTTACCTCCAATTAGCCACTAAAAAGAGTCAGAACTAGAAGCATGGCTCCAGTGGTAGAATGCCAGCCTTGAGTGAAAAAGCTAAGGGACAAAGCCCAGGCCATAAATTCAAGCCCCAGTATCTGCAGGGTTTTGAAATTTTCTACATGTGCCTTCAAGACGAAGAGGAGAATGATTTATACAGCTCCCCTCTTCCCCTGAAGCTGAGGCTACCGATTTTCACCAAGAGCAAGGACTAAAATCCACAGCCCAGGGTTTCTATTCCTGCTCTGCTCTCATGCTTTGTGGCTGTGGACCAGCTGCACCCCCACTCTGTAATTCTGCTTGTCTATGGGGAAGAATTTGACAGGTCCAGCTTTCAGGCTGGTGGCAGGACAGGGACTTTAAAGAAGAATCTCATGAGCAAGCTGGTGGCTCACACCTGTAAATCCTAGCTACTCAAGAGGCTGAGATCTGAGGTTCACCGTTGGAAGCCAGCCCAGGCAAGCAAGTCTGGGAGACTCTTATCTCCCATGTACCACCAAAAAAGCCAGAAGTGGAACTGTGGCTCAAGTGGTAGAGCTCCAGTCTTGAGCAAAAGAAGACACCCTGAATTCAAGCCCCAGGACTGGTACAAAAGGGAGAAGGAAGAGGGGGAAAGGGAGGGGGAAGAGGAGGAGGAG
>NW_012267308.1:3046512-3049478 GCF_000151885.1 Dipodomys ordii
CTCGCACTTCGCTGGGAGCCGGTCCGGATCCGGGTGGCACTGCGGGGGAAGGAAGGAGACCCGGACCAGGTAGCGGAGGACGAGGGAACCGATCGAGGAGAGAGGTCGGGGAGGAAGCACGCACCGCACCCCGACCGTACAGACCCGCACCGCCACACCAGCATCACCGCCGCCCTGCGTGCGCTCCGAGCCCCCAACCGATCGCTTCGGATTGTGGCACCGATCGAAGGGAAGACGCCGGGCCCTGGAGTTTGGAGACGGAGATTCTCCCCGCCGAGGTCCACGTCGGAGACTGGAGGACCCCCCCCCACCGTCCCCACACCGCACACCCCGAAATCTGGAGGAACACCGGCCGCGCCCGGTAAGTGGCCTCCGCGCCCCGACCCCGCCCCGGTTCCCTCCAGACCGGAACCGCACTGCGCGCCCACCCGGCGCCCTCTCGACGTGGGTTGGAGTTTAAAAGCCTGGGGTGTTGGAAGGGGGGTGGTTCGGGATGTGTCTGTGAAGGTGTGGGGTGTTGAGCTGTGACCACACTTCGGGGAGCCCGCCCCACGAGCGGGAACTTTCATCAGACTTCGGGTGTTTCTTGGGTTTCACCCGTGAACTCGTGGCCCTCGCCCCCCGCCCCCAGTGGGCTGGCGCTCGCCCAGGACCTGGGTGCTGGGGCGCGCGGGGCTGGGGGTGAGGGTGGAGTGGGGGGTGGGGGCGGGTCAGGGCAGCGTCGGGCACCCCAAGGCCACCTGGCTGGGGAGAGGCCCGGGATTCCAGGGTTTTCCCGGCGCGCTCGGACCTGACACTTGGGGGGAGCGGCGGCGCGGTGGTGGCCGGCTGAGCCGAAGTTCGCGGCGGATCCCCGGGCGCCGGCCGAGGCGCCTCTCCACCTCGCGACTCCCCCGGGGCATCGGGGAGGCTGTGCGCAGCCCGGGCCGGCATGGACGGGAGGCGTGTGCGCCCGCGCGCGCCCGCGGAATGGGGGCGAATGGGGGTAGGGAGGTGACAAAATCCACTTTGTCGCGGGACCCAGCTGACTCTGATGGTGGTCCCCCCGGCCGGGGGAAGGGGTGCCTTCCCGGGTTAGTACCGAAGTGACCCCTTTACCTTCACCCGCACAGGACCAGCGTCGCCCCTAACTTTCGTGATGGCTCTTGTGTCCAAGCCCTGGTACCTCCGGGTTCAGAGCCGTGGGATGTGGGCACTGCTTGTGTACAGACCAGCAGCCGCCCTGTTGGAGAAGCAGGGTCCAAGCCAGGAATTTACCGCCCCCCCCCCTCCAGTCCCTGAAGCCTCCTTCCTGCAGATCGTTGAGTGTGACTGATTCTGTAAAGGGGAACAGGTTTCCCGGGCTCTGTGATTCTGCAGCAGAAAAGACATTGAATAGATGGTGGAAAGTTGGGCTCTGGCGGCTCACACTTGTCATCCTAGCTACTCAGGGAGGCTGAGACCTGAAGATCACAGTTCGAGGCCAACCAGGGCAGGAAAGTCTACAAGACTCATATCCAATGAACCACAAAAAAAAAAAAAAAAGAGGAAGGAAGTAAAGAAAGGAGGGAGGGAGGAAGGGAAGAAGGAAGGAAGGAAGGAAGGAAAAAAGAAAAGAAAGAAAGAAAGAAAGGGAGAGAGGCCGAGGAAGGAAGAAAGGAAGGAAGGAAGGAAGGAAGGAAGGAAGGAAGGGAGAAAGAAAAGGAAGGGAGGAAGAAAGAAAAGAAAGGAAGGAAAGGAAAAGAAAAGAAAGGAAAAGAGAAGAGACAAAAGCTAGAAGTAGATTCAAGGCTTGAATGATAGAGCTCCAGCTTTGAGCACAAAAGCAAAAGGACAGCTCCCAGGCCATAAGTTCAAATCCCAGGACTGATGTGCATGCATATGTGCATATGTACACACACACAGCTCAGAGTGGATTGGATCTGGGGCAGAAGAATAAGTGATAGGTTAACCTTTTCTTCATCTCCCTGGATGTTCATGGCCCACACTTCCAAGTCTGCTTTGCTTGGGGCTCACTTCTGATTTTACCTTGACCCTTAACTTGCGCGTGTGGAATTGACTTGTCCTGGCCCAAGGCTGAGTAAATCTCTGTTGTAGAAGTAGCAAAACCGGCTTGGAAATTCCCCAACCTACCATGGACTGCCCTCACCCAGTCCTTGTCTCAAAGGTAAGGAAGATAGATCAGCCACAGGAAGGAGCCACAATGGTCATGCTACTCTGAAGGCTGAGGTAGGAGAATCTCCATTGAAAGCCATCCTGGGGCGGGAAAGTTTCTGGGACTCTTTTCTCCAACTGACCACCCAGAAGTAAAAGTGTGGCTCAAGTGATAGAGCACCAGCCTTGAGTGGAAAAAGCTAAGGGACAGTGCCCAGGCCCTGAGTTCAATCCCCTGTACCAACACACACACACACACACACACATACACACACACACATTCTGCCACCTGTAGGCTGGGACCTTTGGGTGGTGTGTGAGCACGCTCAGTGGATTTATTCACAGAAATGATAACACACAGACAGCAAAGAGACTGAGCAATAACACCATGACTGGTAATCTTACAGCATTTGAACACAGAAAATCTCTGTCTGACATCCCTCCTCCATCTGCTGCCCCAGTGGCCCTAGAACGCAAGAAACACACAACTTATTTATTCACCCAGAATCAGACTGTGCAAGTGTGAGTTACGTTCCCTAGGTATCGATTTAAAAAAAAAAAAAGATCCCAAATTAAATAGACAAAGCTTTCTTAAAGCAAGGTCAAGTATGAATTATTTATACAAAGGCAGCCATCAGCATTGAAGAAGGGAGGAGTCATTTATAAGTTGTCTAAGTGGACAAAAAGAAAAGAGTGAGAGAGAGAGATGAGATCTACTTTTCCTTGGCTCCCAGTCAGGAATAGAGAGCCGGCTTGTCTGACCTCAGGTTTGGCAAGGTGTTGTGGGGTAGTGACGGGAGGAGGGTGCTTTGTCACTCTGCTTGCTGTGTGAG
>NW_012267308.1:3052228-3055296 GCF_000151885.1 Dipodomys ordii
AAAAAAATTAAAATTAATAAAAACTGTCTTTTGGGAAGTTGCAAAGTAATTATGTGTAAGTCTAGGGCTGGAGTGGCAAGATGGAGCTGCCTTCTGGGGCTGGCAGGCTGAGATTTGCACCTCTATTCTTTTCCTTCCGGAAGATCATTCATGTCTGGGAAATGGAAGTTTATTGGGACTCAAGACTGAAGGCACTGCCCCTTTTTTCTGCCAAACCATGGCCAGAATCAGGCTCGGGTGAGTGACATTTATTTGAATGAAATCAAACTGTTAAGCAAGCATCAGGTGGCTCATACCTGTACTGGGGCTCAAACTCAGGGCCTGGGTTACTCTTCCTTAGCTTTTACATTCAAACTTAGTGCTCTACTACTTGAGCCACATCTCCACTTTTAGCTATTTTCTTTGTTTTACTGGTTCATTGGAGATAAGAGTCTCATGGAGTTTACTTCCCCAGGCTAGCTTCCAGCCTTGATCCTCAGATCTCAGCCTTCTGAGTAGTCAGGATGACAGGTGTGAGCCACTAGCATTAGGCTGTCGTTTTCTTTGTATTCACCCTGTAACTCTAGTGCAGGTACTTGGTAAGAGACAATCTGTGCTCAGGGCTCTGGTGTGGGGCCAGAGTGCAAGAGGGCAGAACTATGGTTCTTTTCTTCTTGCTCTTACCTATGAGTTGAGCCAAAACACACCTGGGAGAAGAAGCCTGCTGTGTTCTGGGCTCTTTACCTTCTGTATTGCCCATTCATTGGGCTGTGATACTCTTTATCCTCTGAAGTTGATCCTAGAGGTCTGCCCGGCGGCCTATCTCTTTAGCTTCCTGAAAGGTCCTTCGCCTGCCATGCAGTTGACCTAACCCAGCTGCTGGCTGGCACCTGCCCCAGAAAAGAGCTTCCTTGTGCCTGTCGCTTGCACTCAGCCCTCTTTTTCTTTTTCCGGCCTGTGGGAATCAGGCTGTCCCTTGTTCCCTCCTTCTTTGAGAGCTCAGATCTCCCTCACTCCTGATTGTGTGGGTGTCTATCTGTAGTCCCACTCGGGCCCCAGCTTTCCCTCCATGTACTAACAGAGTCCCCCAGGCTCTGTCTTCCTGAGCTGGGGGACGGGGTGGGGGGGGGTAGGAGGGTGGGGAGGGGTTGGCATGCTATAGTTCTGTGAGTCACCTGCTTCCTGTTGTGCCCACATTGCTGGCTATGGGCCCTGAGCTGAGCCGTTGCCGAGCTGCAGGCAACAGCCCAGGTCACTGTCACCTTGTCCCAGCTTTGCCTGGGCCTGAGCCAGCTGCTCCCTGGCTCGACCAGACGTTGGGGATGGGGAGGGACGAGAAGCAAAGAGAAGCTGCTAAGAATTATGATCTATACCTTGTCCCCCACCATCACCCTCCCCAGGCCTATCTAGAGCTGATTTCTTCTGACTCCTAGACTCTTAGCCTAGGGGAAGGGGCTTTTCCTTTTGCCCTTCAGGGCTAGCCTGGTAATCTTGGGTTCTTTCTGTTGTCTGTGGACCACCAGGTGGACATACATAGATGTTCATCAGCAAGCTGGGGGGCATAGCAGAACCAGCCATCAGTCGTGAACCCCAGCAGACTCATGCCTTTAAGAGGTGGGCCTTTAAGAGGTGGAGCTTCAGGGGAAGTTTTTAGGTCATTGGAAGGTGGATTCAAAACGCTTATGGGATTTCCCCTCCCCCTCTTCCCTGTTTCTTTAGTTCCCAACCTGTCTGTCTATATGGGTTGAGCCAATACACCAAGCAGGTGTGCGGTCTACACTGTCCAAGCCTCCCCATTCATGATGCAAGCCACTCGTGTCCGTTGGTTAAACTCAGTTTGTCTACACTGTTTGAGCCAGTGTATGATGGGAGCTCTTCTGTCTAAACTGTGGGAACCGGTGCCCAGAACAGACCTTGTCTACCGTGATGGAGCCACTGGGGTGATCTGGCTGAGTTTCTGGCTTGCCAAAGTGAATAAGCTGGGTACCTTTGGATATCTTCACCCATTTGTGTCTGGCCTCACTTCCAGGAACATCGTTCTCTGGCCCTTTCTTCTGGGAACACCTAGGCCCAGATCGTGTCTTAGGACAGTTCTCTTAGCCTTTTCCAGATCTGTAGATCCCACAGGCAGAGGCTGAAAGTGAGGTGTCCTTTTGTGATTTCACGCGTCCCCACCCCTGTCATTGTGCTAAGGCTGCTCCCACCCCACCCCAGCCTGTGACAGGGACTGCTATCTGTCTCTGGTCGTTATCTCTCTAGCCCTCCACGGAGCCACTCTCACGCCCATTTCTCGAAAAGTCACTTAGCCTGGATTACTTACTGCCTTGGCTGTGGCTTGGTGAATTACATTTCTCCTGCTCGAGTCCATCTTGCTGCTTCCTGCTTAGATTTGGAGCCTCCTGAGGTTTGGCTTTATCTGCAAATTTAATTTCACGACCATTCATCCACCGTGAAAGCACAATCTATGCCTATTATTTAACTCTTCTCTATTCCCTCATCCTGGAATTAAAACGTCAACAGACAGCCATGGCAACCATCTATACCCCTTTATTCCATCCCAGGCTGGTTACCTCTGGGTTGAGACAAGAACCCCACACCTGATACCTTCCGGACCACTCTGTGTGAGCCCCACCTCTGCAAACGAGCAGTATGAAAACCCCCAAGTGATACTGGTCTAAAGCAATGATCAAGTTTATGGGAGAGCATCTAGGAGGGCTTCCTGGAAGAGGAGAACTTGGAACCTCGGTCTCCAAAGGCTTGGGTTGGGAGCTATATTTTCTTGCCTGCAGAAATTCTTTCCAACTTCTCAGGGAACACTGGTCATGTGTGGCGTGAGCCAAATACCACTTGCTTTAAAACAGACCAACAAGCTGGGCACCGGTGGCTCATGCCTGTGATCCTAGCTACTCAGAAGGTTGAGATCTGAGGATCATTGTTTGAAGCTAGCTGGAGCAGGAGACCCTTTTTTTTTTTTTTTTGCCAGTCATGGTGCCTGAACTCTGGGCCTGGGCACTGTCCCTCAGCTCTTCAGCTCAAGGGTAGTGCTCTACCACTTGAGCCACAGCACCACTTCCAGCTTTTTCTGCTTA
>NW_012267308.1:3056436-3070209 GCF_000151885.1 Dipodomys ordii
CCCTGGGTTCGATTCCTCAGCACCACATAAGCAAAAAGAAAAAAGCCGGAAGTGGTGCTGTGGCTCAAGTGGTAGAGCACTAGCCTTGAGCTGAAGAACTGAGGGACAGTGCCCAGGCCCAGAGTTCAAGCCCCATGACCGGACCCAAAAAAAAAGCCACCCTGAAGTGGGGAGCTAGTGGCTTATACCTGTCATCCTAACTACTCAAGAGGCTGAGATCTGAGGATTATGGTTCCAAGCCAGCCTAGACAGCAAAGTCCAGGAGACTCTTACCTCTAATCAACCACCAAAAAAGCCAGAAGGGGAGCTGTGGCTCAAGTTAGTAAAGAACCAGCCTTGAAGGGAAAAGCTAAGGGACATTGCCCAAACCCTGAGTTCAAGCCCCTAGACCAACACACACACACACACACACACACACACACACACGCACACAGACACAGATGGGGGGGACTTGCTGTGGGTCCTGAGATTCCCACAGCCTGGGTGATGAACCCCTCAGCAGATATAGGATCCCCACATTTCCAAAAGGGACATCTAACACCTCTTAATAGGTCTCTTGAAGGGGCTTGTTTGTTTGTGCTGGTTCTGGGGCTTGAACTTAGGGCCTAGAGTGCTGTCCCTTAGTTTTTTCCACTCAAGGCTGGTACTTTACCACTTGAGTCACAGCTCCACTTCCTGCTTTTTGGTGGTTAACCAGAGATAAGAGTCTCACAAACTTTCTTGTAGAGGCTGGCTTTGGACTTCAATCCTCACATCTCAGCCTCTTGAGTGGCTAGGATGACAGGCGTGAGTCACCAGCCGTGCCCTTTCTAAAACACAGACCCTCTTCTCAGGGTGTCCAAGAAGAAAGCAAAAGTTTTGTTCTGTTTTTTGCCAGTCCTAGGGCTTGAACTCAGGGCCTGGGAACGGTCCCTAAGCTTTTGCTCAAGGCTAGCACTCTACCACTTGAGCCACAGCACCACTTCCAGCCTTTTCTGTTTATGTAGTGCTGAGGAATTGAACCCAGGGCCTCATGCATGTGAGGCAAGCACTCTACCACTGAGCCACCTTCCCAGCCCAGAAAGCAAAAGTATTTATAAGTGAGTCTTGGACCCCCAGGAACAAATATTTTATTTTTTGCTTTTATTATTATTTCCTGGGCTATTTCCCGTGTCCAGAATCCTGGCTGTATTTTCATGTCTTGGCTCAAATTTGGTATCAAAAAAATCTTATCATGGAAGTGGCATTGTGGCTTAAGGGGTAGAGCATTCACCTTGAACAAAGGAATCTCTGGGACAGCATCCAAGCCCTGAGTTCAAACCCCAGGACCAACGCACTGACACACACACACACACACACACACAAATAAACAGGCCTCATCAAATATAAGTTAATCAATTAAGCTTTTGTTTCACCCATCGAATAGTGTTCAACAACAAAACCCATCAAAACTCATGTCCTTTTCCTATATGTGTGTATTATATATATGTGTGTGTGTGTATTATATATGTATAATACACACACGCACATATACGTGTATGGACAACAAAAGGAAGCACTGGCTATGTTTTCAACAAAGAAGACAGTGGCCTTGGGCATCTGAATTCGATTTTCTCATCTCAATCCCTGGATCCGTTTGGCATCCTAGTGTTAATTACCTAGGCTGAAATCTGGGAAGGTTGCAAGGGTGGGGTGCGAAGTGCTGTCAGCACGGAGCCCCAAGGGTTTTCTCCAGGGAGAAACTTGATCTTGGGCAAATGTCAAGGCCTTTTTTTTTTTTTTTTAAATCTGTTATGATATGCTCATTGCCAAGCTAAGGCTTCATCTGGCTTTTTATAAATATTTTATGGGGCTCCCTCACAGCCCCCACAACGGATTAGAGATCACAATTGCCATGCCCACAAATAGTTTTCCTCCCCCCCCACCCCTCGACAGCAGACACCCCCAATTCTCTATTGCTCTCGATCTCTACTGCTGAGTTGTCAGGCAAAGCCAATTGGTGATATTTCAATCACAATGTTCTTGTAACAAATCCCATTCAAATTCCTCAGAAAGGGAGTTAAGGCTTTTTTTTTTTTCCTCCTTTCTCCTGGCTGCTAGGAGAATGATATGCTAAATGTAGCTTCCTGGGGCCCTGGCAGACATCCAGGGGCTTTGTAATTTATACTTCTCCTTCCTGGCTCTCCAAAGTGACCTTGGAACCTTGGCGCTGGTGGATTTCTTAGGTTTGTACCCTGCCCTCCGTCCTCAATGCCAGCTCTCCTGACCCCTGGGGCAGGCGGGAGCTAAAGAGAAAGACTAGGAGCAGGACATCCAGAAAGCAGGACACCCGTGGGAAGGGACCAGCAGATTGCTTGTTGGAGTTGATCTTTTCTTTATAATTGCTGGCCACCCTGGCCACCAGTGGCATACACCTGTCATGCTAGTTACTCAGGAGGCTGAGATCTGAGGAAGGAGGTTCGAAGCCAGCCTGGGCAGGAAAGCCTGTGAGACTCTTCTCTCCAACGAACAAGCAAAAAGCTAGAAGTGGAAGTATAGCTCAACTAGTAGAGCATCAACTGTTAGGTTTTTAAAAAGAGGTAGCCGAGTAAGAACTGCACCACGCACATGGTATTCAGGTAAGGGGTAGGTTTATTCAGTAGACCTGCTGGGACCAGGCAAGATTGGCACTCTACGCGGCTGGCAAAAGAGCGAGAGACCATCTGGCCCCGGGTTTGGCCTTATATAGAGTAGGGGGGCGGGAGGGGGGGAAGGTGTGTCCAGGTAAAGGGTAGTGGGATCAGGTGGGAGAAAGGTGTGGCCACATCAGATTAAGAAGTGACCTCAGCGGATGCGGATGTGACCTCTTCCAGTTGCCTAGGTAACGCAGGTACTAGGCAAGGTCTGTTCGCCGTCCAGGAATGGACCTTACATCAACCTTGCATGAAAAAGTTGTAGGATAGTTAGTGACCGACCGGGAGCTGAGTTCAAGTCCCAGTACTGGCACACATACACTACTCACAAAATGTATAATATAAAATAAAATGATTGGTTTCAGCCATGAAACAGTCAAGTGTGGCATTTTAAGACATCCTGCAGATGACAAGAGCTTCTTTTCCAGTCTGAGCACCCAGCAGGTAATCCTAGAAAAGAAGTGTGTGTGGGGGGGGGGTGAAGTGAAGGAGTGTGAGGGTCAGTGTGCAAATTATATTCATCAGCTATTTTAGGTGGAAGCATAAACAAAATGATCCCAATGGCTGCTGTTACAAAATCCTAAGCAGGGGAGTGGCGTGTAGGAAAGATTAATGTACAATTAGAGCCTGCGTATGGGTAAATTACAGGGTGACAGTTACCTAATGCAAACACCGCAGACTGGTAATTAAGAGGAGTTACAGACTCTCCAGGATGAATTTGTGAAGGGAATGTGCTAGAAGCTGGCTGCTCTTATGGAAGCTATGGAAGGGTGGATGTGGGCAAATTCTGGAATGTGGTAGGGGCCAAGTGAGACATGGGAGCCAGACCTAACCCATATCTTCAGCTGTGTGTGTGTGTGTGTGTGTGTGTGTGTGTGTGTGTGTGTGTGTCTGTCTGTCTGTCTGTCTGTCTTAGGGATTGACTTTAGGTCCTGGTGAGACAGGCTAGATTAGGGAAAATGAGGCATGGTAAACGGCTGCCAAAATTTCAGAAAACTCAAGCTTAAACCAAATACAGGAGGTATTCATTCACTTCCCTTAAGATTAAGGGACCAAGTCATTTTAGGGGAAAATGAGGCAGAATTAAATTAAGGAAAACAAGGTGAAGGGAAACCATGTAGTTAAAAACAGAAGCCACAGCCCAGTGCTGATGGCTCACACTAGCTACTAGCTACTCAGGATGCTGAAATCTGAGGATCACTGTTAGGAGCCAACCCAGGTAGGAAAGTCCATGAGACTCTATCTCCTATAAACTACTCAAAAAAGCCAGAAGTGGCACTCGCCTTGAGCTAAAGAAGCTCAGGGACAGTATCCAAGCCCAGAGTTCAAGCCCCAGGACCGGAAAAAAAAAAAAAAAAGAAAAGAAAAAGAAGCCACTATTTATGTTCCAAGGAAAAACAACAGGATGCATTCCTTCCTAAGACATGCCTTTCTCACCTCAAGAGTTAACATTTATTTGGAAGGTATATCCTTTCCTTTTGAGAAATACTCCCCTCCAAAAATCTCAAACAACCAGAATGGTTTTGTTTTTTTTTTTTAAGTCTAGGAACTTAAAAAGTGTTATAACACCAAGAGTGATTGAAAGCAAAGATAAACTCCTACCTTTTCCTAGCTTTAAGTCACACCCCCTGCCTTTACCATACAAATACCTCTGACAGCCAAAGAGCTGTGTGGCTCTCACCTCTGGAGAATACCCACACCCTGTTAGAATGTGGTTCCTTCCTGCTTGCCTGCTTGCTTACTTACTCAATAAATCTCCACCATGGTGACTTGTCCAGAAATTCTTTTTTTTGGGGGGGGTCTGGTCGTGGGGCCTGAACTCTGGGCCTGGGCGCTGTCCCTCAGCTCTTCAGCTCAAGGCTAGCGCTCTACCACTTGAGCCACAGCGCCACTTCCGGCTTTTTTTCTTTTTGCTTATGTGGTGCTGAGGAATCGATCCCAGGGCCTCATGCATGCAAGGCAAGCGCTCTACCCCGGAGCCACCTTCCCAGCCCTTGTCCAGAAATTCTTATTCTGTGATCCAAGTCAAGGACCCTAAGTGAAGAGTCCCTACTTTTAGAGGGAATCTTCACCTGCATCTGGCAACACTGACCCTTACTAGACAAGTATTCTACCACTTGAGTCATATCTCCAGCCTCCTCCTTTCCCGCACTGGTTGAGATGATGAGTCTCTTAAACTTTTATACCCAGGCTGGCCTTGAACCTGTTTCCCCGAATCTCCATTTCCTAACCTTATCTTTTTTTTTTTTTTGTATGGGGCTTGAACTCAGGGCCATATATTCATGCACATTTGTTTGTTTGTTTGGTTGGTTTTTTTTGCTCAAGGCTGGCACTCTATCACTTGAGCCACATCTCCACTTGCAGCTGTTTTGGTGGTTCAGTGTAGATAGGAGTCTCAACAGACTTTCTTGTCTGGGCTGGCTTCAACCTGCTATCCTCAGACCTGAGCCTCCTGAGTAGATTACAGACATGAGCCATGGTACCTGGTTTCAACTTTGTGTTCTTGTTTCAAGCTCCCAGTCTCTTCTGGAATTGTCCTGGTCACGCCACTCCTCAACTTTGACCCTGCCATAGTGAGAGTCTTTGAATGTCTTCTTCTTTTATTATTTTTTAATGTTTTTAATTTCTCCTGCTTTGTCAGCTTTTTAAGGAATATGTTACATTATGTGGAAATTGGATGCTAACAAGATTTGTATGAATAAATTAGACTCTTAACTTTTTATGTTATTACAAAATTGAAATGGACTCTAATGACAGTCAGAATTAATGTTCTGTTTCAAATAAATGCGGGGGATGTGAGTGAATTTTTATCATGAGCCTCTCCAGCCCTTCCTACAAGGCTTTGCCTACAAAGCTACCTTTAGCCTCCTGCTATGGGGCCCCCACTTTAGGCTTATTGGGCCCCCCACCTGGCACCCAGCAGGCTGCTTCCCTGCCGAATGTTGGTTGGTGGACTCCGTGGTACCCAGACCCTCTTTCAGGCTAAAGTCCTGCAAAGGATTCTGGGAATATCTCTCACAGATGCTAGGGGAGAAAGATACACCAACAATTACCCTGAGTTTCAGGATACTACCTGCTCAAGGCCATGATGGGCTGATATGGGGGTGCAAAGGCCCTGTCCTCCTGCCTATATTTGGGACAGCCCTGAAGGTCTGCCCCAGATGCAGAGAACTCTGTGGGCCTAGTGGTGACGCCGTTGGGGACCTGGCTTCTCTGTCCTTTTCTTTCATTTCCACATAGGGCTTTCTCCCCAGACTCCTCAAGTCAGCTGTATGCCGTCTCCTCCTCAGTTCTACAGAACTCAGCCCATGATACTATGCTTTTATGGGCTTCTTTTACCCTAGTTATGTCCTCTCGCTGGGACTAAATCCCCAGAGATATGCCTAACTTCCCCCTTTTTTTCTTTTCTCCCTCCCTCCCTCCCTCCCTCCCTCCCTCTCTCTCTCTCTCTCTCTCTCTCTCTTTCTCTCTTTCTCTCTTTCTCTCTTTCTCTCTTTCTCTCTTTCTTTCTTTCTTTCCGGGTCCGGTCGTGGGGCCTGAACTCTGGGCCTGGGCGCTGTCCCTCTGCTCTTCAGCTCAAGGCTAGCACTCTACCACTTGAGCCACAGCACCACTTCTGGCTTTTTTCTTTTTGCTTATGTGGTGCTGAGGAATCGAGCCCAGGGCCTCAGGCATGCAAGGCAAGCGCTCTACCACTGAGCCACCTTCCCAGCCCTTTCTTTCTTCCTTCCTTTCTTCCTTTCTTCCTTCCTTCCTTCCTTTCTTTCTTTCTTTCTTTCTTTCTTTCTTTCTCTCTTTCTCTCTTTCTTTCTTTCTCTTTCTCTCTCCTCCTCCTCCTTCTTTTGCCAGTCCTAGGGTTTGAACTCAGGGCCTTGTCGCTGTCCCTGAGCTCTTTTGCTCAAGGCTAGCACTCTACCACTTTGACCCACAGCTCCACTTCTGGTTTCCTGGGGATTCGTTGGAGATAAGAGTCTCACACTTTCCTGCCGGGCTGGGTTGAATGGTGATCCTCAGCTCTGTCTCCTGAGTAGCTAGGGTTACAGATGTGAGCCACTAGCACCCAGCCTCCCTCCCACCCCATCACCTTTCTTTAGATAGTGCTAAAGCTTGGACCCAAGTCCTATAATTTGCTACCTCAGCACCTCCCCCACCCTTTTTATAAAGTCCTTCCACTTGCTAGGCATTTCATCCATAACTTCAGCTTTTTTATTTTTTAAGCTTTCTTACATTTTTCAGTGGAGGTGTTGTGCTTTGTGTGTATGTAGGGTTAGGAGGTATTAGAGCTTGAACTCAGGGCCTGGACACTGTCCCTTAGCTATTTTGCTCAAATCTAACACTCTACCATTTTAGCCACAACTCCAATTCTGGTTTTTGGTGGTTCTTTGGAGATAAGAGTCTCTTGGATTTGTCAATTGGGGCTGGTTTCGAACCATGATCCTCAGATCTCAAGCCTCCTGATTAGCAAGGATGTCAGACATAAGCCACCATCAGCACCTAGCCTGGAGTAGAATATTATATGAAGTTAGGGTATTCAGAAAACGGTTTTTGAGAAGCATCTTGTACTCCTAAAGTCATTCAAAAATAAAACCTACAGCCACAGGCTGAGCATGCAATCTGTCTGTGGATTGCCCTTGGCTCCTGGGTGCTAGAGCTTTTTTATCCTGGAGGTGAGAGGGTCGGTGCCTTAGTGCCTGGCCAAAGCCATAGAAAAAGAGACCATGACTACCACAACCACAGGCCAGGACTGCAGAGTGCAGCACTGAGCATTGATCATCCTGCCCTGGAAGAGCATCCTCATCTACCTGGAAGGGGGTTCAAATCCTTACCTCAGCTGGATGCTCCTGGCTCACACTTATAAATCCTGCCTACTCAGGAGGCTGAAATCTAAGGATCGCTGTTCAAAGCCAGCCCAGGCAGGAAAGTCTATGAGGTTCTTATCTCCAATAAACTACCAGAAAACCTGAAATGGTGCAGTGGCTCAATGTGGTAGAGTGCTAGCCTTGAGCAAAAGAGCTCAGAGACAATGCCCAGGCTCTGAGTTCAAGTCCCACAGTGGACCAAAAAAAAAAAAAAAAGGAAGATGAAGGAGAAGAAAGAAAAAGAAAAAGAAATCTTCGCCTCTTAGGCTTAGATACACAGATGGCTGGTGGAGTCTGGAATGCCCCTGGATCCTGCAAACACAGCTCCATTTGGGTCATTTCATCTAGGGTGCCAGATGAGAGGGTAACAGAGGAGCCCAGCAAACACCCCACTCCACACACCCCCCACTGGAGGGGGGGTCTCATCCCAGCAGCCCTGTCTCCAGCTTCACGGCTTCACTGAAGAAGTAAATGCCTTGGCACCCCCAAGAGGAAGAAAATGAAAGCCTTACAACTCAAAGCATTCTTCCATAGCTCACCTGCCCTGTACTGCTGTAGAGATGGGGTCTCTTCCATTCACTTCGCATTTATAAACCCATAAGTCACATTTATTTTATAAAAATGCAATCATCTTGATGCCTACTGCACATAACCTGTTTAATCA
Source organism: Dipodomys ordii (assembly GCF_000151885.1). NCBI lineage: Eukaryota > Metazoa > Chordata > Mammalia > Rodentia > Heteromyidae > Dipodomys > Dipodomys ordii. Next base: position 3,064,611 of record NW_012267308.1, read on the forward strand.
CTTTATATATCACAGATACCTTTGCGCTGGTAATAGATCTGTTTCTCTTCTGCTTTTGACATCTCTACCGCATTCCTTCACATATATTTATCATAATTTATATAACCAGTTTCCAAGTTGGACATTTCAGTCAGTTCCTCTCTCCCCCTCTCCCAATTTTAAAGAATATTGAAGTGAACATTCTGGCTGCATACCTTTGTGTCATTTTAGGGTAAATCCCCAGAAAGGAAGTGCCACTTCAAAGGATAAGCATGGTTTTAAGATTTTTTTAAAAAATACTTCAGCTTTTAGAAAGGCTGAGCAGGGGGCATAGGTCATGAGCATAGCCATTATTATTTTTTAAAAATAAATATGGCAAACATTGAGAATCGTTGGATTTCTCCTTCTTTCCTTCCCTCTCCCTCTGTCCCTTCCCTCCCTCTCTCCTACCCTTCTTCCCTCTCTCTCCCCCCTTTCTTTCATGCAGATCCTGGGACTTGAACTCAGGACCTGGGCTTTGTCCTTGAGTTTTTGTGTTCAAGGCTAGCACTCTATCACTTTGAGCCACAGTTCTACTTCTTGATTTTTTGGTGGTTCATCGGAGATGAGAGTCTCATAGATTTTCCTGTCCAGGTTGGCTTTGAACCTAAATCATCAGAGTAGCTAGGATGACAGATGTGAGCCAATAATGCCCAACTCTTTTTTTTTTTTTCCGGTTGTGGGGCCTGAACTCTGGGCCTGGGTGCTGTCCCTCAGCTCTTCAGCTCAAGGCTAGCACTCTACCACTTGAGCCACAGTGCCACTTCCGGCTTTTTTCTCTTTTCTTATGTGGTGCTGAGGAATCGAACCCAGGGCCTCATGCTTGCAAGGCAAGCGCTCTACCACTGAGCCACCTTCCCAGCCCCCAATTCTTTTTTTTTAATCTGTCATTTTGATAGATAAAGAAGGTCAGGATTATTGCTTTAAAAAAAGTAACTTTGGGGCTGGGAAGGTGGCTCAGTGGGAGAGCACTTGCTTTGCATGCATGAGGCCCTGGATTTGATTCCCCAGCACCTCATAAGCAGAAAAAGCCAGAAGTGGCGCTGTGGCTCAAGTGGTAGAGCGCTAGCCTTGAGCTGAAGAGCTGAGGTACAATGCCCAGGCCCAGAGTTCAGGCCCCACAGCCAAAAAAAAAAAAAAAAAGTTGGGGCTGGGAAGGTGGCTCAGTGGGAGAGCACTTGCTTTGCATGATGAGGCCCTGGATTTGATTCCCCAGCACCTCATAAGCAGAAAAAGCCAGAAGTGGCGCTGTGGCTCAAGTGGTAGAGCGCTAGCCTTGAGCTGAACAGCGCCCAGACCCCACGACCGGACCCAAAAAAAAGTTAACTTTTTTTTTTTTTAAGGAAAGTATAATAAAGCAACATATTAAAAGCCTCATAACCAGCTCAGTAGGCCTCCCTCCTTCCTTCTCACCTCTCCCTTCTGCTCCTTAGAAGCAACCATCTGTGATTCTTCAAGCTGGTCTCTGTGTGTATTCCTGCCTCTGTATTTCTAAATAAGGTTGCATATGCTGCAGGTATGACCAGCCAGCCTCATGTATTCAGATTCTTCTTTGCTTACTTTTTCTTTTTCTTTCTTTCTTTCTTTTTTTTTGGTAGGACCATGGGGCTTGAAGTCAGGGCCCAGGCACTAGCACAAGGCTAGTGGTCTACCACTTCGAGCTACAGTGCCAATTCCAATTTAGAGTGGTTAATTGGAGATAAAAGTCTCCCAGGGACTATTCTGTCTGGGCTGGCTTCAAACCACAATCCTCAGATCTCAGCTTCCCGAAAAATAGCTAGGATTACAGGCGTGAGCCATGCATGCCTGCATTACTTTTTTTTGGGGGGGGTCCGGTCACGTGTCTGAACTCTACCACTTAAGCCATAGCACCACTTCTGGCTTTTTTTTTTTCTGCTTATGTGGTGCTGAGGAATCGAACCCAGGGCCTCACGCATGCAAGGCAAGCGCTCTACCACTGAGCCACCTTCCCAGCCCGCCTGCGTTACTTTTTATAAGCATTTTTTCTGCAGGTCCTGGGTCTTGAGCTCAGGGCCTGGGCTCTGTTCCTAAACTTTTTCAATCAAAGCTGTGCTGTACCACTTGAGGCACAATTCCAGCCTGGGCTGGTTTTGACCTGGGATCCTCAGATCTCAGCTTCTCTGAGTAACTAGGATTGCAGATATGAGCTACACGTGGAATGAATTTTTTGTGGGGGAGGGGTGGGGTCAGTTGTGGGGCTTGAACTCTGGGCCTGGGTGCTGTCACTGAGCTTTTTCACTCATGGCTAGTGCTCTACCAATTTGAGCCACATCACTACTTCTGGAATGAAATTTTTGAAACTTAGGGAAAGTTTGCTCCATTACTAACATTTATAAATAATCAAGAATGTCCCCAATGCTTCTAACATGGCTATGGAAGTGAATATGGCTTTTTTCTCTCTTGATCTATTGACACAATAAATTATATTAATGGATATTTTAATACAGAGTCACTCTGAAGTGAATTTCTGAATTAAACCTTAATTTGTTGGTGCACATAATTATTTTATTATATTTCTTATTCCATAGCCATAAGTCTTATAATTTCCTTGTGGTTCTCTGAGTTATGAATTATTTAAACTCTTAAACATTTCAAGGTCATTTTTTTTCTTTTCTGTTTTTAAAAAATCAATTTCCAAGCCAGGCACACCAGTGGCTCACATCTGTTCTCTAATCCCAGCTCCTCAGGAGTCTGATACCTGAGAATCGAAGTTCAAAGCCAGCCAAGGGAGGAAAAGTCTGTGAGACTCTTATCTCCAAATGACTAGTAAAACAGCTGGAAGAGCACCAGCCTTGAGCACAAAAGCTCAGGGACAGCACCTGAGTTAAATCCCAGGACTGACCAAAAACAAAAACAAAACAAAGACCCCCCCCCCAAAAAAAAAGACTCTAGAGATAGTGCCTTGGATCTGACTTCTCCAATATTTTCTTTTCGTTTCTCTCTCTCTCTCTCTCTCTCTTTGTCAGTTGTGAGGCTTGAACTCTGGGCTTGGGCACTGTTGCTGCACTCTTCAGCTCAAGGCAAGTGCTCTACCACTTGAGCCACAGCACCACTTCCAGTTTTCTAGTGGTTTATTGGAGATAAGAGTCTCACGGACTTTCCTGCCTGGGCTGGCTTTGAACTGCGATTCTCAGATCTCAGCCTCCTGAGTAGCTAGGATGACAGGTGTGAGCCATTGACACCTAGCTTCCAATATTTTCTAACTAGAGAGAAATATACTCTGTGTCTTGCTTACTTATAAGCAGTGTTACCGACGTCTTAGGTTATCAAAATTATCTGAGTTAATAGATAGAAGTGCTTAAACACTGGCTTAAGTACTTAAGCACATGGTCAGCTCCATGAACACCTAGATCAGTACCCAAGAGACTTTGTGTTGACCTGGACAAGCTTTGGTTTAAGATTGTCCTTGTAAGGTGGGCACTAGGGGCTCACGCCTGTAATCCTAGCTACTCAGGAGGCTGAGATCTGAGGATCACGGTCAAAGCCAGCCCGGGCAGGAAAGTCTGTGAGACTTATCTCTAGTGAACCCCCAGCTTCAAGCTCCTGGGCCAAGCCACCCCCCTCCAAAAAATTTATTCTTGTACATTGCATGATGCCTTCAGCTCTTATGGATGCATTTCTGTCACCTGTTCCATGATGAAGAACATCATTTTGGCTTTATTTTTCTGCCTTTTTTTTTTAATTCTATGTTGTCAAGTTTTTCCATTGTGGATTCTAGGTGTTTATGTCAGATTCATCTCCAGGATTCCTCCGTCTCCTAGCTTACTAATTAGTCTGTTCCTAAACCCTAGAAATGTGTTTTTAATTACAACCGCCATGGTTTTCATTTCCACCAATTCCATAGAGGTCTTCGAAATTTTCATGCTTGGGTTTTTGGTTTTTGGTGTTTTTTTTTAATAGTTTCCTGTGCTTTGATTATTGCCCTGATTTTTTTTTCTTTTACTCACTTAATAGTTGAAAACCTGTTCATGTAAACAATAAATAAATGAGCATAAATCAGGTTTTGCTCAGAGCTCAGGTTATAGTCTTTCTGTTTGCTCATCGTCCTGATTTTCCCCCCCTTTGTGTGATGAATTATTTCCTTGGGGGGATAATGGTTTCTGTGTGATATTTGTGCAAACCAAAAAAAAAAAATCCCAACTAATTTAAGATGGGTGATTTAAAAAGCAATGTTGTGCTTTCTGAGTTTTTGCTTCCTGTATTATAGAACCAGTTTAGCGGGGCGGGTGTGGGAAATGTAGGGGCTCTCAGGAATGCATCAGCCTGGGGCCAGGTTTTCCTGTCCTTTCTCCTCCTCCTTTACCCACTCCTTCTTTTCTTTCTCCTTTTCCTCTTCCCCTTCCTTCTCTTTCTCCCAAAGGTAGATAGGTAGGCACTGGAACACTCCCTCAGCCCCTTTTGCTCCATTTATTTATTTATTTAATCTATGTAGGTCGGCCATGGGGCTTGAACGCTGGGCCTGGGTGCTGTCCCTGAGCTCTTCAGCTCAAGGTGAGCACTCTACCACTTGAGCCACAGCACCACTTTCTGTTTTCTGGCGGTTAATGGGAAATGAGTCTCACAGACTTTCCTACCCAGGCTGGTTCTGAATCATGATCCTCAGATCATAGCCTCCTGAGTAGTTAGGATGACAGGTGTGAGCCACCAGTGCCCCCGCTGCTCTTGTTATTTTGAGATAGGATCTCTCTTTTTGCCAAGGTTGGACTAGATTGTGATCCTCCTATTTGCATTTTCCACTGTGGCTGGGATACTGGTATGTGCTACATGCATAACGTCATAAACTTTTTTTGTTTTTCTGATAAGGTTTTGAGAACATTTTTTTCCCCCTTTCTGGCTAACTTAGAACTTTGGATCCTCTCAATCTTCTTCTGAGTAAAAAGCATGACAGCCATGAGCCCTTGACATCCTACCCTTCTTTTTTGTTTGTTTGTTTTGTTTTGTTTTTGTTGGTGTTAGGGCTTGAATTCTGGTCCTGGGTGCTGTCCCTCAGCTCTTCAGCTCAAGGCTAGTGCTCTATCACTTGAGCCTTAGTTCCACTTCCGGTTTTCTAGTGGTTTATTGGAGATAAGAGTTTCACGGACTTTCCTGCCTGGACCGGATTTGAACCGTGATCCTCAGATCTCAGCCTCCTTAGTAGCTAGGATGACAGGTGTGAGCCACTGGCACCTGGTGACATCCTACTCTTAACTGCTTTTATTCTTAATTTTTCTCCCTCTCTGAGATGAAATCCTGAGGATTTCTCTTCTCTCCTTCAAGCTCAATTATGCATTTATTTTATGCTTTCATTTAATTATGCCATGTTTTCATATATTTGGAGCTGGGGTCTGGTAATGGTGAAGGCTGTCTGTCTGCTATGATTTTTTTTTTTTTTTTTTGGTCAATCATGGGGCTTCAACTCAGGGCCTGGGCACGGTCCTTGAACTCTTGCTCAAGGCTAGCACACAATCACTTTGAGCTGCAGCAGAACTTCCAGTTTTCTGGTGGTTAATTGGCAATAAAAGTCTCACAGACTTTCTTGCCCAGGCTGGCTTTGAACCACAATTCTCAGCTCTCAGCCTCC
>NW_012267308.1:3070749-3091083 GCF_000151885.1 Dipodomys ordii
TGTCGTGGGGCCTGAACTCTGGGCCTGGGTGCTGTCCCTCAGCTCTTCAGCTCAAGGCAAGCACTCTACCACTTGAGCCACAGTGCCACTTCCAGCTTACTTCTGCTTTTGTGGCGCTGAGGAATCGAACCCAGGGCTTCATGCATACAAGACAAGCACTCTACCACTGAGCCAACTTCCTAGTCCCCTTTCAGGTTTTTAAAGTTGAATGTCCAGGTCATTTATTGCCCTTTTTTCTCCTTAAAAATGAAATACTTACTAGGTGCTGGGGGCTCATGCCTGTAATTCTAGCTACTTGGAGTTGAGATCAGGGATCACAGTTTGAAGCCAGCCCAAGCAGGAAAGTCCATGAGACTCTCATCTCCAATAAATTACCGAAAAGCTAGAAGTGGCAATGGGGCTCAAGTGGTAGATTAAGGCATTGAGCAAAAGAAGCTCAGGAACAGCACCCAGGCCCTGAATTCAAGCCCCAGGAGCAGAAGAAAAAAAAATCATTTTAAACAGGAAATTGCCTGTGGATAGAGTTCTGACCACATTCCATAATTTTAATGGATACAAGTTGTCATTATTATCATTTTTCCTTTTTTGTCGGTCATGGGGCTTGAACTCAGGGCCGGGGCACTATCCCTGAGCCCTCTTGCTCAAGGCTAGTACTCTACCACTTAGAGCCATGGCACAATTTCCCAATTTCGGTGGTTCATTGGAGATAAGAGTCTCACAGACTTTCCTGCCGGGGCTGGCTTTGAACTGTGAGCCTCAGATCTCCTGAGTAGCTAGGATGACAGGCGTGAGCCACCAGTGCCTGGCCAGCAGTAGCCAGAGGGGCCTTTCCAAAAGGAAAATATCCTGTGTCATTCTCCTGATTCCGTTCCCCCCCACACACTTGTGCCTAGAAATGTGACCCCCCTCCAAGCCCCCCTACCCTCTTCTATCCCTAGCTTATTGTCTTGCTGGGGGTGAGGGGCATGCTGTCCATAGCCTTGCTGGATCAGTGTCTTGCAAAGCTGAGAGCTGATTGTGCAGGGTGGGAGGGAGGCGTTGGCACAGGATGGAAGGGAGGAGGAGAGAGAGTTGCTTCAGAGCCAAGCTCCAGGCTCTGCTGTTCCCGGGCCTGCCTTTGCTTTACTGCACCGCTCCCAGCGGGCGCCAACTCTGAATGCCTGTTTAAGTCACTCCACGAAGCTCAGCTTCCCAATCTGTTTTTTTTTTTTTTAAGGGCCAGATCTGTCTTTCTTTCTTTCTTTTTTTTTAAAGTCAAGCTTCTGAGAAAACCATTTATATTCATAGTGATTCTCTTTTTCAAACAGCGCCTTTGAATGGGGTGTTTGGAGTGGCAGATTTTAGGGGCTCTGAGGAGAGGCTGAGGGTCAGGTGGAGACTTCCTTGTTGTAGTAGATGAAGAATGTAAGTACTCCTGGAACAGGCAGGGTCTGGGGAGGCACCCCCTCCCAAACAGATCGGGTGTGTGTGGCAGGCGCCACTGTCCCCAGTGAATGGTTGATTTATAAAAGCATGAAGCAAAAGCTGGGTACAAATGGCTCATGCCTGTAATCCCAGCTATTCAGAAGGCTGAAATCCGAGGATCACAGTTTGAAGCCAGCCCAGGCAGGAAAGTCCATGAGACTCTTATCTCCAATGAACCCTCAAAAAGTTGGAAGTGGAGGGGTAGCTCAAGTGGTAGAGCACCAGTCTTTAGTGAAGAAGCTCAGGGATAGTGCCCAAGCCCTGAATTCAAGTCTCATGACTGTCTCTCACACACACACACACACAACATACACACACACAGTTTAAACAAAGCAAATGATAGAACAATGTAAAGTATATACCACTTATGACCATAGAACAAGTCTCCAGGAGCCACAAGTATGCATTCTCTATGCACCTATTTTTTAAGCACACATCTAGAAAGAAATCTGGGAGGAATTCTACCCAAGAGCCCAGTGCAAGGTGAAGTGAATTGCCTTGACTTTCAAAGGAATCTTGGCTTTAATCGTATTGTTTGAAGTTTTGTCCTGTGGGAATGTATTTCTGTGCACGTGTGCTTGGATTTCCAATTGGGAATTTATAGATGACTTTTCCTGGGCTGCTGGCATTTCCATTTTTATTTCATTGAGTGACTCTGTTGAATGGTTTTCCCAGAGTTTAGTGGACATTGAAGGTTATTTGACAGATGATTTCATAGGTAAACTATATGCAAGTTGTATGCTTTAGGGCAGAGGGTGTGTGTGGGAGGGGGTGGGCTTTGAACTTGGGTCCTCCACGCTTGCATTCTAGATAGGTGTTCTTACCACTGAGTCATGCGTCCATCCCTGATTTTTCCTCTTCTTTCTCTTCCTTTCTCCCCATCTTTCTTCCTTTCCTCCTTTCTTCTTTCTTTCATTCATTCCTTTGTTCTTTCCTTCTTCCCTTCCTTTCTCTATTTTTTAATTTCCCTTTCTTCTTTTTCTCCTTCCTTCCTTCCTTCCTTCCTTCCTTCCTTCCTTCCTTCCTTCCTTCCTCTCTCTCCTTATCTTTTTCCCTCTCTTTCTCCCCCTCTCTCTCTCTTCCTCTTTTCTTTTCTTTCTTGTGCCAGTACTAGAGCTTGAACTCTCAAGCTGATGCTCTACCACTTGAGTCACAGCTCCACTCCTAGATTTTTCTTTTTTTTTTTTGGGTCCGGTCGTGGGGCCTGAACTCTGGGCCTGGGCGCTGTCCCTCAGCTCTTCAGCTCAAGGCTAGCGCTCTACCACTTGAGCTACAGCACCACTTCCGGCTTTTTTCTTTTTGCTTATGTGGTGCTGAGGAATTGAACCCAGGGCCTCAGGCTTGCAAGGCAAGCACTCTACCACTGAGCCACCTTCCCAGCCCTAGATTTTTCTTTTTTGTGTATGGTTAATTGGCAGTAAGAGTCTCATGGACTTTCCTGTCCAGGCAGGCTTCTAACTGATCTTCAGATCTCAGTCTCCTGAGTAGCTAGGATTCCAGGTTTGAGCCACTTGGCTCAGCAGAATTTTTCTTAAAGGGCTAAGGTAGTAAATATTTCAGGCTTTGGGTCAAAGGTCTCCACTGAAACCACTAAGGTCTGTGTCATATGAGAACAGTCATACGTGGTGTGGGAATGCATAGATGTGATGTGCTCCAATAAAACTTTATTGACAGAAACAGTCCCCTAGCAGATTTGTCTGTGGGCACAGCTTGCCTGACCCCCAGTTAAATTGATCTGTTAGTACAAAAAGGCCTGAAGACAGGAGGACAAAGATGGATGGAAAAACACTAGGCATTTAACCAGAGCTGTCCTGTTGAAAGGCCTGAAAAATTAAAACGGAGTTGTTTTTCTCAGGAACCATTCTGCTGCCTCTTCCAGCCACACCAAGGTGAGGCTGGGACCCCAGAGTCCAGGAGCAGGGGTCCTGGGAGGATGGCACCCTCTGTAGCTGTAGTGGGGGACAGCCAGTCCTCTAGAGAGAACACAGTGACCTTGTTGATTTGAAGGGAACTGAACTGGCACACGGTAAGCTCTTAATAAAGCTTTTGGGGGTTCTAAGTGGCCTGCTGAGCCAGGGGACTACACACAGTGGTCAGGTGGAGCAGAGAGGTAATTCACACCCATCTGGGAGGCCCCTGGCTTTCTGGATGATCCCAGCTTTCCTTGGATCATGTTAGCTGAGGTCCAGGGGGCGTGGCCCATGGGACAGGAAGAGATGATTGGTGGGTGGTTTTGTTAAGTCATACCTTACTCATTAGTCACATGACCAAGCACCTCCCGCCCCACATAACTGAGAAAGTCAAGGATGAGTACCCAGTGGTAGGTTGGATTTCCTTCCTCCACTCCCTCTGAGGACTCCAGGCTGTGTGGGTGTTGTATGTATGAGTTTTTTATGTATGTGTGTTACATATGTAGTGTGTATATGGGTTGTGTGTTGTTATGATGAAGTATTGTATATAAAGCGTGTTATATGTTGTGTCATTGTATGTGTGTTATGTATGAATACATTGTATATGTGTGTTGTTTGTATATGTGTGGGCATTGAGTCATCTGTGTGTATGTGTCACATGTATGTGTGTCATATGTAATATATGTTGTGTCATTGTATATGTGTGGGTTTGTACATATACATTATGAGCATTATTTGTGCATATGTGATACTGTGTGTGGGTATGTGTTGTGTTGTGTGTTGTACGTTGTGTCCTATGTGTATATATGTGTCACCTGTATGTGTGTTATGTCACATGTGTGCATGGTTTGTGTTGTGTGTTGTACATGTGTATGTTTTAGATGTGTATCATGTGTATATATTGTTATAAGGAATGTGTGTTATAGAGATGTATGTATGTGTTGTGTTATTGTGTATGTGTGTTGTATATGTGTGTATTGTATAAGTGTGTTGTGTATGTGTGGGCATGGTGTGTTGTATATGTTGTGTGTGTTGTATATTGTGTTATGTGTTTTGTGATACTGTCATGTCATATGTGTTGTGGATGTTGTGTGAATAGGGTTGTATTTTTGTATGTGTGTTGTGTGTTGTATGTGTCAAGTCTGAGATAGGCAGATAGATAGATAATGGATATAGGTGTGTGTGTGTGTGTGTGTGTGTGTTCACAAGCCCTGGTACTGGAGGACTGCAGCCCTCGCTCCCTTTCTTCATTCATCCCTAGATTAGTTCTGTCTGCCCCCTGTCTCCTGAGACCAAGGGACAAATCCCACTGGTCCAGGAAGGAAGCGAGAACAGGGTGAGGAGAATTACCCCTGGACAGTGCCCGGGCAGAGTAGGCCGGAGGCTGGGTGTACACGGCTGGGGTGTGTGGGTGCAGGGAGGGTGGAGATGAGGAGGAGAGGCCATCAGAGCCATCAAAATAGAGATGAGGCCAAGGCTGAGGGCTCTGCCCTGGTGGGGCAGTGGATGGCTAGTGTGACCCTAGGGGGCTCCTGTTGTCTCAGTGAGTTTGAAGACAGACTTCATTAGAAGTTGCTTGTTAAATGGTGTTTCTCTGAAATAACCCAGAGGATGCCAAACCTTGGTTGGCCTGGCCCCTTGAGGCAGATAGATAGATAGATAGATAGATGATGGAAATAGATGTGTGTGTGTGTGTGTGTGTGTGTGTGTGTTTGTGTGTTGGGACATATGGTGGCTAGCCCCGGTGAGTGAGGCCAACATTTTTCCACTTTGAGGTATGGGATATGAAGATGAGGTACCGGTAGGCTGAGATCTGAGGATCACAGTTCAAAGCCAGCTTGGACAGGAACATCCATGAGAGACTCTTAGCTCCAGTGGATCACCAAAAAGCCAGGAAGTGGAGCTGTGGCTCAAGTGGTAGAGCTCTAGCCTTGAGAGAAAGAATTAAGGGACAGCATTCAGGCTCTGAGTTCAAGTCCCAGTACTGGCACATTAAAAAAAAAAAAATTCCTTTCTTGCCAAGAGTCAGATCTGAAGACTGCTGTTTGGTAACATTACTGAGAACAGCTACCTTGTTTCTATTTTGGTTTGTTCCAATGCCTCTTTTTTTTTTTTCCCTGCACCTTTTCCAAAGTGTTCTTTCCTTCTGGAAGGCTCCAGTGCCAAGCCTCCTCCCCCTCCCCCTCCCCCAGCTCCTTCCCGTTTTGGTAAATTAGGAAACAAATGGTGCCAAGTTGTTCTCGTCTCTTTCACAAGATGATCTGTAACCAGCTTATTTTCTTTTCCTCCATCGGGTGAACACATTCAAACTAAAATTAAATCATTACCCATAGCACAGATGACAATCCTCTTCATAATCATTTCTTCTTAATTGCCATCCAAGGGCCCAGCTTATTTTAATACTTGCTGGGGGGGGGGTGGAAAAGTCTCAGATCCTTTTTTTTTTTCCTTAAAGGTTTAAAGGTCAACAAGAATATGTTACCTTAATTTGACAAGTGTGTAAGAGATAATGCAAGCCTCGTTTGTGTGTAAGTAAGGCACAAAGAAATCTATAAATCAAGCTGGGAGGGTATGAGGGCATATTGTATTGGAACTATTGGAGTTATTCTCAGAAAGAAAAAAAAAATATTCTAGAAAGAAAGAGCCAGAGACCAAGTGATTTATGCGTGTGTTGGGAGAGAAATGTTGGCCATTTTTAGAGTCACTTCATAACACCCTGAAACAACAGGATCTGTGGGAGGAAGCAAGGAAAATGGGCTTCATGCCACCTTGTTCCGAGTAAATCAGACATTCCGTTTTGTTGTTGTTGTTGTTGTTTTATGCCAATGTTGGATCTTGCATTCAAGGGCTTTGTGTTTTTTTTTTCTGTGGGTTTTTCCCTCAAGGCTGGCACTTTACCACTTGAGTTCCACTTCCGGCTTTTTGTTGGTTCATTTAGAGAGACGAATCTCACAGACTTTCCTGCCTGGGCTGGCTTTGAACCACGATCCTCAGATCTCAGCTTCCTGAGGCCAACTGGGCAGGAAAGTGTATGAGACTCCATTTCCAAAATAACCTACAACAAAAACAAAGCTAGAGATGTGGCAATCAAAAGGTAGTATGCCAAGCTAAACAAGTAAAAGGCCCTGAGTTCAAACCCCAGTACTACCAATTGATTAATCAACTGATTTATTTTCTGTTTAAAGATGAAGATATACTTTGATGAAATTTTTATTTCTTCATTTACAATGGAGGCGTTTAGGTAGGCACTAATGACTCACGCCTGTCATCCTAGCTACTCAGGAGGCTGAGATCTGAGGATCACATAGCCAGGACAGGAAAAATCTATAAGATTCTTATCTCCAATTAACCACCAAAAAGCCAAAAGTGGACTCTGACTCAAGTGGTAGGACACCTGCCTGGTTAATCTCTTGCATAGCTGGAAGTGCATGTTGTTTGGGAGCTTCAGCAAATTCTGAACCCTGATGCTAAACTTCCCTCAGAAGGGTGAATGGAGAGCTTATGACACCGATTCCCAAATACGTAGTTTTTGTTTCTCCCTGCTGCAAAACTCCTTTCTCTGCCCCTCACAAAAGCCATGGCACACCTTTCTACAATCTCAAATATCCAACACCCATCTGTACAAAACCTTTTGTCATATGAACTGATACAGAACCTCATCTCTTTTTTGGGGGGGGGCGGGCGGGGAGATTCCATGAAATCTGCTGTCAGAGCAGTTGAATCCTTTACTTACTTTCTTGGTCTGAGACCAGCACTTGAATTCAGTACCACCAACTGAGCCACACCTCCAACCCCATAGCTGAATTCTTGACTTGACAAAGAAATGGGAGAAGGAAGCCCAGAGCATTTATTTGGGGAAGTGCCAAACTAGCACATTAGTGAGGGTGGCAGGCTTGGGATTTTCCTAAAGGTCAAAACCATTATTTGGCTATTAATAATGAGTGGATAAGATAGAAAATCATGCACAGGTCCTACAATGTGCAAAACAGGGCTAAAGCTCAGTAAGAAAATGCTAGCATGTGGTTAGATAAGAAAAATAGTCCCTAATATACAGAACACATAGAAGGATAAATGTGGTTCGCAACAATTAATTGGATAATTCAAAATAGCTAGTAGAGAGGATTTCCATAAAGAAATGACATATATCTGATGACATGTCAGTTCTGTCAACTGATCCATTATATGCATTGAAGTCTTACTCTATTCCCTATATGTGTACAAATATTACCACAAATCAATTATAAATAGAATTACAAATTAAAGCCAAGCACGGGTTGCTCACATCTGTAGCTACTCAAGGCTGAGATCTGAGGACTGAAGTTCAAAGCCAACCCAGGAAGGAAACTCCACGAGACTCTACGTCCCCCACCCCTACCCCTCTCCCCAATCATGAGGCCTGAACTTCCGCCACTTCTGGCTTTTTCTGCTTATGTGGTGCTGAGGAATCGAACCTAGGGCCTCATGCATGCAAGGCAAGCACTCTACCACTGAGCCACCTTCCCAGCCCCTCCATGAAACTCTTATCTCCAATTAACCACCAGAAAACTGGAAGTAATGCTATGGCTCAGAGTGGTAGCACTGTAGTCATGAGCAAAAGAGCTCAGGGACAGCACCCAGGCCATGAGTTCAAGCCCTACAACCACCACCACCAACAACAATAATAAAGAATTGGCATCTCCAAACGAGTCAATTTCCTTCGAAGCAAATGGACTGAATTGGAAAATGATATTAGATTTCTGTAATGAGTGTCCTAGCAATGCCAAATTCCAGACAAGGAGTGTGTGTGTGTGTGTGTGTGTGTGTATGTGTGTGTTGTGTGTGTGTGTGTGTGAGTGATTACAGGAGAAACCCTTACAAATATTTTCAAAATACTCTATCATTCCCTGCCAAGCATCAGCTTGTAGCATTTTGCCAGCTTTTTTTTTTTGTAGTAGACTTCAACTTTTTGAGCAAAGTAATTAATTATGTAAAAAGAAAAAGTGGGGGGAGGAGAGAGAGGAGTACTCAACCAACGAAAACTCAACCAACCAAAAACAAAGAAACAAAACAAACAAAAAACACCCTAGTCCGTCCAATGAATATCACACTGCTTCTCTGATACAAAGGTGATTAGGCAATAAATACAAATTGCACACAAACTGAAATCATCAAAGGTTCTACCTGGGTGAGTTCCACCGGGAACTAAGTCATCAGGGTAAATGACCAAACTCCATGCATTTCTCCAATTCCATCGGTCTGCACCACGCCTGACGTGCTCAGAGCAAATAGGGTTGAAATAGCTTTGCAAATACAGACCTTCCACATCCATCGCTGCCTCCAGCCCTGGTCAGGACTGAGGCCAGCACTTGACTGCAGAGAGAGACTCATGCCAAACATGGGGCTGTCTGCTCTGCTTTTTTTTTTTTTTTTTCAATGAAACGCTCCAGGGCCAGTTTTCCTGGAAGTCCTTTCCAGAAATGTACTTTTTTTTTTAAATTTTTTTTTCTTGTGCTCATGAGACATTTTCTGGGAGACCTTGTTGGAAGCTTCCACAGCTCCTATTTCTTGCAGGCATTCCAGCCTTGCCAACTCAGGTTGATGGAATGGCCCAGGAGAGAAGCAGTCGGGGAGATCCATTCATCTTCTCCCTAAGCAGCCGCTGATGCGATGGGGCGCCCCCTAGAGGCCAGGTGCTGCGCCAAGCATGTGCATCATCCATCAGCCACCTTGCAAGTACACAAGATGATGAAACTGAGGCTCTAGCTGGATGCCAGTGGCTCAAACTCATCTATAATCACATCTCACTGAAGGACTTACAGCCTCCAGCCAGGGCCATGGGGAAAATCTGGTCCAGACACCCCCAGGCAGGGTGCTCTGTAGGAGGGGAAAATTTAGCATTGTCTAAATTCTCCGGGCTTAAGCTAGGCACTTACAATCCTAGCTAGTAAAGAGGCTGAGATGTGAGGATTACTGTTCAAAGCCAGCCTAGGCAGGAAATTCTGTGAGACTCTTCTCTCCAATTAAACACCCAAAAAATGTTGGAAGTGGAGCTGTTACTTAAGTGGTAGAACACCAGCCTCAGGGAAAAATAAACATATAAATAAATAATTAAAAAAGTTCAGGGACAGCACCCAGGCCCTGAGTTCAAGCCTCCAGGACCAGCACATAAAACAACAACTAAGTCTCTCAGGTCTGGTGCTGATGGCTCAGGCCTGTCATCCTAGTTACTCAGGAAGCTGAGATCTGAGAATCACAGTTTAAAGAGGCTTGAGATGTGAGGATTGCTGTTCAAAGCCAGCCCAGGCGGGAAAGTCCACAAGACTCTTATTTCCAATGAGACACCAGAAAACAAGAAGAGGAGCTGTGGCTCAAAGTAGTAGAGTGCTAGCCCTGAGCAAAAGAGCTCAGGGACAGTACCCAGGGACTGAGTTCAAGCCCCATGGCTGACAAAAAAAAGTCTCTTCGCTGGGAGGTCATTCTATTCCCCACACATGCCAGGCATCCTTCTGACTGTCCATCAATGCCTCTGGTGAGCAGGATTGTTTCTGAGGACAGCCATTGATCACACAAGACAGAGAGCAAGTGACAGCGGGTGATGGGGATGAGTGAATATTCATTTGGAAATGTCATTGAGCAAGAAGTGATTGTGCCTGAGGTGACTTGCCCAGCAAGATCAATTCCCAATGGGAGGCGAGCCAGATGGCCACAGGCACCGAGGACATGAGCCAGGGACAGGAAGAGGTGACCAGGGGACATTGCGAACAGTGAGACTGAGCACATTTTCCTGCCACCTTCACCCCTCAGTTCTGGGCTTGTGAGACTGTTTTGGGGTGTGTGTGAATGGTGAATGCCTACCCTGGGGCTTTTATTATTATTATTATAATTATGATCATTATTGAATGCAGGACCAGGGCACTGTCCCTTAGCTTTTTCACTCAAGGTTGGTGTTGTACCACTCAAGCCAGACTTCCTTCCACAACTGGCTTTTTACTAGTTCATTGGAGATGAGAATTTCATGGACTTTTCTGCTTGAATAAGCTTTGAACTGCAATCCTCTGCTTCCCGAGTAGCCACGAGCACCCAGCTGGAGCTTTTCTCTTGATGTGGGTACAGTGCACGGTGCCATAAGGAAGCCACTAAGACCGTGTGGGTGGAGGGGTCTTGAGTCTTCAGCCAAGGACCCTTCACTTCCATGATCACATCCCAGCTATGCATAAATCAGGGAAAGGGCCTGATTTGTCAGAAATCCAGGTTTCCAAATTGGCAGGTCTAGGTTAGCTAACGAGTGTCATTGAATGTGTCATTTAAAAGTAATTTTCATTTTAGAAGGGTCATATAGTTATTACAGGAAATGGGTTGCTTCAAACAGATGCTCACTATATGACAGCAATCAGACACTTTGGGTCTCTTCATAAAAATACCTGTTTCAGTTCAGGTGCCAGTGGCTCACGCTTGTAATTCTAGCTCCCCAGGAGACTGAGATCTGAGGATCACACTTTAAAGCCAGCCCTGGCAGGAAAATCCATGAGATTTTTTTTTTGTCAGTCATAGGGCTTGAACTCAGGACCTGGGCATTGCCCCTGAGCTCTTTTACTCAGAGTTAACACTGTGAGCCACAGCTCCACTTCCAGTTTTTCAGTAGTTAATTGGAAATAAATGTCTCACTTCAAACTGCAATCCTTAGATCTCAGCCTCTTGAGTAGTTAGGATTACAGGTGTAAAGACTCCAGCACCAGGCTCTATAAGACTTTAAAAAATTGTTTTTATAAAGGTGATGTACAGATGGTTTACAGTTACGTAAGTAAAGAATACATTTCTTTTGAAATAATGTCACCCCTTCCCTCTTTCTCTCCCAGTTTTTCCCTCCCATCCCCACCCACAACTTGTCTAGTATTTTCCACATTGTGTCTAGTGAATATCACTGCTGCATTTGTTCATCCTTTGTCCCTTCCTTTTTGCGTCCCCTCCTTACCCTCCCAAAGACAGATAAACGTACAACCAAGACAAAAAGAAAAAAGACAGCAGCAAAGAAAAAAAAACTCGTGTCCATTTCCTGGAGTTCATTTTGATAAATTTTATTTTGTATGATCAAATGCACATAGGCATTACACCTTTGTGTTTCTCCCCTAAGAGTATCCTTCTTTGGTCTCACTGTGTGTGAATTCCTAGAGTCCTGTATCATTTATCACAGCCCCATGTATTTTAGATCTAGCTTCCACATATGAAAGAAAACATGTGTATTTGTCTCTCTGAGCCTGTCTTACCTCACTTAACATGATTTGTTCTAGGTCCATCCATTTCCCTGCAAATGACATAATCTTATTTTTTCTAATGGCTGTGTAAAATTCCATTGTGTATAGGTAGCATTTTTTTGTGTGTGGATCCGCTTATCTATTGTAGGGATTCTGAGCTGTTCCCATAACTTAATAGAACGTGGCAATGAACATGGATATGCAAGTGTCTTTATCAGTATTGGCATTTAAAAAAACAAAAGAGGCTCATCTAACCCTCTCCCCTCTTTTTATGGCTGTGTCCTACAATGGGCCTAGTCGGAGGTCTATGTGATGATACTCATTTCCTTACCTTAAGATAGAGAGATGAGGGAGAGACTTTCTTTGTTCTGGGAGCCTCATTCTAGACCGGGGCTTTCTGGGTGTAGTAGGTAGGCAGTCATTGTTGCTGCCCAGGGTCATTACCAGTGTCCCCTCACCTAGATGTGTCTCGCTGTCCTCCCCCTGGACCCCAATTAACCATCTGCACGAGCTGCCAGCGGTGTGGGGGAGGGGCCGCTCCCTCTCCTCCCGTGCAGACTGCTCAGCTAATGAGGGGGTTCGTGAAATTTTTAATTATGGCTTCCATGCCTTGCTTAATTATTTGCATATGGCTTTTTACAAGCGCGAAGAGGGCGTCTGCATGCGGCGCTGTCCCTCCGCTCCGCGCTCCGACTTTAATTAAAGGCAGAACCTGAGGTCTTTCCATCACTAATGATGGTGGAAAATTAGCTTCCCATTCCCAGGGGTCGCCGGAGTGATGCCCCCCCAAGGCAGGGAGGGGACAGAAGGGAGAGTGAAGTGGAGACAACACAGATGGCAGATGGCCCTGTGGAAATGCCACTCCTCGGCTCCTTTCCTTCTTCCATCCCTCCTCTCTCCCACCCTGCTGCTGTCACCCTCCCTCCAGACCTGGAGAAGAAGAGATCATTTGCTTTCTTCTGTTAAGAAGGGGCCTGGCCTTGGGCCGCCCCTGGCCTGGGGGTGTGTGGGGGGGCTTGTGGAAATAGCTTAGAGTTGGGTGGAGGCCACACAGATTTTCAGCTAGCAGCCAGAAGCAGGGTACTGCCTGGTTTGAGGCCCCAGACAGGAGTAGAGGTTCTGAAATACACCTGTGTACCCTCAGCTTGGACTCACCCCCCACCCACAGATACATAGGATAGAGCTACACACAAGTCTGCGTTCTTGCATACGCTTACCTATGTGGTTCACGTGTGCCCACACATGCGTTCACATCCTCATCCTTGCACCAAGGACTCTCCGAGTTACCGCCTGATACATCAGCGTCCCTTCTCATCAGGACACCAGTTTTCCTTCCTTCCGGTCTTTTTTTTTTCTTGCCAGTCCTAGGGCTTGAACTCAGGGCCTGGGCACTGTTTCTGAGCTTCTTTTGCTCAAGGCTGGTGCTCCACTGCTTCCACTTCTGGCTTTTTCTGTTTATGTGGTACTGAGGAATTGAACCCAGGGCTTCATGCATGCTAAGCTAGCACTCTACCACTAAGCCATTTCTTCAGCCCCTTTCTTCCTTCCTTCCTTCCATCCCTCTTTCCCTCCTCCCCTCTCTTTCTTTCTCTCTCTCTCTCTCTCTCTCTTTCTTCCTTCCTTCCTTTCTTTCTTTCTCCCTTTTTGAGCCAGTCTTGGGATTTGAACTCAGGGCCCTGAACTTTTTTGGCTCAAAGAGAGCACTCTATCCCTTGAGCCACAGCTCCACTTCTGGCTTTTTTTTGTCAGTTCATTGGACCTAAGAGTCTTTTATGAGACTTTCCTGCCTGGGCTGACTTTGAACCACAAGCTTCAGATCTATGCCCCTTGAGTAGCTAGGATGATAGGTGTAAGCTTTTAACACCTGGCTAGAATGACTTCATCTTAATTATTTATTCTGCAATGACTCTATTTCCAAGTAACCTCATGTCCCAAGATGCTGGGAGTTAGGACTTTAACATATGGATTAGGAGTGGATGCCATTCAACCCACAGCCATGTGCCTATGCACCTGTGTCAGGCAGCAGACCTGTGTGTGTGTGTGTGTGTGTGTGTGTGTGTGTGTATCTCCATTGTCCCAACTCAGAGATACTGGGACCATACTATAGATCTTATTTCCTTTCCTTCCATCTTTGGGCCTGGAAGATCTTGAGCTTGCAGGGAGCTGTCCAGGGCCTCAGTGCTGAACCTGCCCAGCACCAAGAGAGGAGCCAGGATCTGTGTTTCCGACGGCTCAGGTATTGGGAGAAAGGAAGACAGGCTAGGAACAACCCAGATTTCTACATTTCCAACATCCATCTGGAAAAGAAGATGGCATCAAGAGGTCAGTAGAGGATATTTGAAATAAAGAGGCTGTGAGGCAGAGTCTTCTCTAAGGTGGACTCTTGCTTTATGTGTATCTCCATGTTGTGTCACCAAAGCTCTGAGCTCATCTTGGTGACCTGAGAGAGACCTGTTTCTCTATAGAGCAATTGAGAAAAGCCAGGAAACTTGATTGTTCAGACAGACAGATAGATAGAATATTTTGTGCTGGTACTGAAGCTTGAACTCAGGACCTAGGCACTGTCCCTTAGCTTTTTCACACAGGGCTAGAACTCTACCACTTGAGCCACAGCTCCACTTCTGACTTTCCTGGAGGTAAGAGTCTCAAGGAACTTTCCTATCCAGGCTGGCTTTGAACTGCGATCTTCAAGTCTCAGCCTCCTGAGCAGCTAAGATTACAGGCATGAGCTATTGGTACCCAACTTGTTCTGCTCTATCCTTTTTTTGTTGTTGTTTGGTTGTTTTGTTTTGTTTTGGTGTTGTTTTCTGCTACATTCTTAACCCTGGAGCCCTCAGAAGGGAAGAGACCAGCCCATTCAGAGGTGAATTTCAGGGAAAGTCATTCTGGATGGATGAAGATCAAGAATAGGGTGGTCACCCCTTAAGCCAACTTAGACAGACTAGCCTGCTTGCAAAGGACAGGGTCCTGCATGTGTGCAGGCTAGAACACACAGAATGTACCTACTGGGTGCATTTTCTCTCCACTGAAAGGTCCTGGGGGGCCTCTGGCATGGAAGCTGCTCCTGATCTTTCCTTCACCCCAATTTCAAGACATCTCTGCACACCGCATATTGCCTGAGAACCTACTCTGCCAAGCATGGTTGGCAGCTGAGCACACAGAGGCCAGTCCTTTGGGGATTTCATGTGCCAGCCACCAGAAGAGGGATTCCATGGAAGGAAGCCAAACCTCCTTGCCATTTTCTCCTCCTCCCAAGACTCGGTATTGCCATTGGCAGCTTGGAATTGCTGTGTCCTGCCAGGGGCCAGGACATTCTCCATTTACTCACAAGCTCATTTCTGTCCATATTATTCCCTAACTTTCAATTTTCAGAAGTAAATATGCAATTTTTTCCCCTCCCTATAATTTTCCCCTGCTGAGGCTGTACATGTCAGAGCAGCTGGGGAAAATTGTGAATAGCTCAGTGCTTTCTCAAAGTAAAAGGTACTGGGTACCAGTAGCTTATACCTTTAATCTTAGCTACTCAAGAGGCTGAGATCTGAGGATCAAGGTTTGAAGCCAGCCTGGGCAAGAAAGTCCATGAGACTCTTATCTCCAATGAACCACTAGAAAACCACAAGTGGAGCTGGGATTCAGGTGGTAGAGTACACTAGCCTTGAGCAAAACAAACAAACAAAAACCTCAGTGCCCAGGCTCAGTTTAGCAGGACTGGCAATAGATGATAGATAGATAGATAGATAGATAGATAGATAGATAGATAGATAGATAGATAGATAGATAGATAGATAGATAGATAGATTGAATTAGGCAATGTCCCTGAGCTTTTGTGTTCTATTGCTTGCGCCACAGCTCCACTTCCAGGTTTTGGAGTTCACAGGAGATGAGAGTCTTACATTTTCCCACCTGGACTGGCTTTGAACCACGGTCCCCTCAGATCTCAGCTTCCTGAATTGTTAGGATTACAGATTTGAGCTACTGTTGCCCGGTGCAGCATACATTCTCAATTACTCTTGGCAAGATCCAATCGCTCTGCTGTGTGTGGGGGGGGGAGGGTTGGGGGGGAGGGATGGTCTCCAGGCTGTATTGTCAGGAGAATGCTTAACCCAAATAACCCTCACCTCTGCTTTCTGTTGGCAATGCGTTAATTGCTCAGAAGTGTATTTGTGTGTGTATGCATACACACACATGCACACATGGAGTGGGGACGTCAGTGGATGAGATAAGGTGAATATTATTTGCTTACGCACTCAAACTTTCTACATGGTCCTCTGGAGACTTCCAAACCCTCGTAGCTCAGCAACTGAAGGTCAGGACAGCCTGATCTAAGCTTTTGTTTAGGAAGACTCCTGACTGAGGGATGGAGACAGGATCAGAGTCAGACAAGTCTGTCACGGCTCTTATTTACTGCATAACCTTGGCATGTTTAGTCTTTCTGGGTCTTAGTTTTGTCAGCTGTGAAAGAGAGGGATGGACTTGGAGACGTGGTGTCCACCCACGGGGCATGCGGTCAGCAGCCAGATGGGGCTTGTCAGCGTCTTCAAGGTCTGCCTCAGCTCCAGCCAACTAAGACTGGCTCAGCTGAGGGCAATGTCTTTTCCTGGGCCAGCCCACATCCAGCTGTGAGGATGCTCAGGAGGTAAGGCCCAGCTGTTTCTTCTGGCTGCAGACATGTCTGCTCTACAGCTTTCCCTGTGTTCCCTTCTGATTCCTCCCTTTCTCGTTCATAGCTGCTCATTGTGAATAAAACAGCTTGCAACCCCAAAATTCCATTTTACCCTGTCTTTACAGAGAGCTAAACTTAGGACCAAAAGAAAAAAACAAGTGTTAATGATTTATATGCAAAAAAGGTATTGTGAGCAGGTGGTTCCCGCCTCTCACCTTCGCTACTTAGAAGGCTGAGATCTGAGGATCGCAGTTCAACGCCAGCTCAGTCCATGAGACTTTTATCTCCAATAGACTACTCAAAAAAAGGCCAGAAGTGGCACTGTGGCTCAAATGGTAGAGCATTTGCCTTAGGCAAAAGAAGCCCAGGGACAGCACCCAGGTCCAGGGGCCCAAAGTCTGCCACACGCATACAAAAGGAATTGTGCAGGCTGGTGGCTCATACCTGTGATCCTAGCTACTCAGGAGGCTGAGATCTGAGGATCATGGTTTGGGGCATTAAAGTCCAGGAGACTCTTATCTCCAATGACCCAGCAAAAATCCCAAAGTGGAGACATGTCTTAAGTGGTAAGAGTGAGATGCCAAGCAAGAGTGTGAGACCCGGAGTTCAAGACACAGTACCAGTACAAAAAAAAAAGGGTGCAAAAGTGAGGTGTTTGGCTAATGTCTAGCATGATGCCCAAAGCATCTCCAGAGCATGATAAATAGCTATTGTTTCCTTTTCCTTTGTCTGACAACTAAAATCCTATTCTAGAACCTGAGCAGGTGCTCATGACCTATGCTCTGTTAAGACTGGTTTGGAAAAAGCTCAGCCAGGGAAAGCGGTTCTGTGCGTCGTACTGGGTCGAATGTGAGATCTTGGTGCAGGACTCAGGAGCCGGTCCTGTCCCTGTGAAGTTCATTATCCATGGATCACGTCAACCCTGCTCAAGGCTTCCTCACCGAAAAGAAATTGAGCATGCAAATACTCCTCGATCATAATCATCACGTATCCACAGGGTAATTCATAAAAGAGCTGGGAATCTATTGAAATTCAATATTGTTTTAGCCCAAATCAATATTAATAATTGTTTGCATTTTTAAAGTGTAATTTGCAATTGAAAAAATGCACAAAGATCAACCCGTAGTTGCTAAGACATCAAATTTTCCTATTAAAGGCACAGTCCCTTCGCTAGAAAATGTTTCTTATATAACAGAGGATGGTGTTGATCCGTGAAAATGGTTATCTATTATTTACGTGCCCAACATTAGAATATGATTCCATTATATATGAGCAGAAAAGTCGCTATTATTTTTTTTAATTTCTTGATATTTAAAAAGATATGTAATATTATTATTAACATGTTGTACAGCGGGGTTACCATTTCATAAGTCAGGTAATGAGTACAATTATTTTTGGACAATGTCATCACTTCCTTTACTTTCCCCCAGTATCCCCTTCCTGTCCTTCCTACAATATTTTTTTTGTCAGTTGTGGGGTCCTCAACTCTGGGCCTGGGCACTGTCCCTCAGCTCTTAGCTCAAAGCTAGCACTCTACCACTTAAACCACAGCGCCAGTTCTGGCTTTTTCTGCTTATATGGTGCTGAGGAATTGAACCCCAGGCCTCAGGCATGTGAGGCAAGCACTCTACCACGGAGCTACCTTCCCTGCCCCCCACATTATTTCTTGATGCTTTTTTCCTTGATCAGTTGTGGGGCTTGAACTTAGGGGCTGGCACTGTCCCTGGGATTTTTCACTCAAGGCTAGCCCTCTACCAATTTGACCCCAGTGCCACTTCTGGTTTTCTGGTGGTTAATTGGAGATAAGAGTCTTACAGGGTTGGGAAGGTGGCTCAGTGGTAGAGTGCTTGCCTTGCATGCATGAGGTCCTGGGTTAATTTCCTCAGTATCACATAAACAGAAAAAGCCAAGTGGTTCAAGTGGTAGAGTGCTAGCCTTGAGCTGAAGAACTGAGGGACAGCGCCCGGGCCCAGAGTTCAAGCCCCATGAAAGGCCAAAAAATTTTTTAAAAAAGAGTCTTACAGACTTTCCTGCCCAGGCTGGCTTTGAACTGCAGTCCTAAGATCTCAGCCTCCTGAGTAGCTAGGATTACAGGCATGAGTCAATGGCACCCAACTAATTTATTAATTTTTCAACACTTTAAGATATAAATATATATATAATATATAAATGTATATATATATTTATTTATATAATCTATCTATCTATCTATATATATAAATTCCTGTTTTGCTCAGAAGACTAAGATCTGAGGATCACAGTTTGAAGTGAGCCCAGGTAGAAAAGTTTGAGAGAATCTGATCTTCAATTAACCACCAAAAACTTATTAGTGGAAATGCTAAAGGACAGTATCAAGATCTTGAGGTCAAACCTGAGGACTGTCATAGAAAGAAAAGAGAGAGAAAGAAAAAAAGAAAGGAAGGAAGAAAAAGAGAAAAGAAGAGAGGAGGAAGGAAGGAAGGAAGGAAGGAAGGTACATGTAGGGGGAGAGTGACTGTCCTGATTCAGTCTATACTTTGCGTATATTCAGACTGCCAAGCTCCATAAGTCTCCTTCAAGACTTGGAGTCTCCTTCCTGCTTTTTCTGTTGTCATTGGATTTGATTCCAACCCAGCCCTGACCAAAACAAACCCACTATTTTCTAAAACATAAATGTCCTTCTAAGCTAGGTGCTAGTGGCTTACACCTGTCATCCTAGCTAGTCAGGAAGCTGACATCTCAGGATCATGGTTCAAAACCAGCCTGGGCAGCAAAGTCCGTGAGACTCTTATCTCCAATTAACCACCAGACAACTGGAAGTGGCGTAGTGGCTCAAGTGGTAAAGCATTAGCCTTGAGCTGAAGAGCTCAGGGACAGCTCCCAGGCCCAGAGTTCAAGCCCCGTGACCCACAACAACAACCCAGCCTGGTAGGAAAGTCCATGAGTCCCTTACCTCCAATGATCCACCAGAAAACTAGGAGTGAAGCTGTGGCTCAAACTGGTAGAATGCTAGCCTTGAGAAAAAAAATCACAGGGATAGCACCCTGAGTTCAAGCTCCACAACTGACAAAATAAATTAAAAAGCTTTTATAAAATTCTAAGTACATGAAGCACCTCTCTCCCAACAGCCCCCAACACTCCCATCTATTATTACCCCAGATCATTCTGTACTCAACTTGGGCTATCGATCACCTCCTGGAACTGTGCTAAGCACTGGAAATACAAAGAGGAGATGAGGCTTTGCTGCAGCTGCGGTGGCCTAGGTTGAGCCCAGAGGTAGATTCTCTGCACACACAGCAGGAGGGAAAGGCCAGCGCACATGGTCATGGTAGGTTCAGGGGAGGTGGAGAGGGGCGTGGCTGTGAGGGCATTCTGCATTTTTCCAGGGTAGAGGTGAGGACAGACTCAGTCTCTCTACCTGCAGAATTACCATCCTTTGCTTTTCTCTGTTGGTACAAATGCCTTGGTACCCAAGATGTGGTTGTATCTTACCTGTAACTGATGACATGGCTTAGTGTTCTTTGACCAGAACCTCTGGATTTTCTCACATTGTGTGTGTGTGTGTGTGTGTGTGTGTGTGTGTTCAGGAATCTTTCTGTGTGTAGTCAATTGTAGGGAAATTAAGCCTCTAATCTTAGCTACTCAGGAAGTTGAGATCTAAGGATCATGGCTCAAAGCCAGCCTGGGCAGGAATGTCCATAAGACTCATCTCCAATTAACCACTGGACATGGAGCTGTAGCTCCATGTGGTTGAGCGCTAACCTTAAACACAAAAAGCCAGGGACAGTGCCCAGGCTCTGAATTCAAGCCTCAGGACTGGTGCGCATGTGCTCACATACACACATACACACACACACACAAATTGTAGGACATTGGGCTACTGTGTTAGTAATGAGGGTATAGGGGCAGGGTTTCAAGGGGCATTTGAACTTGATTGCCACCTTGTCCACCATGCTGAGAGACCCTTTCTGTGCCCCCAGGAGAAAGCAGAGGGGGGAAATAGATCATGTAACAGGGAAGTGGATAATGGCTGGTGTAGGGTGCAGCTGGACTGGTCCTGGGTGTGCAAGGCTGGGTCCTGGGATTT
>NW_012267308.1:3092243-3093117 GCF_000151885.1 Dipodomys ordii
TTTTTTTTTTCTGAAAGTAAAAAAAAATAATAATAATAAAATGGTGATGCCATTCAGGACTCCAGGAAAGAAGTCACTGGAAAGATTTGGAATGTTGAGGTGAGCGGGAACCTTTGTAAGCTCAACGAGGCTGTGTGGTGTTTTGGGGTTGTTTGTTTGTTTTTTCCCTTGTCTTGTGCCTGACGCTTTCTTATCCTCCGTGATGTTTAATATTCTTCTTATTCTCTGTCGGGTCCTAGAAAGGGATGCGCAGGAAGGGGGAGGAAAGCTCATCTTTCTCACGGGAGCTTGAGTGTGACGTTGGCATGCGGGAGGGAACTGGAAGTCCTAGGGGAATGTGGGAACCCCCCTCCTTGAAAGTATGTTCATAGGGTCCCAGGATAGCCAGGTTCTCCTACTTGTGATGAACTCTTAAGTCATAGCCACTCTGGATCAACATCTCCCTGCTGTCCTTTGAAAATCTCATTAGACTTAGGGGGAAAGGGGCACCTTGCAGGTTCCAGGATGCTGCCCCCCCTACCCCACTTCAGTGTTCCAAGCCCCTCCAACTATAAGCCAATCCCCCCCAGAAACAGAATTGAACTGCTCTATGAGTCTTATGAGTCTTGTGGGCACAGAGCCAGGCAATAATCCTCAGAGAGAGGCTGGGAAGGTGGCTCAGTGGTAGAGTGCTTGCCTTGCATGCAAGATCTCAGCCTCCTGAGTAGCTAGGATTACAGGTGTGAGCCACCTGCGCCAAGCCCTGTGAGACTCTATCTCCAATTAACCACCAGAAAACAGGAAGTGGCGTAGTGGCTCAAGTGGTAAAGCATTAGCCTTGAGCTGAAGAGCTCAGGGACAGCTCCCAGGCCCAGAGTTCAAGCCCCGTGACCCA
>NW_012267308.1:3093167-3094611 GCF_000151885.1 Dipodomys ordii
GACTTTCCTGCCTGAGCTGGCTTTGAACTATGATTCTCAGATGTCAGCCTCCTGGGTAGCTATGATTACAGGCATGAGCCACAGGTGCCTGGCTGACTTCTGCCTTTTTTGTGTGATTCATTGGAGATTAAGAGTCTCATAGACTTTCCTAGCTAGGCTGGCTTTGAACTATGATCCTCAGATTTCAGTCTCCTGAGTAGCTAGGATGACAGCGATGAGTCACCAGCGCCCACCTCCCACCCCATCCTCACCCTGTCTGTGCCTTAAAACCCACTGGAGGAGATATGCACCTGCCCCATACCCTGGGATGTGATTCTGTTTCATGGCTGATGGATTATGGAAGCGAAGATTTGCAATCAGAGGTTTAGGCAGATAGATGTCTGTGCCACCCCGATCTGAACCAAAAGCCCCACCAAGATCTGGCAGCTGCTGCCAGAGGCCCTACAGCAGAAGAGGCCCAGGAAGCATAGATCCATCACGGGTAGTGAATGACAGGCAGCCATGACGGCAGGCGGGTAGGTGATCTCTGGTCAAATTCCCACAGCTGGAGGCTGTCAAAAGTAGGTCTGGCTGTTTTCTGGCTTCTGAAGAAGCAAGTTCGGAGTGACGCAGTTGGCTCCTCTGGGGACTTTGTAACCTCTTGGGAGGCCTAGAAATAAATAGCAGGTGACAATGAGTCAGCTGTAGCTGAGCCCCACAAAGTGTGTAAGCTTTGGATAAAGGCAATGTGCACCTTTGTTGTGTGTTCAGTTGTGCGTGTGGCTGGTGTCTGCACCATGTGAAAACTGCCAGAGAAAGGAGGCAGAAATGGCTCTGTGGCGTCCACTGGGAGAGACCCATTCTGGGATCATGTTTTGGCTGATTCCCTCCTCCCCCCGCCCCCAACACATGGCTGGCGATGCTACATCCAAGTGGCCAAGTAGCTGCAGATTATTGTCAAGTCCTAAGACTTGAACTCAGGTTCTGGGTGCTATCTTTTGAGCTTTTTTTCAGCTCAAGGATAGCTAGTGGAGCCACAGTTCCACTTCTGGCATTTTGGTTGTTTGTTGGAGATTAAGCGTCTCACAGACTTTCCTGCCCAGGCTGACTTTGAACCTTGATTCTCAGATCTCAGCTTCCTGAGAAGCTAGGATTACAGGTGTGAGCCACTAGTGCCCAGCTGTTGGGGCCAGGTTATTATTCTTCAAGCCAGACAGTGCTATGCTACATAGCTGCTCAAGCCCACAGATGTGAGGAGTGCAGGCTGGTGGTGTTTGTAGGACAGCCTGGTCTGGCCGGGTGGAGCTTGAGCCTCAGGCTAGAGCAATGTATAGGATGGCCCACAGCTAAAACAAGCATCCTGCTTGTGGTTCATGCCTGTAATCCTAACTCCTCAGGAGGCTGATTTCTGAGGATTGTGGTTCAAAGCTAGCCTGGGCAAGAAAGTCTGTGAGACTCTGATCTC
>NW_012267308.1:3094661-3096404 GCF_000151885.1 Dipodomys ordii
AAAAATAATAATCCTCAGAGAGAGCAAATAGGGAGAGGAGGACCCCCAGAATTCAGGCTGTGGTCGGGGCTGGGGGCAGGGGGTTGGAGGAGCTCACGGACTAGTGGCAAAGCCACTTGCAGCTCTAACAAAAGCTGCCTGGGCATGGATTAGGCCTTGGTACCTCTCTTGATGACCCTGGGAATGACAGATGAACACGGTTCATTCTCCTGGTAACGTGGATGGTTCAGGGCAGGGTGGGGGAGGACTGTACTCTTTCCCCTCCCTCTTAGATTGGAGGAGGGATTCATTGTCAGAGTCTGTGTGGCCAGATCCTGGCCCCGTGGGGTTAGGTTTGGTACAGGCCGGTTCAGAAAGGCAAAGCAATAGGGGCTCTAACAATGACATGTGACAGATTGGGGAGGGGAAGGAGGGACCAATTGTTCTATGCAGCCACACATCTGCAGCATCAGCGGCTAATCCAACAAGATGACGGCCACCGAGCTTCTGGGTCCTCTTTGTTTATCAAGGGATGAGCTTTCAAGTGGGGACTTTGCCAGCCATGTTTTCCAGGCAGCTTCATGTACTCACTGTAGCTTGCCCTTTCTTCCTTCTCTCCCTCTTCTCTCCACCTGTGTGAGTCAGCTTTCTCATCACTGTGACAAACAACACGAGAAAGGATTAGAGCCAGGCACCCAGGGCTCACGCCTGTCATCCTAGCTATGCAGGAGGCTGCTGAGATCTGAGGACCATGGTTCAAAGCCAGCCTAATCAAGAGAGTCTGTGAGACTCATCTCTTCAATGAACTACCAAAAAGCTGGAAGTGGAGCTACGGCTCAAGTTAGAGGGCTAGCCTTGTCCAAAAATCTCAGGGAAAGAGTCTAGGCCCTAAGTTCAAGCCTCAGGACTGCCACAGACAGACAGACAGACAAGGATTCATTTGGACTCATGGTTGCAGAGCTTTTAGTGCATAATAGCTTGATTCCCATTGAATGTGGGCAGAAAGAACATCATGATGGCAGGTGCCACCATAAGACACTGTTGACTTCATGATGGACAGGAAGGAGAGGAACAGATAGACAGACAGACAGGTAGGCAGGTAGGGCAGGGGCAAGAGGCAATGACCCAGCTCTAGTCACCAACTTCCTCCATCTTAAAGTTTCTAGGACCTTCCAAAGTCGTGTCACCAGCTGGGGACCCAGCTGCCATTCAGGATAATTTATATTTAAACCATAACACAGTTCCTTATCAAAGACCCACCTGAGATCACACTGGCTCCCCTGATGTCTGGCTGAGG
Source organism: Dipodomys ordii (assembly GCF_000151885.1). NCBI lineage: Eukaryota > Metazoa > Chordata > Mammalia > Rodentia > Heteromyidae > Dipodomys > Dipodomys ordii. The sequence continues at coordinate 3,095,938 of NW_012267308.1, forward strand.
GAGCTGATAAGTTTGTGGGGAGTAAGCCAATCTCACGGCTGGGGTCTTGCTGGTGACATCCATGAGATGTGTGGGCAGACACTCACCAGCACTTGAGCAGACATGAGTGATAGAAGTAAATATCTACCACATTTGTGTGTGTGTGTGTGTGTGTATGTGTGTGTGTGTGCATGCACATGTACTGATGCTTGAACTCAGGGCCTGAGTGCTCTCCTTTAGCTTTTTCACTCAATACCAGTGACTCTACCACTTAAGCCACAGTTCCATCTCCAAACTTTTTTTGCTGGTTTATTGGAGATAAGAATCTCACAGAGGGCTGGGAAGGTGGCTCAGTGGTAGAGTGCTTGCCTTGCATACATGACGCCCTGGGTTCGATTCCTTAGCACCACATAAGCAAAAAAAGCCAGAAGTGGTGCTGTGGCTCAAGTGGTAGAGCGCTAGCCTTGAACTGAAGAGCTGAGGGACAG
>NW_012267308.1:3097569-3099432 GCF_000151885.1 Dipodomys ordii
AGATAAGAGTCTCATGGACTTTCCTGTCCAGGCTGGCTTTGAACCATGATCCTCTGATCTCAACCGTCTGAGTAGTTAGGGTTAGAGGTATGAGCCACCAGTGCCCAGCTGTCCTTTTCTTTTTTCCTAGTCCTGGGGTTTGAACTCAGGGCCTGGGTGCTGTCCCTGAGCTGCTTTTTCTCAAGGCTAACACTCTGTCACTTGAGCCACAGCACCACTGCCAACTTTTTCTGAGTAGTTTACTGGAGGTAAGAGTCTCATGGGCTTTTTTGCCTTGACTAGCTTTGAACCATGATTCTCAGATCTCAGCCACCTGAGTAGCTAGGATGACAGGTCTGAGCCACTGGCGCCCAGCAGTCCATTTTCCTTTCCTACAAGTAGGGCAGAGATGATGCTTAGCTGATGGCCGGGCCCAGCAGTTTTTATTTATTTATGTATTTCTTTACTTCATTTTAAGGGGAGAGCCATTGCAATGAGTTAAGGAGTAAACCCAGCCCACCCCACCTGAGCCAGCTCTAGAGACTAAAAAAAGAGCCCAGCTCAGTGCTGCCTCTCCAATAATATAAATCCAGAGGTCGTGGGAACCACCCTCTTGGCACAGTCCAGGGAGCCCCACATCAGGCGCGGAGAGGCCTGAGGCAGGTTAATTAAAGTTAACTGAGTGAGAAAATAATTACAGAGACTGCAGAGGGAAGAAACCCAAAGCTGCAGTTTATACTTCTTGGCCCCTGAGCTTTGCTGAGAAGCAATCTGGTCCTCAGGAATGTTTTTTCCAGGCAGGGGAGAAAAGAAGAAAGCTCTTAAAAAAAAAAAAAAGTCTCTTTCTGCCTCACATTTCAGAGGCTAGACACAGTGGAAGTCAGTGGAGCCAGGCACCGGTGACTCACCCCTGTCATCCTAGCCATTCAGGAGACTGAGATCTGAGGATCAAAGTTGAAAGCCAGACTGGGCAGGAAAGTCTGTGAAACTCTTTTCTCCAATAAACTAGCAAAAAAAAAAAAAAAGTCAGAAGTGGAGCTGAGGCTCAATTTGGTAGAGGACCAACGTTGAGTGAAAAAGCTAAAGAGTGTGCCCAGGTCCTGAGTTCAAGTCTTAGTAGCAACACCAAAACACCCAGACCCAGCTGTCTGGGTCCAGAAGAACCTTCTAACTGTGGTTAGAGGTTGCTGGGAGCAATCCTGGTGGCCTCAGTTTCCCTTTTGTGTACTGCTTCATTCCAAGGTGGACAAAGTCCCTGAAGACTCCTTGGATGGCCAATGGTACTGATGGAGATAAGAGGACAGAGGGACAGAGGGAAGTTCCCTCAAAAGGGAACCCGAGTCAGGCACTGGGAGCTCACACCTGTCACCCTAGCTACTTGGGAGATTTGAATATCACAGTTCAAAGCCAGCCCGAGCAAGAAAGTCCATGAGACTCTTATCTCCAAAAAAAAAAAAAAAAAAGACTAAAAAAGCCAGCGGTGGAACTGTGTCTCAAGTAGTAGAGCACTAGCTTTGAGCAAAAGCAGCTCAGAGACAACACTCAGGGTCTGAGTTCAAAATCCAGGACTGGCACCAGATCAAGAAAGAGAGGGAGAGAGAGAGCGCGCGCACCTGGTGAGAAGCTACTGTCCTGGCAATGGGTGGCAACAGCAATTCTTTCAGCTTCCCTGGGCTTAAAAAATGGAAGGAAGGGCCAGGCACTGGGGGTTCACGCCTGTTATCCTAGCTACTCATGAAGCTGAGGTCTAAGTATAACAGTTCAAAGCCAGCCCAGGCAGAAAAATCCCCATGAGACTCTTTTTTTTGTCGGTGGTGGGGCTTGAACTCTGGGCCTGGGCACTGTCCCTCAGCTCTTCAGCTCAAGGCTAGCGCTCTACCACTT
>NW_012267308.1:3104022-3155094 GCF_000151885.1 Dipodomys ordii
TGACACTCTACCACTTGAGCCACACCTCGAGCCTAGTTTATGAGCCTTTTAAGTCTCTTTTCATCTGTCAGCTTGTCTTGTCATCTTTATTTTTTTTTCCACTTGCTATTTATTTAAAGAAACCAGGTCATAGTCATATAGAGTTTCTCACAGTTGGGATTTTATTGATTGTCCTCATTTGATAGAGTTTCAGTATGGTCCTTTTTTTCTTTGCATTCTCTATAAATTAGGAACATTTGGCTAATGGATGGACCTTTTTTCTTTTTTTTTTTTCCTTTTTTTTTTCAGTTGTGGGGCTTGAACTCAGGGCATTGGTGCAGTCCCTAAGCTCAAGACTCAAGGCTAGCACTCTATCATTTGAGTTACAACTCCACTTCCAGTTTTCTGGTGGTTTATTGGAGATAAGTCTCACAGGCTGGATGCCAGTAGCTCACACCTGAGGCTGAGATCTGAGGATTGTGGTTCAAAGCCAGCCCCCGGCAGAAAAATCCATGAAACTCTTATCTCCAATAAACCACTCTGAAAACTGAAGTGGCACTGTGGCTCAAGTGGTAGAGCGCTAGCCTTGAGCAGAAGAGCTGAGGGACAGCGCCCAGGCCCAGAGTTCAAGCCCCATGACTGACTGACTAAATAAATAAATAAGCGTCTTGAGGACTTTCCTGCACTGACTGAGTTCAAACCACAATTCTCAGATCTAGGCTTCCTGAGTAGCTGGGATTACTGGCCAGAGCTACCAGCACCCTGGTACTTAGTTATTTTTGTTTTCCATGGGTGTTTCTGCATTCTCCATCAGGAGCTGGTGTCTTTCCAGGTTTTCTTAGTGAGCCGTTATTGATCCATCCTCAATCAATCTTTCCATTTTTCCATTCAGGAGGAACCACAGCTCTCATTTTGTTATTCCTTCCTTGTTGTTGTTGTTTTTCAAATGGACTGGATTGTACTTTAAAGGGACCAAGTGAGTTTTGTGAGTGACTCTTGATCCCTAAACAGTACTCCTTATAATGCAGATTCTGTTTTGCAAACACTATAGAATAGAATTTCTTCTTCTTTTTTTTTTTTTTTGGTCAGTCCTGGGGCTTGGACTGGGGGTCTGGGCACTCTCCCTGAGTTCTTTTGCTCAAGGATAGCACTCTACCACATTGAGCCACAGCACCACTTTCAGTTTTCTGCTGGTTCATTAGAGATAAACCTCATGGACATTATCCTGCCCAAGGTGGCTTTGAACTGCCATCTTCAGATCTCAATCTCTTGAGTAGCTAGGATTACAGGCGTGAGCCCCCAGCACCCTGCTAGATCTTTTTTCATGTTTGGCTTTTGCAGAATAAGTTTTCTTTTTCACTTGTGTGTTTGTGTTTGTGTGTGTGTGTATGTGCGCGTGCACCAGTAGTAAGACTTGAACTCAAGGTTTTGAAGCTGTCCCTGAGCTTTTTTTTTTTTTTTTTTTGGCTCAAGGCTGGCACTCAACCACTTTGCGCCACAGCCCCACTTCTGGCTTTTTAATGGTTAATTGGAGATCAGAGACCCACAGGCTTTCCTGCCTGGGCTGAAAAACTGTAATCCTCAGATCTCAGCTAGCCTTGAACAAAAAAAAGGTAAAGGACAGCACCCAGGCCCTGAATTCAAGTCCCAACACACACACACACACACACACACACACACACACACACACACACAGACTGTTGGAGGTCCCTTCCCTAGGAGGGAATCTGCCATCTCTAAAGATTTGTATCCTACTTCATTATTTCCTAGCCTGGAAACTGGAGCTGCCTGGCAGCAGCCCATGTCCCCAATCAGGCTGGGTGCCAAGGCTGGAAAGCAAGGCTCTTGCGCCAAGCTGCACAATGCCTTGTCCTGCAACGAAGCCACCACAACTGGGTCCGAGGGCCTTGCCAGCCAGGAGAAGGGACCAGTGTGTTCCAATATTCCAACACCCAGCTGCTGTGATGGGTTGAAAGGAAGGGCGAGGGTGAGGTAGATGGAGCAGGAAGAGACAAAACTTACTGAAAGGGCCACTCAGAAGACAAGGCCAAGCAGGGCACTAGTGGCTCATGCCTGTAATCCTGTGGATCATAGTTCAAAACCAACCCAGACAGTGAGATTCTTACCTCCAAGGAACCAGCAAAAAGCCAGAAGTGGAAGTGTGGCTCAAAATGCTAGAGCACCAGCTTTGAGCACCAAACAAGCGACAGCACCAGGTCCTAAGTTCAAGCCCCAAGACTGGCACCAAAACCAAAAAAGATGATTGCTCTGCCTTGGGGCCCTGGAGCTGGGTACCTAAGTCCGTGCTTTTCCCAGAGCTGGCCAGAGCGTTCCCACGGAGCTGGTGGCTTCCCCAAGCAGGTGGATTGTTTCCTGCAATCCTCTGGAGTCTTATTTCCTGAAACGGCTTCCTAACTGCATTGTGGAACATCATATATATTGCGTCTAAACCTTGCGAGGCTGACACATCTTTGTTGTGACTATGACTATCAGAAGTGACAAGTAATTGCAGTGATCCATCGTGTTAAGTAGCTGGCAATACATCAGCACAAAATCAGCAGGGCTGGGACTCTCAAAACCCAATGTTGCTACACAATACAGCCTGCGTCGCCAAACTCTCACTGAACGCTACACCTGGCCCCTCCCTTGCTTTGCTGCTGCTTGCTCAGGGCACAGGGTACATAGATCATTCTTGGGGGAAAAGCTCACCCGCTGGGGTTTTGTTTGTTTGTTTGGGAATGTTGGTTCTCCCCCACACACTACCCTTATTGCTCTCCAAGTCAGAATTGCTGTAAAAAAAACCCCTACTTCCAGCCAGGGGCTCAAGCTTCCTGCCTTCCTTGTCCTTGTAGATTCCTAAGCATCCTTGTGAGGTTAAAAACCCAGCAATCACTGTAGGGCAAGAAGATAGGAAGTGACTGAGCTCTGTGTACAAATAAAGAGACTGTAATCTCAGCTATGGGAAGCAGAGATCTGGAGGATCACAGTTCAAAGCCAGACTGGGTGGGGGTGGGGGAACAAAAGTTAATAACCATCTCAATCAGTATACTGAGTGTGGTGGATCACATCTGTGATCTCAGCTATCCAGGAAGCAGAGATCTGGAAGATCAAAGTTCAAGGTCAGACTAAGAAAAACAAAAGTTAACAACAAATTCAATCAATAAATCAAGTGTGATGATACATATCTGTAATCCCAGCTTCCAGGGCAGCCTTAGACGGGTAGACCATGATCCAAGCTAGCACAGGGAAAGAATACAAGGCCCTATTCTCCTCTCCCCCTAACCCCCCCCCCAAAAAAAAGCAACCAGGTATTGTAATCCTAGCTACTCATTAGGCTGAGATCTGAGAATCTTGGTTTGAAGCCACCCCAGGCAGGAACGTCCATGAGACTTCAATCAACCACCAAAACATTGGAAGTGGAGCTGTGGCTCAAAGTGGTAGAGCACCAGCCTTGAGAGCAAGATCTCAGAAACAGCGCCCCAGGCCTGAGTTCAAGTCTCACTGACAAGCAAGAAAGAGAAAGTAAGTAAGAAAGAAAGAAAGAAAGAAAGAAAGAAAGAAAGAAAGAAAGAAAGAAAGAAAGAAAGAAAGAAAGAAAGAAAGAAAGAAAGAAAAGAAAGGAAGGAAAGAAGGAAGGAAAGAGAGAAAGGAGAGAGGTACGGAGGGAAAACTAAAGCAAAGAAACCATAGAGTGACTGTTTAGCAAATATGAAGTCCTGAGTTCAAACTCAAGTACTGGAAAAACAAAATTAGAAAGATACATATGGAGGTGGCAGCCAGGCACCAGTGGCTCATGCCTGTCATCTTAGCTACTCAGGAGGCTGAGATCTGAGGATCTCTTTCAAAGCCAGCCTGGGCAGGAAACTCCGTGAGACTCTTATCTCCAATTAACCACCAGAAAACCAGAAGTGGTGCTGTGGCTTAAGTGGTAGAGCGCTAGCCTTGAGCTGAAGAGCTGAGGAACAGTGCCTAGGCCCAAGGTTCAAGCCCCAGGACTGACCAAAACAAAAACAAAAACATATGGAGGTGACTCTTTACACAAGGCTGGATGCCACTGAGGATGCTTTCCATACTAATTTTTTTTGCGGGGGAGGGGAGGTCAGTCGTGGGGCCTGAACTCTGGGCCTGGGCTCTGTCCCTCAGCTCTTCTGCTCAAGGCTAGCACTTTACCACTTGAGCCACCTTCCCACCCCCTCAATACTGATTTAGACTGCAGGGCAAAGGTCATCCTCAGCAGCTCTGCAGAGGCCACACTGATGGAGAGATTTCCTAGGATACCACCAAGAGTGACCAGCCAATCACGTGCCGGAAGGAGGCCAGGCTGGGAGGCCTTCGAGTCCCAACACCTGAGCCCAGGGGATTTGGTGGGTCTTCCGGCTTCGGGCCATCCTTCATTATAGACCCCATCCCTGTAGCCAGAATTGATCTGTCTCTATCTTCTTGTTCCTTTTTAAAATTTCCTTTTTGTGTCAGTACAGGGTCTTGAACTCAGGACCCAAGAGCTCTCCTTTAGCTTTTTCTTTTCTTTCTTTCTTTTTTTTTAAAACTCATCCTCCTGCAGTTAAAGGAAATGTTTACATCTTCCTTCAGAAGGGCACACTGGAAGTCTCCAGCTAAAGCCGCTTTTCCTTTGGTGCATTAAACGATGCTAAATGAAAAATAACGAGCACACGGGAACTAATAACAGGAATCACCCAATTAAATTAGGAAACAGACATCATACTGCCGTAATCTGAAAATTGATATTAAGAGAAAATGGTCCCGGAATTGTTACACTAAAAGGTTCTTAGAGGGTGGGGAAAAAAATTAGGAAGAAAAACAGGATGGAAAATTGGGATGATTGTTATCCAGTAAGAGCCAGGCTTAGGTTTCTAAAAGAGATGCACTAAAATGCTAAAAACAAAAGGTAAGAGCACTGTGTGGATCTAACGAACTAATTGCCCTCTTCCCCCAAAATGGCTATAAAATGAGACAGTATTAATCGGGGTGGTGGCTGCTCATGCTTATCAGCTACTCAGGAAACTGAGATCTGAGGATCATGGTTCAAAGCCAGCCCAGGCAGGAAAGTCTATGAGACTCTGATCTCCAATTAGTCATAGAAAAAGCCAGAAGTGGAGCTGTGGCTCAAATGGTAGAGTGCCAGCCTTGAGTGAAAAAGCTCAGGGACTCCATCCAGGCTCTGGGTTCAAGCCCTAGTTCTGGCACGCGCACGTGCACGTGCGCACATACACACACACACACACAATGAGACAGTGTTATTAATGCCTTTGTGTGGATGACCCTCATGATTCTTGTTGGTTAGGTTCCTGGCCTTGTCTGCATGAACAGGAGTCATTTGTGCAAAGTGTGGAAGACACCCAGCCAAGACGCAAAGCCAGCGCTGTTGGATTCCAAATCCTGTCTGTGGCCCACTCATCCTGTCTATAGCTCCCAGTTAATGACAAGGTCTTTATGTCTTTTATTTTCTGATGTGATTCTAGCCCTTTTCTCTTGAGGACACTCCTTGTTTACACCCAGCCGACTTGGGCCACAGCCCAGCCATCTGATCCCCAAGGCGACTCAGCTATTTTGGTCACTGAAACTCACAGCAGAGACACTTTCTGAAATTACAGTCAAGCTAGGAAACTGGGCCTCCCGTTGTGTGCAGGCCTGGGCCCCGCCGAGCAGGCCCGGCGATTCCTTGATGTCTCCAGTTAGCCCCAGTTCCGGGTTGTGCATCTGTGGGCCTTCGTTGTTTCCTGGGGGACCCCGGCTCCACGGCATGAATCAGGCTCTGTTCACCTGTGAGACACTCTAGGGGCCATTCCAGACTAGGTCTCAGGTGAGGTCTGAGTCTCTTTCCCACTTGGCCTGGCCCTCAGTGAGTCAGAGAAATACATCCCTCTTTGCAGGCTCACACCTGCCATCCTCGCTACTCAGGAGTCTGAGATCTGAGGATTGCAGTTCAAAGCCAGCCCAGGCCAGAAAGACTGTGAGATTGTTCTCACCAATGAGCCAACATAATAAAGCCAGAGGTGGAGGTATGGCTCAAGTGGTAGAGTGCTAGCCTTGAGTACAAAAAGCTCAGAGGAGGTGCCCAGGCCTTGAGTTCAAGCCCTAAGACTGGCACACACACATAAAGATACCCAGCAAATGGGAGCAGGGCTCCCACAGAAGCATGACCCAAGCCAGCCTTACCTATATCGCAGCACCCCTGTTTCTCACATGGGCAGTGAGAAAGTGGTTCTGAGCCAGCCATAGCTCCAAGGACAAGAGGACAGTGCCAGGATGTGGGATGTGGGCATCAGTTCTCTGTGGCCTCTGGGTGAGGGTTGGTATTTGCAAAGGTCACGGTGGTAGTCATGACAAGTAAGCCCTGAGGAGGGGGGAAATGGGGGCAGATGCTGTGAAGACCTGGTGTGAATCGAGATGATGTGGCCCCATCTGTGGTTCCCTAAAGTCACCATGTGGGTCTTTTCTCTCATACAATATTTACAGGAAGTATGTGCCTCTAGGCAGGTCTCATTTAAGCCAAAAGCTCAGCATTACACATCCACTGATGTTCTCATCTTTGTGTGTGTGTGTGTGTGTGTGTGCATGTGCGTGTGTGTGTGTGTGTGCGTGCGCGTAACATTGCTGGGGCTTAAACTCAGTGCCTGGGTGCTGTCCCTGAGTTCTTTTGCTCAAGGCTGGCTCTCGGACTTTCCAGCCCAGTCTAGCTTGGAACTACAATCCTCAGATCTCAGCTTCCTGAGCGGCTGGGATGACAGGCATGAGCCACTGATACCCAGCTTGATGTTTTCATCTTCAAATGAACTTCCTAGAATTTCTAGCTCTCAGGGACATACTATACACTGGATCTTCGGGTTGATCTTTGGGAGTCTCAGTGTTCCCTGCCTTGATCAGACAAGAGGATGCATCCTATTGGCCCAAGCAGGGTCAGGTGACTTGAGTATCGCAGGATCTGTGCTCTGTGTATCATCAGCCAGAAAAGTGGGGGAAGCCAGGCACTGGTGGCTCAACTTCTGTCATCCTAGCTACTCAGGAGGCTGAGATCTAAGGATCACAGTTCAAAGCCAACCCAGGCAGGAAAGTCTGTGAGCCTCTCATCTCCAGTTAATCACCAGAAAACCAATAGTGGCACTGTGGTTCAAGTGGTAGAGCTCTCAGCTGGAGCTGAAGAACTCAGGGACAGTGCCCAGGCCCAGAGTTCAAGCCCCATGATGGACAAAAGAAAAGAAGACTGAGGGAAGAATGTTTACTCCAACAGGAACTCAGCCAGTAAATTGATTAATTAATTAATTAAAGAAAGAATAGTTATTATAACTTCTTTGCCCCCAACCCAGGCAGACCGAATAATAAAATGACATTCATAGTATTTCAGGTTGAGTGATCACTTGCACAAATTAGTTCCTTCCCAGAATCCAGCCAGAAGTTATCGGCGGTAATTAAAGGATTTTTCTTGGCTTAAATCAAGCCAGCTCATCAAGCATGCACAGGACCTAGGGCTTTCAAAGTTTGCATGGCCCCTGTCCCTTGTGGAGGACCATTATCAAGAACAGACAGGCCATAGGCAAGGAGAGAGGTGTGTATGTGGGGGGGGGGGCAGGTGTCTTACAGGCTCTTTGTTATGAAGGGCCTTAGTTTCCAATCAATGTAGTGGGAAAATATTACCTGCCACAGCCTGGTGTCCCTGCTGGAACCAGGCCCTATATGTAACATGAGGTCTCTGGCCAGGCTACAATGGTTATTCCTGAAAGACAGGACCAGAAGGGAAAACATGAACTCTGTCCAGTCCAGAGTTGATAGGATCAAGCCTCCAGGGAGAGTTGATGGACTGTGACAGGAGCAAATAGAAGACAAGATTTCCCTGAGCCTGCAGATGCTCTGCTTCCCAGCCTACTTCCGGTTGCCTTGGCAACACAACAGGTTAACAACTTCTTTTTTTCTTTTTTTTTTTTTTGGTGCCAGTCCTGGGGCTTGGCCTTAGAGGGCAAGTGCTGGCCCAGAGCATTTTGGCTCAAGGCTAGCACTCTAATACTTGAGCCACATGGCTTTTTGGTGGCTCGTTAAAGATGAGTCTCATGGACTTTCCTTCCTAGGCTGCCTTTGAATCTCAGTCTCAGATCTCAGCTTCCTGACTAGTTTGGATTACAGACATGAATCATCAATGGCTGTCGAGGTCAAATTTCTTTCAAGGTCATCAGTGTCTGCTCAGGCGGAAGGTGACAGGGCCCAGAGAAGTGAATGTATTTTTAGCAGGCAGACAACTTAGTGCTCAGGATGACTTTTACCTCCCTTCTGGTTTGTCTGAACCTATTTGTCATCTAACTACCTGATCAGATCGTAGCACGTCATTGTGTGTATCAACTGTCACCCATCCATCATTTATCTCTCCAGCCACACATCCATTCACACATCCATCTTCCACCCTGCTGTCTATTGGCCATTTAAACTACCATCTGTCTATCTAGCCATCTCCCATTCGTCTACCCATTTTCCCATGCATCCACCCATCCTCTTCCTGTTTATCCATCCACCCATCCATCCATCCATCCCTCTATCCATACAATCACACATTCATCATCCACTCTTCTATCTGCCAGCAAGCCATCAACCATTCTACCTATCATCTGTCCATCTTCTGTCTTTCCATCCTCCCCTCTTCCAGTCATCCATCCATCCCCTTTCTGTTCACCTATAAATACATACATACACACATCCATGATTTACTCATCTATCTACCATCCATCTATCAGCCATGCATCAGCCATCCCAGCTGTCATCTGTCCATCTTCTGTCTTTCCATATCCTCCCTTCATCCATTTGTCCCTCCTCCTTCTGTCTACTCATCCATCCATCCATCCATCTTCCTTTTTATGGCAATAAACACACCTGACTGATGAGAAGCACAGAAGAAGGACTTTAAGTCAGAATGTTCATATGAGGGGTCAGCCATCCTGCTGGGGGGTTCTAAGGGAGAATGTATTCGTTTGTTACCACTGCTGCCACAAACAGAGTAGCTTGCCCAACAGAAATTTATTTTACCACTGGAAGTCCAAGATGTTGGCAGGGCTGAGACATCACTTCTTGTCTTGTAAGGTGCCATCTTCTCCCTGTTTCTTCACAGAGTCTGCCTTCTGTGTGCCTCTGTACAACCTTCTTCCAAACAAGGACACCAGTCATATTGGACTAGGGCCAGTCTAATGACTTTGTTGTAACTTCATTACCTCTTTAGCTACTATATCTTTAGATACAGTCATACTTGAAGAATCTGGGAGGTAGGGCTTTAACATCGGAATTTGGGGGGGAGGGTTAGCTTTGATCTTTCTGTCTGTGAGCCTCCCCGTAACTATTACTTCAGTAGCCCCTGCTTCTCCCCATCTAGAGTCCTCAAGACCTCGCAGATCCCTGGGGGGGGGGAATGGTAAATCTCTTCCATCTCCTGCCAGAGAAAAACTGAGTGTTGCATGGCTGCTTTCCTTCTTGCCATCTGGCTGCCCTACCACTAGCAGGTCTCAAGCCTGTTTGGATTTGATAGGGCAAGTCACCCTTCCAACATTCCACTCTTATAGCCAGGGCCGCCATCACCCTTCACCCTGGAAAACCTGTTTCCATCCACTTTCTTTCCCCCCACCTCTCTCTCTCTCTCTCTCTCTCTCTCTCTCTCTCTCTCTCTCTCTCTCTCTCTCTCTCTCTCTCTCTCTTTGGTTGGTCATGGGGCTTGAATTCAGGGCCTGGGCATTGTTCCTAGGCTTTTTTGCTCAAGTGTAGCACTCTACCACTTTGAGCCACAGCTCCATTTCCAGGTTTGTTTTGTTTTGTTTTAAGATGGTTGATTAGAGATAAGAGTCTCACAGACTTTCCTGCCTGCTCTGGCTTTGAACCACAATGCTCAGATCTCAGCCTCCTGAGTAACTAGGATGACAGATGTGAGCCATCAGTGCCCGGCTTCACTTTCTGTCTTCTATAAAATGTGTTGGAATCTGTCATCTGCTGCTGTCCCCTTCCATGGCGACCTTGAGCTCTTCCAGCCATCACTGTCAGTATACTGTGGTCTTGAAAGGAAGCTGAGATAAATGTATGCATTCTGTCCACAGTGTTTACCCAGAAGTCCTTCTGGCTTCTTCTCCAAGAGGAGGCTGCAGCCTTCTGGGGCTCAGGAAGAAGAGAGGCAGTGGTTGTAGCCGGGGCCTCTGCCTTGGCCTGTGCCCTTTGATTCCTACATCCCAGAAAGCATCCTTGTTGCATGCAGGATGCCAAGCACCATTTGCTCCTTCATTCCATTGCTCCTTTCCCAGGCACAGGCCCCGCCCAACAATCTCTTCCTGCTTCCTCTGGTGATGTCAGAGGTGTGACTCTTCTGCAGCCAGAGACCAGGCTGCAGGCGGTGTCTGCCACCTCCATAAGAAAACATGTTTTTCAAACTGTTGCTAAAGCTGCTAAAAAATTTTTTTAAAAAAACAAAAAACTACGTTTACACTTCCCTTGATATGAAGCAAATACCTTCTGTCAGCTGGGGGCGAGCCGCTGGGGGAGCCCTGATTCTGAGGAAGCAGGATTGGATCATTTAAGGGGTGTCCCCAGGCAGAGGGAGAGGCCTGGGGAGCCTTGTCCCACTGGCTTTCCGTCTGTAAGGCCAGCAGGAAGGTGTTGTAGTCACACGGACTGAGTCCTATCTCCACTCCTGTTTTCTTTCTTTATTTTATTTTATATTATATTATTTTGGGGGTCCGGTCGTGGGGCCTGAATTCTGGGCCTGGGCGCTGTCCCTCAGCTCTTCGGCTCAAGGCTAGCGCTCTGCCCCTTGAGCCACAGCGTCACTTCCGGCTTTTTTCTTTTTGCTTATGTGGTGCTGAGGAATTGAACCCAGGGCCTCAGGCATGCAAGGCAAGCGCTCTACCACTGAGCCACCTTCCCAGCCCTCTTTATTTTTTTAAGGAGGTTCAAGTCTCTGAGGAATGCTTTCAGGAAAAGGGAGACTAGAGGGTAAGCGGTGAAGCAGACACAGTGCACACTGCTAGAACACAATAGAGGGGTCTTTCAAAGGCTTGGCAGCTACTTGTTCCCTGGGTAATGAGTGGCAGAACTGAGGGACAGGGCTATAAGGGGAGGAGACTGGATATGGCTTCAGGATTGAACTTTCCACTGACAACATACGATCCCCTGGAGGTCCTAGACCTATCCATTTCTAAGGAGCAGAGATGATAGATGGATGCATGTATGAATGGACTGGTGAGTGGATGGGTAGATGGATGGATAAGTGGGCAGGTGGCTGGATGGACAGACAGGTAGATAGATGCATAGAGGGATGGGTGGGTAAATGGATGGTCAGATGAATGGATGGATGGACAGATCGATAGGTGGATACATAGACCAGTGAATGGGTAAATGGATGGTCAGATGGATGGTTACTTGGATACATGGATGGATGGATGGATGGATGGATGGATGGATGGATGGATGGATGGATGGACATGTGGGTAGAGGCATAGATGGGTGAGTGGGTAAATAGATGATCAAAATGGATGGATACTCAGATGCATGGATAGATGGACAGGTAAATAGGTGGGTGGATGGATAATGAGTGATAGATGAGTGGGTGGATAAATGGATGGACGGACAAACAGATGGGTAGATGCATAGATGGTGGGTGGGTGGATAAATGGCTGGATGGACAGACAGATGGGTAGATACACACATGAGTGGGTGAGTAAATGGTTGGATGGATGATGAATAGATGGCTGGCTGGATGGATAGGTGAATGGAAGAATGGTGGAAGAGTGGATGGGTGGATGGATGGAGGTGTGGATATGTCTGTGTAGGTAAATGTAGAGGAAGGACATAAGTGCAGGGAGATTCGGCAAAGATTTATTGTCAGACTGAAGCCATAAGTCTCTGGTGCAGACCAGATTCTCTCGGGAACCAAGGAGTACATTTAATAGCTTTCTAGAGCTGATTTTTCTTGTGGCTGCCATTCATGTTCCTGTGGCCTTTGTTACCTGCTGATTCCCTGGCATTACCTCTTCCCCTCTGTAGGCTGCTGGTCACAGCTGGTCAGAAAAGATGAGACTAGAGATGAAGTTATTGCCCTCCCTAAACATAAGCGCCAGTCCAAGCAGGGGTCCAGGGAGCTGGAGTGGCCTGTATAGCATCTCCACTCAGCCTGCCTTCTCTCTCCTCCCCTGCTTCTCTGCTCTCAGCTAGTCTCCGCTCAGCCTCTGCACCTGCTGATCTGAATACACTAAGTGAATCGATAACCTGTCAGCTCTTTGCCAGGAGCCAGGGGAAGAGGGTGGGTCTGCACTCATCAGGCCCTGAGTGACAGCTAATCATTTTTCACCTGATGTTCACCCCACTGAAGATCAGCATGCCTCTGCTCCCAGAAACCTACAGAGAGAGGCTCCCCAGAACCACACCCCTTGTAGAGCCCAGCACACTGGCCAGATTCACATTCCCCATGTGTGATTTGTATCCAGGGTGGGGCTCAGTGTTGGTGAGTGTGAGCGAGGTGTGTGCACACCCAGAGGCCAAATGCCTGGCTTTGGAGGCATGCTTGGGGCACGTGTGCACACATCTGAGCATTGAGATTGTATTGTTGTGGGTGTCCGTGTGTGCTTCCACACAAATCCCTCAGCGTTGTGAATCTTGGGGTGATGAAGCACAGATGTAGAGGAGTGTATGTCTGTCTGTGATGTGTGCGTGTGTGGGTATCCACATCGGTGTGCCCACAGGCCTAGGTTCAGGTGTGTATGTTGGAGGTTCTAAACCCTTTAGGGGGCTCTGAGTCATCTCTGAGAGATTCGATGCCCTCTTACCCTGGGCTTTCTCCACATCACTCTCTCCTTGGCACATCCAGCATCAGATAGGACTGTATTCAGGCACCGTCTTGGTCTCATTAGAACTCACCTGCCTTAGGCCCAGGCAGCTTTCCCTGGAGAGGTGGCCTTGGCATCTTCAGACTTCCATTGTTGCTTTCATTACCTGACTGTGTGTATGCTGGTACTGGGGCTTGAACTCGGGTCCTTGTGCACTTGCTGTTTTTGTTTGTTTTTGTTTTGTTCAAGGCTGGTGCTCTTACTACTTGAGCCACACCTCAGCTTCTGGCTTTTTGCTGGTTCACTGGAGATAAGTGTCTCTTGGATTTGTCAACTTGAGCTGTCTTTGTGCCAGGATCCTCAGATCTCAGCCTCCTGAGTAAGCTAGGATTACAAGCATAAGCTACAGACCTGGCTGTATATATCTGATGAATCTTTGTACCAAATCCTGTGACTTAGGGATCGATTCAAGCTAGACGTCCCAGTTGGATACCATGTGCCTCTTCTGGTGTGTGGGGTGTCACTTAATCCTGACCCCAACTGTAGAGATGGGGGAGGTTAAAGGAGGCAGGAGCAATAGTGGGTACCTTCTTCCCTGGAAGCACCAGATGGCTCCTAGGTACCCCCAGATTATATGGACACTGGCACTAGCTACTGTGCAGATCATGAGCAATAGTAGCTGCTCCAGCCTCAGGTTTTAGGGGATCCTAGCCTCAGGTCCTTTTTATTCAGGCTTTGCTGGCTTACCACACACACACACATAAATCCCACCCAGACACTGGTGGCTGTCATCCCAGCTACTCAGGAGGCTGAGATCTGAGGATCACAGTTAGAAACCAGCCCGGACAAGAAAGTCCATGAGATTCTTATCTCCGACGAACCACCAGGAACCAGAGGAGGTGCTGTGGCTCAAAGAGGTAGAGTGCTAGCTTTGAGCAAAAGAGGTCAAAGATAGGACCCAGCCAAGCCTGGCTCATCCCCTCCCCTGTGGACCACCCCTCCTGACAGACCCTGCTCCAGGCAGTGGTCCCTTCTGAGCATTCTGGGACAAATCTAGCCTGGATACTCAGAATGGAAGGCTCTAAGAATACAGGGAGAAGCAGGTTCTCATCCATGAGGTCAGGGACAGTGGAGGAGAGGGAAGCTTGATTTCTCTAGAGGAAGCCTTATTTCTTTTTTATTTTTTTAATTGTTATTATAAAGGTGATGTACAGAGGGGTTACAGTTACATGAGGCAAGTAAATGAGTATTTTCCTTCCTTCCTCCCTTCCTTCCTTCCTTCCTTCCATCCTTCCTTCCTTCCTTTTTTTTTTTTTTAACCAGTCCTGGAGATGGATCTCGGCCTGGGCACTGTCCCTGAGCTACTTTGGCTCAAGGTTAGCACTCTTATCACATTGAGCCACAGCACCACTTCTGCTTTTCTGGTGGTTCCTTGTAGATAGGAGTCTCATGGACTTTCCTGTCCGGGTAGCTTTGAGCTGTGATCTTCAGATCTCAGCCTTCTGAGTAGCATGAGCCACTGGTGCCCAGCTTAAGTTCACTTCTTTTTGGACAATGTCACTGCTTCCCTCACTCTCTCCCAGTTTTTCCCCCCTGTCCCCACCCACCAGTTTTGTAGTTCATTTTCCACATAGTGCCCAGTGAGTGCCACAGCTGCATTTGTTCACTGTGTCCCTCCATGTTTGGGCCTCCCCTGATCCTCCCAAAGACAGATAACCAAACAAACAGGACAAAAAGAAAAGAAAACATCAACAACAATGAAGGAAAAAAAACACAAAACCTCTTGTTTCCACTTCCTGGAGTCCATTTTGATAACTATTATTTTATAGGCTCAGGGACACAGAGGCATTGCACCTTTGTGTCACTGAGCCCCTTATTTCTAGATGAGGACACAGGTGGCCCCAGGGGGCACAGCCAGAGGGGCTCATGCCATCTTCCTGCAAAAGTGGGGCGGGGGGATTGCTCTTGGCAGGCAGGCCGCTTTTCTAAAGTTTCCATGAATAATTGAAGACATCTTGGACACTGTATGTGTGAGTGTGTGTGTGAGTGTGAGTGTGTGTGTGTGTGTGTGTGTGCTGCAGGACCCCTGTTCCCCACTGTGTACAACCAAAGTCAGAATGCTTCTGCTGGTCTGGCTCCAGCTACCAGTGCAATGGTGACTCATCCACTGAGCTCCCCAGCCAGGTGGCACAGAGCATGGCCTGCCTTCTTTTGGGAGACCAGGGCAGTGCCGGCATCATAATGCTGTCCCCTGACCACAGAGTCTTCTTGTCACTCTCATGTGCAGAGTCCTGGAGGGGAGATATGGGATGACAGGGGCTGGCTGGCAAGGCTCAGCTCCCATCTGGTGGTCAACTGAGCTATGTGTGCTCACGTGTGTGGAAGTGGGGGGAAGGGATGTCATCTTAAGGGACATCGACGTGTATCCACAAGAGGTCTGATGCTGAGGAGGGACTTGACCACTGTGTGGTTATCTGTAATGGTGACACATAGCCTGGAGTCTATGTCTTTGACTCTGATCAAAGTCAGGAGAGGCATCTGACTCTGTTTCAGCTTCTGTAGGCTCTTCTCACTAAGCTCACACCTGACATCCTAGCTACTCAGGAGGCTGAGTTCTGAGGATCATGGTTCAAAACCAATCCAGGCAGGAAAATCCATGAGACTCTTATCTCTAATGAATCACCAAAAAAAGCTAGAGGTGGAGCTGTGGCTCAAGTGGTAGAGCACCAGCCTTAAGTGAAAAAGATCATTGCCCAGGCACCAAGTTCAAGTTCCAGGTCCAACACACACACACACACACACACACACACACAGTGGAAATTTGTGAAAGGTGAGTGTGGTAGCTTAAATCTGGCACTTAGGAGGTAGAGGTTGGAGGATTATAGGTTCATGGCCAGACTGGGATACATTAATGAGATCTTATACACACACACACACACACACACACACACACACACACACACACACACACGACTAGGCTATGGTTCAAATGGTAGTAAATGTGAGACTGTGACCCTGAACCTCAGTACCACCCAAAATTAAACAAAGGGCTACATGCTGGTGGCTCTTTGGCTGTCATCCTAGCTATTCAGAAGGATGAGATCTGAGGATCAATGTTCAAAGCCAGCGTGGCTAAAAAAATCCATGAGACTCTCATCTCCAATGTCTCAGGGCATAGAACAGGGATTGAGGCAATCATCAGTGCTAGCTCTACATTACCACTCAGCCTATCAAATGCTACAATCTGCCCCTTTCCATCTGTCTACCTTCTTCTTCTTATGGCAAAATCTCACCTGCCTCATCCCAAATACAGAGTCAGTTTCTCCCTCTCTTTTTGTCTTTCTGTGCCAAGATATACATCCCCAGGGTCCCACAGTGGCCATCGATGGTTTCCCCAAATGCCACAGTCAAGGTCTTCACCCATATTCTTCAAACCACAGTCTCCAGCTGACCTGAGCAGGGAAGCAATCAGTACCTTGGAGAGCGCCCTCCACATGGCCTCTGTCTGCAGGGTTGGGGACCCAAAGGCAGGCAGGCAGGGCTCAGGCTTGCTCTAGAGGACACAAGCCTCTCTCGTCGCCCCTAGCATCTTTAGTTGATCTGTTTGGTGAACAGACTTGGGGAGTTCATGTTATGAATCGAGCCATTTGCCCCCCGGGAGGAGAGGCACCTGTTAAATATTTGCTGTTCTGCTGCATTAAGTTTTAAAGTTCAAGCAGTAATTACTGTGGCTGGGTGCCTAGTGGATCTACTCACTGGAGAAGGATCTAGAAGGAGAGGCTGGTGGCTGTCTTCTGGCCTCCGTGTGCTATTGGCTTAAACCTGTGTGCTCTGTCTCTTAGTATCCATCATTCTTGGACCCCAGCACTTGAACACAGGACCTGGGTGCTGTCCCTGAGTTAATTTTGTTTGTGTGTGTGTGTGTGTGTGTTCTCAAGGCTAGCACTCTACCACTTGAGCCACAGCTCAAGCTTTTAGCCTTTTTTTTGGTGGGGGGGAGTGCTTAATTGGAGATAAGAGTCTCACAGACTTTCCTGCCTGGCTGGCTTTGAATTGCAATCCTCAGATCCCAGCCTCCTGAGTAGCTAGGTGCCTGGCAACTACTTAGCGACTTCTGAGGTTGAATTCAATCCCACCCATGGTATCTTGGACCAAGTCACAGCCTTATCTCATTCAAGTTCTCTCCCATCTTTAGTAATTTAGAGACAACTCCCTCCCTCCCCCCCCCTCTCTCTTAGTGAGGGGATCCCATAGCAAAGGAGAGACCCTCTGAGAACAGCTGCTCGTATACATGCTTTAGTTTGGGGACATCATTTTAATGTATACCTTGTATTTAGTCCTGGTGTAGATGTTGGAAGGTAATGAGAAGTAGCTAGGTCACTGGGAAATGCCTTTGGGAGGGATTAAGTTCTCTGTGGGACATGTTAGTCCTCTAGAGACTAAGTTGTTTTGAAAGAAGGAACCTGAACCCTCTTGTTTCCTGACTTCCTGTCTTGTATACAATCTCTTCACCTGAGTTACAGCCATGTCAGGCCACCAGGGAGACTTTTGTTTTTTAATCTTTATATTTTTGTCAGTCATGGGGCTTGAACTCAGGGCCTGGGTGCTGTCCTTGAGCTCTTTTGCTTAAGGCAAGAAGTCTACCACTTTGAGCCACAGCTCTACTTCGGGTTTTTAGGTGGCTCATTGGAGATAAGAGTCTCACAGACTTTCTTGCCCAGGCTGGCTTGGAACCACGATCTTCAGATCTCAACCTCCGGAGGAGCGAGGATTACAAGTGTGAGCCACCACTGGGCTACCAAAGAGAGTCTTAATAGAGTTGTTAAGAAATCAATATCAAGCCGGGCGCTGGTGGCTCATGCCTGTAATCCTAGCTACTCAGGAGGCTGAGATCTGAGGATAGCGGTTCAAAGCCAGCCCGGGCAAGAAAGACCGTGAGACTCCTATCTCCAATAAATCACCAGAAAACCAGAAGTGGCACTATAGCTCAAGTGGTAGGGTGCTAGCCCTGAGCTGAAGAGCTGAGGGACAGCGCCCAGGCCCAGAGTTCAAGCCCCACAACCGACAAAAAAAAAAAAGAAAGAAAGAAAGAAATCAATACCACCCTCTTGTATCTCCCAAGCTGTAATTTCTTTCTAGCTTTTTACTGGTTGATTGGAGATAAGAATCTTTTGGATAGGCCGGGCGCTGGTGGCTCACGCCTGTAATCCTAGCTACTCAGGAGGCTGAGATCTGAGGATAACGGTTCAAAGCCAGCCCGGGCAGGAGAGACCGTGAGACTCTTATCTCCAATAAACCACCAGAAAACCGGAAGTGGCACTGTAGCTCAAGTGGTAGAACGCTCGCCTTGAGCTGAAGAGCTGAGGGACAACACCCAAGCCCAGAGTTCAAGCCCCACGACCGACAAAAAAAAAAGAATCTTTTGGATTTCCTTGCTATCTTTGAGCAAGATATCTCTGCCTTCTGGGATGCTAGAATTACATGCATGAGCCACTGGCCATAAGTTAAATGTGTGTGTGTGTGTGTGTGTATGCATGTGTGTGCACATGCACGGGTGTGTGAGCACTGATCATGAGTCTTAAACTCAGAGCCTCGGTGCTGTCCCTGAGCTTTTTTTTTTTTTTTTTTTTTTTGGTCAGTCATGGGGCTTGAACTCTGGGGGTCCTGGGCACTGTCCCTGCACTCTTCTTGCTCAAGGCAGGCAGTCTACCACTTGAGCCACAGTGCCACTTCCGGTTTTCTGGTAGCTAATTGGAGATAAGAGTCTCACAGACTCTCCCTGCCTGGGCTGGCTTTGAACCATGATCCTCATCTCAGCCTCCTGAGTAGCTAGGATTACAGAAGTGATCCACCAGCACCCGGCTGCTGAGCTATTTTGTTCAAGGCTAGCACTCTATCACTTGAGCCATAGCTCCACTTCTGGCCTTTTTGGTGCTTCATTAGAGATAAGAGTCTCATAGACTTTCCTGCCTAGGCTGGCTTTGAACCATAATTCTCAGATCTTAGCCTCCTGAGTAGCTGATGATAGGTATGAGCCACTAGTGCCCAGCCCTAAGTTAAACATTTTCTGTCTGTAATAGAATCTATTCACAGGGCATTGTGGGACTTATATATAACAAGACATAGGCCACGTTCAACATGGGCCAGGCAGATGCCGGCTCATTTTCCCTTAGGGTCTAGCATACACAGCTGCCCACTTTCATTCCCTGACAGTGTCTGCATGTGTCTTCCTGCAAGAATGCAATGATTGGAGACAGGGTTCAAGCTCTTCAGGCGGTGCTCTGGTCCCTGCATGGGGAGGTGTGTGACTAGATTCTCTGTCTTGCTTCAAGAAGGTTCAAGACAGAGAAACAAGTAAGGATGCTATGTGATTTCAGGCTTCCCAAGGATCCTGAGTCCATCTGAAAGCTTCCCACAGCCTCAAGGACACAGAGAATCTGTGTCTGTGGCTTCAGATATACAAGAAGAGACTGGGGGCTGGCACCAGTGGCTCACATCTGTAATCCTAGCTACTCTAGAGGCAGAGATCTGAGGATCACAGTTCAAAGCCAAGACTCTACAATGAAGTACCAGAAAAGCTGGAAGTGGAGCTGTGGCTCGAGTGGTAGAGTGCTAACTTGAGTAAAAAGCTCAGGGATGGCCCTCAAGCCAGGACTTCGGAGCTCAAGTTCCAGGACTAGCACAGACGGGGGCGGGGGAGGAGGGACACCAGGATGCAGAAGAAGGGTCTGTCTTCATTGGACACTCCTTTAATCCATACCTGAGCATTCACTAAAGCCAGGTCCAGTCCTTGCAGGTTCTTTTTTTTTTTTAGTCGGTCATGGAGCTTGAACTCTGGGCCTGGGCGCTGTCCCTCAGCTCTTCAGCTCAAGGCTAGCACTCTACCACTTGAGCCACAGTGCCACTTCCGGCTTTTTCTGCTTACGTGGTGCTGAAGAATCGAACCCAGGGCCTCATGCATGGGAGGCAAGCACTCTACCACTGAGCCACCTTCCCAGCCCCACCTGCAGTTTACTTTAAGGATGAGGTCAAGAACATTCGCTCAGGAGAGAGCCCCTTGTCTGGTCCTCATGCCAACAAAAAAACAAAAAAAAAACATTTTTGTATGTTGGCTGTTGGCAAGCTTATGTTTAATGTATGAGGCCAGTCTGCACAGTCCCCAGCAGGGCTGGACAGCAATTCAATTCCTCCACTGACGACCTGGAGTTCACAGCAGGCCTTACAAGTAGAGGATACCATAAGACTGACCCCATTCCACATGCCTGTCAGAGTGGGGGGAGGGGTCCCCCCCCACTGAGTGGAGGATTCAGAGGTTCGCTCAGGTGCAAGGATTTGCTAGAAAGAATGGCAGAACTCAGGAAAATATTGGGCTACCACTTAGATTTTATTTTCTTTTTAGAAAGTAGTGTATACCCACAGAGCCAGGTACTGGTAGTGCACACCTGTCATCCCAACTACTCAAGAGGCTGAGATCTGAGGATCATAATTCGAAGCCAAGCCTGGACAGGAAAGTCTATGGGGTTCTTATCTTCTATGAACCACCAAAAGAACCGAAAGTGGAGGTGTGGCTCAAATGGTAGAGCACCAGCCTTCAGCAATCAAGCTAAGGGACCCTGAGTCCAAGCTACTGAATCAATACAATTTTTTTGACACTTATAGGGCTTGAACTCAGGGTCTGGACACTGTCCCTGAGCTCTTCAGCTCAAGGCGAGCCCTCTACCACTTAAGCCACAGCGCCACTTCCGGTTTTCTGGTGGTTCATTGGAGATAAGAATCTCATAAACTTTCCTGCCCGGGCTGGCTTTGAACCATGATCCTCAGCTCTCAGCCTCCTGAGGCGCTAGGATGACAGATATGAGCCACTGGCACCTGGTTCAACACAATTTTTTTTTTAAAGGCAGCGGTGCCAGGCGTGGCTTTGGATCTGGAATTTTTCAGCCACCAACAGCGCTGAGAACCTCCCCCTCCCCTGCAAACAAATAGCCTAGTTGGGGAGTGTTGTGAAACACTACCAGTTCATAGCCTCCCTCATATGAAGCCTGGGTTCAACCCCATCCTTGTTCCAACCAGCAGGGAGTTGGGTGAAGAGGGGGCATCCTCCATGAGACAAGACTTAAAACACCTCGCAGGCAGAGGAAGCAATTGAGCTAGAGAAGAAAAGGCGCAGACTGATGGAGAGCAGGAGGATGTAAGAGGAGTGGAGAAAGGGTCTGCCCCCAGCCAAGTATGGCAGGACCTGAACTCCACCCCTCCCACACCCAGAGCCTCCTCTCTCTTTTTCTCTCTCCCTTTCTCTTTCTCCCTCTGTCTCTCCTCTTTCCTTCCTTCCATCTCCCATTTTCTCCCTCCTTTCCTCTCTCTCTCTTTCCTTTTTGCTGTCTCTCCCTCCCTCCTCAATCTCTCTTTCCCCCCTGCTCTGTCTCTGTCTCCTCCCTCTCTCCTTCTTTCTCCCTTCCTCCTCTCTCCCTCCTTCTCACTCTGTCTCTCTCCTCCTTTCTTCTGTCTCTGTCTCTCGCTCTCCTTCTCTCTTTCCCTCCCTCTCTCCTTTTCTGTGTCTCTAGCTCTCACCATCCCTCCTTCTCTCTCTTGCTCTCCTTTTCTCTCTCTCTTCTTCTCTGTCTCTTTTTCCCTCCCTCCCTCTCTCTCTCCTCTCCACCCCCCCTCCTTTTGCACAGCAATTATGGAGTTACAGAGACCAGATAAAAGAAGAGACAGTTGTCGCCTCCCGTGCTGCTAGGTCATAGAAGTTAACTTTTCCGAAATCCAGAGAACGACCACAAGACAAATCTGTCCAAAGGCAGCAGTTCCCGGGGCCTGCTGGGGGCTGTGGCGATTCCTTCTGAAGTCTGGCCACATTCTGGGATGGGTTACCCTTGCCAGCCCTTTTCCCCAGCTTCCTGCTGGATTTCTACAGCTTAGTCTTCTGGCCAGCTAATCTTGGGCCTCTCACTTGGGGCTCTGACTGCTGGTAGTATCTGCCTGTGAATTGAGTAGTCACGGGACTCTATTTCTCTCCAAATTCTAGAGAACAGCAGCAACAACTTTCACTGTTCCTTATCATAAGGCCAAGAGGAAACAGAAAGAAAGAAGCTGGCACTGGTGGCTCACATCTGTCATCCTAGCTACTCAGGAGGCTGAGTTTGAGGATCATAGTTCAAAGCCAGCCCAGGCAGGAAAAGTCCGAGAGATTTTTCTCTCTAATTAATGATAAAAAGTCAGAGTGGAAGTGTGGCTCCAGTGGTAGAATGCCAGTCTTGAGCCAAAGGGCTCAGGGAAAGCACCCAGGACCCAAGTTGAAACCTTAGTACTCCCAAAGCAAAAAGAAGGAAGGGAGGGAGGAAGAAAAGAAGAAAAGAAAGAGGCATAACTGAGAAAATAGATATGTGCTTTCTCTCTTACACTGAGAACATCTTGACATTTAAATCCAATTACCCTTTCCTCATTCTTGATGAAGATATGACATGCAGCTAGAACATTCTACTAGATAAATATATCATGTCTCTTACTGCTCCAGACTTCCCAGTTACCATCATTTATTATGAGAACTTAGGGTCATGGATTGGCCAAGTTAAAAGACCTCAGAATGAGCTGGGAATGTGGCTTAGTGGTAGAGTGCTTGCCTAGCATGCATGAAGCTCTGGGTTCCATTCCTTAGTACCACAGAAATAGAAAAGGCCGGAAGTGGTGCTGTGGCTGAAGTGGTAGAGCCCTAGCCTTGAGCAAAAGAAGCTCAGAGACAGCACTCCAGGACTGGCCAATAAAAAATGTTGGCCTGGGGTATGTGTGTGCGCACGCACACACACGCATACCACTCCTGAGGCTTGAATTTAGGGCCTGGGTACTGTCCTTTAGTTTTTCACTCAAGGCTGGTGCTCTGTCACTTGAGCCACAGCTCTACTCCTAGCTTTTCAGTGGTTCATTGGAGGTAAGAGTCTCACAGACGTTTCTATCCAGGCTGGCCTCAGACCACACTCCTCAAATCTCAGCCTCCCGAGTAGCTAGGATGACAGGTGTGACCTTCCAGCACCTGAGAGATTGTTATTTTTTTATGGCATTTGATCTCTACCCTTCATTAAGTCATTATCTGGGAAGATGGGACAATTACAGGAGCTGGAGGATTCACAGGTCTGCAGTCATTCAGAGATCTAATTTCTGGGCTTTTTTTTTTTTTAGTATGGCAAAATGCCACAATCCAGGTGGCCGGAGGTAGAGCAGGATTAATTAAACACATTCCCATATTGCTTCAAAGCTTGTGTCTGCTTAGAAGCAAAGAGTAATTGAGTCTAAATGAAGCAGAAAGCCAGCGAGGAGCCCTGGTGCTATTATTCTGCTATAAATATGAGTTCTCTTCTGACATGGCAGAAAGGAAGCCAGAGAATACGAATTCTGTAACACGTACACAGACTGTTTCTCCGGCTCGAGAGGGAGGTCGTGGGAGGTACGGAAATTATTTGGGATTCATTAAAGCTGTGAAGTCCCTGTTGCCTGTGTCTTCTCCAAAGACTGTGCCTCCGGAGAAAGCCAGGCAAAATCCCCCTACCCCAGCATCGCTCTCTTTCAGAAACCTGTTGTCCATGGAAAGCTCTAGAAATTGCTTCAGTTCCTCCCTCTATGTCCATCTGGGGTTGGGGGGGGGGAGACAGACAGACACAGAGAAAGACAGAGAAAAGGGGAAAATGTAATAGAGATTTATTTCCTTTTTTTATTCTTCTTCTTTTTTTCCAATCTTGGGGCTGGAACTCGGGGCCTAGGTGCTGTCTGTAACCTTTCTTTTTTCTCTTCTTTTTCTCGAGGCTAGTGCTCTATCGCTTTAAACTACAGCTCTACTTCCAGCTTTTGGATGGTTAAAGAAAAGAGTCTCTGGATTTTCCTGCCTGGGTTGATCCCAGTCTCCTGAGTAGCTAGGATTACAGCTGTGAGCCACTGAGCTCATCTTATTATTCTTTTATTTTCTTTTTGGGGAGGGGGTCTTTTTTTGTACATTTTTTATTGTAAAAATGCTGTACAGAGGGGTTACAGTTACATGAACAGGGTAATGAGTACATTTCCTATTGAGCATTATTGTCTCCTCCTTTTTTTTCCTCTCTCATCCCTATTATTCTTTAATCTCATTTCAACTATAAATTCCAATGACCACATTCATCTCTGTCCTCTTCTTATTCTCACTCCTGACCATTACAAGACTGAGGTGACTTTTTTTATTTTTTTTATTTTGCAGTCATAGAGCTTGAACTCAGGGCCTGGACGCTGTCCCTGATCTCTGTTGTTCAAGGCTAGCACTCTACTACTTGAGCCACAGTGCTACTTCCAGCTTTCTGGTGGTTCATTGGAGAGAAGAGTCTCACAGACCTTCTTGTCTGGACTGGCTTTAAACCATGATCCTCAGATCTCAGCCTCTTGAGTAGCTAGGATGATAGGCGTGAGCCACCAGCTCGTGGCCTAAGGTGACTCTTTTTGCTCTCACAGATAAAGGTAAGCCCCACATCCCTCCCCTGATTTGGTCCCTCTTCCGGAAGTCAGAAGCAGAAAGCCTTCTCTCTCTCCTTTCTCCCTCCTCATCCACCCTGCTCAGCAGCCCAACATCTCCCCCCACCCTCCCCTCAGGATCTCATTATCCTAAAATACACCAGACTGTTTGCTATTGTTCATTCTACTTTCCACTGCTGTCTTATCCTGAGGGCTTGAAGCCAGACATTAAGCCACTCATTTGCTTTTTTTTTTTTTTTGGCTGTAAATCACAGCCTGAGACTTAGAGTGATCCTTATATCTGTGAATACACAGATGTGTGCTGAATGGGGTTCAAGCCTCAATCCTTCAACCCCCTAAACATCATGTCCAGGAGATTACATGTATTTATTCATTTGTATTAACTACGTGTGAAGAGGCTGGGAAGGTGACTTAGTGGTAGAGCGCTTGCCTCGCATGCATGAAGCCCTGGGTTTGATTCTTCAGTACCACATATATAGAAAAAACCAGAAGTGGTGCTGTGGCTAAAGTGGTAGAATGCTAGCTCTGAGCAAAAAAAAAAAAAAAAAGCTCAGGGACGGTGACCAGGCTCTTAGTTCAAAACCCCAGGACTGGCAAAATAATAATATAGTAATTAATTAATGAAATACGTTTGAAGCCAGGCACTGATGGCTCTAATCCTAGCTACTCAGAAGACTGAAATTAGCTTCCACCATCTAAGCTGTATCATTTCGGGATCCTTTGTTCCCCATCAATACCAGGGAGTGTGTGTGTGTGTGTGTGTGTGTGTGTGTGTGTGTGTGTGTGTGTGTGTGTGTGTGTGTGAGATGGTGCTGGGCACTGTTCCTGAGCTCTTGTGCTCAAGGCTAGCACTCTAACATTTGAGCCATAGCTCCACTCCCCACTCCACCCCTCCTTTTTTTTGCAGTTTATAAAAACCTTTTTTTCTTCCAATGTTGCCATTTGAGTCCTGTGATACAAGCCAGATCTCTGCAAAACCAAAATAGCATTAAAAAAAAAAAAACATAGCACTTTAGAGTTCCAAAATATGTTCACACGATTTTCTGTCAATTTAATTGAGGTATAATTTATAAACAAAAAAAATTACATTCATTCTAAGTGAGTTTTGACAAATATAATCCCAATAAAGATATATACCATTTTCCAGAGTCTAGAACGTTGACTTGTGTCCATATTCACTCTGCGCTTCTCCGCACCCCAAAACTAGTGCTCTAAATCTATTGCCAGAAATTAATTTTGCCTGTTCTAGAATTCGATATCAAGGTGATACTTCAGTGTGTGTGTGTGTGTGTGTGTGTGTGTGTGTGTGTGTGCATATGTTTGTGCTGGTACTGGGGCTTGAACTCAGAGCCTAGGTGCTGTCCCTGAGCTTTTTTTATTCCACGCTGGTGCTCTACCACTTGAGCCACAGCTCCACTTCTAGCTTTTTGGTGGTTTATTGGAGATAAGAGTCTCAGTCTTTCCTGACTGGGACATACACTACTTGAATTAGCATCCTGTTATATTCTCTCTCTCTCTCTCTCTCTCTTAATTCAGAGCAATAGTAATTGCAGGGCAGGCCCCGGAGCAATCTGTTTTGGCACATGCATGTCAAAAGGACAATATATCATGACATCAGACATTTGGAGAAAATTGCTTTTCCTCCAGTGAATGTGAAGTCATAAATAATTTCAGGTTGGGAAGAACTCTGGTTAAGTATGTGTTTGACGTCAGGGAATGGCCTGTAAATACTACACGCTACAGATTTGTTTTTTAAAAATGAGGAGACAGATTTGCGGGGGTCACTCTAGTGTAGACCTCTGCCTATAACTTATTATAGTAGAAGCTGTCGATGCCCAACCTTACTTTGCTCAGATGCTGTCATGAAGACTTGACCTTAGCCTAGAACAACTCCTGGTAAACCCATTCTGGGAAGGGATAGAAGGATGGAGAAGACAGTGATAGGAGGAAAGAAAGGACTTCAGGGGCTGGGAAGGTGGCTCAGTGGTAGAGCGTTTGCCTTGCATGCATGAGGCCCTGGGTTCGATTCCTCAGCACCACATAAGCAGGGAAAAAAAAGTCGGAAGTGGCGCTGTGGCTCAAGTGGTAGAGTGCTAGCCTTGAGCTGAAGAGCTGAGGGACAGCGCCCAGGCCCAGAGTTCAAGCCCCGCGGCCAACCCAAAAAAGAAAGAAAGAAAGAAAGAAAGGACTTCAGCCAGTTACTGGTGGCTCATGCCTGCCATCCTAGCTACTCAGGAGGCTGAGATCTGAGGATCACAGTTTGAAGCCAACCCAAACAAAAGTCCCCTAGAGACTCTTATCTCCAATGAAATCTCCACCAGAAAACCAGAAGTGGTGCTGTGGCTCAAAGTGCTAGCATGCTAGCCTTGAGAAAAAAAGAGCTCAGGGACAATGTCCAGGCCCCGAGTTCCAGCCCCACAACCCACAAAAAGAAAAGAAAGGAAGGAAGGAAGTGGCTATCCTTCCAGAGGAAGAAGAGAGGTGAGAGAGAGGAACAGAGCCGTCACCTGGGGTCACAGGGGTCATGAGGGCAGGGCTAGCAGGGGCCTGGGGAGGGGGGGGTCTGGACCCATCACATGGTTGAGTTCAATCTCTTCAGGGCTCAGGTCTGCTCATTCTTCTCCGGGGCAACCTGAAGTCTATCTGGAGCACTCATGAATATCAGTCCCTATCTGAGTCCTGGGCCACCTCCATGTGACCTTTAACCTCCACCCTGCAACCTTCCACCCAGGCTGCCTGAGGAGAAAGCCCACCTCCCACCCAGCCAGGCCCTTGGGGGAGGGGGGAAATAGGGGGGACAGGGGTGCCCACCTTCTCATCAGGGCTTTGCATGTCTTAATAAGATGACCCTAAGGGAACAAAGAGGAGAAATAAGCCAAAGCCAAGTATTATTTTCAATGTTCCATACACATCGGCGCCCAAGCTTCCAGCTTTTCCCAGAAGGCCCTGGCTGTCAAGACCAGGGGTGAAACTGTGCTGGTAATTAGCCTGAGGCTCTCTGTTGGGGTGTCTGATTACCCCCCCCTCTCCACTCCCCTCAAGGAACAGCTTCTCCTGCAGAACCTCCAGCACCCCTTCCAGTGCTGCCAAGCTGGCTGCGGGGAGAGGGGACACAAGGATTTCATTATGACTTCAGATTATTATCAAGAGCAAGAGGAGCCAGAGGAGAGTCGTAAGCTCTCCTTTTAATAAAAATCCCATTTCCTCTTCCACTGGGTTGTCTTGAAAACAGATACTGTTGCAGAAAAGGGAACAAAATAGAAAAGACAAGTTGGGCATAGGTGGCTCACGCCTGTCATCCTAGCTACTCAGGAAGCTGAGAGCTGAAGATGGAGGTTCAAAGCCAGCCCCAGCAGGATAGTCCGTGAGACTCTAAAGCAGCAGCAGAAAGCCAGAAGTGGAGCTGTGGCTCAAGGAGTAGAGTGGTAGTTAGCCTTGAACAAAAACACTGAGGCACAGCGCCTAGGCCCTGAGTTCAAGTCCTCGCTGCTTTTGAGACCTCTACCTACCCAGCTGTGCTCCGTGTTGAGAAAGTACGGGACTTCCCTCCCGGGGATTCCATAACTGATGACCATCTTTCTCTAATTAAATGGAAATTGAAGGCTTCTCTGACTTAGACTCCCAGGTAAAATAATTAGTGCTTAAGATGTTAATTGTGCTCCGAGGTGCATTTACCTTTGGAGGAAGGCAGCAAGCCAGCATGCAAGAAGGTGACTCTTAGCCCTTCTACCCCATCTCGATATGCAGGCTGTCTTTTGGGGGAAGGCCTCAGGCCAAGACCCTGTTTCCATTCCAATTATGTAACATTAGTGTCATAGAGGCAAATATCACACCCTTGACCCCCAACCTAGGCCCACCCCAGGCAGCCCTCTGATTCCAGACACTAATAACAGGCAATGCCAGCTAATGGGTAGAACCAAGTCACGTAGGTGAATTGAGTATCCACCAAGAAAAGCTGGCTCACCAGGCCAGCAGGGTGAAACTTTTCTTTTTTTTTTCCAGTCCTGGGACTTGAACTCGGGACCTGGGTCCTGTCCTTCACTTCTGGCTTTTTTGTGTATGTGGTACTGAGGAATCGAGCCCAGGGCTTCATGCATTTCCAGCCCTAGGGTGAAACTCTTAAGACTTGGTACCCATCTTCCAAACTTGCCCTGCTAGAACCCCACTAAAGCCAGGATCCCTTCTCTACCCACACTTGAGAGCCTGGCACACAGCAAGTTGCGTCAGTGACCATCACCCTCTCTCCACCAGGCTGGGAGAGGCTGGGAGGGAGCTGAGGGCCGTGAGAGGTGCCTGCCTGGTTGATTCTGTGTTCACTGATTCTGTTTGCTTGCTTGCTTGCGTGATTGACTGATTGGTTGGTTAGTTGGTTGGTTGGTTGGTTGGTTGGTTGGTTAGTTGATTGACTGATTGTTCAGGGAGGAGAATGAGGGTTAGGTTTCTTATCTCCAATCAGCCACAAAAAACCAGAAGTGGAACTGTGGCTCAAGTGCTAGAACACTAACCTTAACCATAAAGGCTCAGGGACAGCACCAGGCCTTGAAATCAAGCCTCAGGACTGGCGCGCGCGCACACACACACACACACACACACACACACACACACACACACGAAAAGAAACACCTAAGAAGCATAGTCCTTTTTATAAAGCTTATGCATCCCGAAGAAATCCCCTTAAATATTCTGTGTTCCCTGATCTGCCACATAATAAGATTCCTTTATCTCTTGTTGTCATGGGAAGTATATATTAGATGATTAATATTAATGTGTTGGCCGATTAATATTAATATCAGCACCAATTCATACTTCACAAGGCAGCGATGGGAATGAGAGACTCCGAGCCCAGACAGCTGTCGGATCTGGAAGAGGGTTCTCTGGGGAATCAGCACAAGTCGACCTCTTCCTTCTCTGTGGCTCGTTACCCACACCCTGCCATTAGCCACGTCTGTCAGGGTTGGCAAAGAAGTGTGCCTAGATTCTGATTGTGGCAATTAAAACACTTGCCATCCAAGACAGCATATTTTATCATGGAAATGGCATTTTCCATTTCTCCTAAGATACTTCTCTGGCAATGTTATTAAATTAGGTGATAAAGGCTATACATACATATACATATATATACATATATGTATATGTATGTATATGTATAATTTTTCTTTGGCTTCGGAAGTTGGAATGCATTACCATTCTTCCTTATCTGCCTGGAATTAGAAAGGTTGCAGAATTCTATGTTCCTCTAAAGGTTTTCATTATCAAAATCAGCCAGACTTGTATAAAACAACATTGCTTCCTCTGCCCTGTTTTAGTCAAAGATGGATGGGAGCTTTGTCTTCTGACATTGAAGTAGCTTTCAACATTTAGTGGATAAAACGAATCAGCAAATTTTGCCAGATATCAGACTAACTCACACCCATAACCCTAGCTACTCAGCAAGCTGAGGTGGATCTCAGTTCAAAGCCAGCCTGGACAAACAAACTCAAGACTTTTTTTTTTAACTGTAAAAGTGCTGTTCAGAGGGGGTACAGTTACATGAGTAAGGTAATGAATACATTTCTTGTCAAGCGTTGTAACCCCCTCCTTTGTTGTTCTCCCACTATCCCTTCCCCGCCTCCCACCCCAAGAGAGTCTTATCTCCAATAAACCACCAAACAGCCCAAGTGAGACGGGCACTGGTGGCTCACACCTGTAATCCTAGCTGTTCAGGAGGCTGAGATCTGAGGATCGAAGTTCAAAGCCAGCCCAGGCAGGAAAGTCTGTGAGATTCTAATCTCCAGTAAGGACAAGAAAACCAGAAGTGGCACTGAGGCCCAAGTGGTAGAGCGCTCACCTTGAGCTGAAGAGCTCAGGGACAGCACCCGGGACCAGAGTTCAAGTCCCATGACTGACCAAAAAAAATGCCCAAAGTAGAGATGTGGCTCAAGTGGTAGAGCCCCAGCCTTGGGCAAAAAAGCTAAGGGACAGCACCCAACAGGCCCTGAGTTCAAGTCCCAGGACGGATACCAGAAACAAAAAAGTCAAGTGTCTTACGTTTGTGATGTCCCCATGGCTTCTCCCTCCCCTGCACCCACCATTCTCCCATCAACTCCCAAACCAAGAGAAAAACATGCTAGTCGCCACTATAAACATCTTTGGTATGATTTATCGCCGTCATCAGAATATTTTGTTTGGAGCTGTAAACCTGCAGGCATAAATCAAGTCATTAGAACGAATGACGTTTAATCCTGCAGAAGACGCCTCGGTGGGCTGAGCGGCGATTGCCCAGCTCTCGAATCATTAATTTCATTAATTAATATGGACTGCATGGGCCTAGAAGGCCTGTGACACAGGAGCATGGCTGCTTTTATTTCCTGAAGTAACACGTTTTATTATTGCCAGGAGGGGCCCAAAACACCTGCTCAGTGATGGAAGGCTGGGATGAGAAATGCAGGCAGCCGGGAGGGGCTTGCTTTCATGCCTGTGATCGAGTTACTTCATCCTGTGAACAGCGCCCTGGCTAGATTTCAAAGGAAGTAGGGGGAAGAAAAAAAAAAGCTCTCAGAACAAGTCTAACAATCCTTTCACAGTGACCTGGCCACCCTCGAAACAGCCATTACATGGTGAGCATATTTATTGCCAAGCTAGCTGGATCTAATTTTCAGACTTTCGCTGTCTATCTGCTTATGTGCGGGAGACTAAGGAGAACACACACACACACACACATACACACAATATGCCTTGAAAGGAATATTCAGGAACTTGGGACAATGTCTTCCAGGAACCCAGTAGCTCTTTCCAGTCCCCTTCACCTCCCCACCCTACCAACCTTGGTCCTAGGGCTTGAATCCAGGACCTGGGATCTGTCCTTTAGCTTTTCCCTTAAGGATAGCACTGTACCATATGAGCTACAGCTCCACATCTACCTTTTTGCTGGTTCATTGGAGATTAGAGTCTCATCCATTTTCCTGCCCAGGCTGGCTTCAAATCACAATCGGTAGACCTCGGCCTCCTGAGTAGCTGGAATTACAGGTGTGAGCCACCAGTGCCTGCCTCTGCCCTTCTTTTGAATGTCATCTGTGGCTATTCATACTCTTGGCATCAAACAGCTTATCCCCCCCCACCCCACCCCCAGATTGTTCCAAAGCCATTTCTAGCCTTCCCTTGACATCTCTGTTCTGTTGAGTGGAAGGTGGCAGGTAGGGGGCCCTGAATACAATTTTCCCTCACTCAATGTCCTCCTGGTAATGAAGACAATGCTGGTGACAGGGAGGTACAGTGGGTTGGAGCCTGGACCATGGGGGAGTGACTGCGGCTGAGACTCAAAGACGCATACACACACACACACACACACACACACACACACACCAGCCATCAGGAGATAGCATTAGCCATCAGCACACACACACACACACACACACACACTAGCCATCAGGAGACTGCATTAGCCATCAGCACACACACACACATACACACACACACACCAGCCATCAGGAAACAGCATTAGCCATCAGCACACCACCATCCGGGCATCCATCCTCATGCTTTTCAGCATGGCCTGGGAGGAACCCCACTACTCTCCCTGGGGAAGGGGTGGGGGGTTGGAGCAGTGCCTCCCCACCCCTCAGGAGAGAAAGGCCTGCAGGGGGGAGGCAGGGCAGGGAGGCACACACTTCAAAAGAAGCATCCGCTAAGACGGATTTACTCGTGTGCCTTTTCAAAATATCACAGGCTACAGCGATGACAGCTCTGACAGCCACAGGCCAGCTCCGTAATTGATGCTGCGGCTGGAGTAGCCCATTCCGGGACCACACATCATTATCTTTCGGCCTGGTCACCACCATAATAGGCCGCCCGGCCTGCTGCTTCTGACGGCCTGACACCTGTCCAGGGAAGGGCAGATGCTTAGGTCTGGAGATGTTCTTTTTTTGGAGGGGGAGGGGACGCGCACAAACAGCCCCTCCCCCTATGAAACACCACCCACCCAACCTCTGGCTCCAGCATGATTTACTATTGGGCTTTTGGTGCCAGTCCTGGGGCTTGAAACTCAGGGCCTGGTCACTGTCCCTGAGCTGCTTATGCTCAAGACTAAGTAAGCACTTGAGCCACAGCGTCACTTAGAGCTTTGTGTGTGTGTGTTTGTGTGTGTGTGTGTGTGTGTGATTTATTGGAGATAAGAGTCACACAGACTTTCCTGCCTAGGCTGGCTTTGAAACTTGATCCTCAGATCTCAGCCTCCTGAGTGGCTATGATGACAGGCATGAAGCCACTAGTGCCCGGCTCACAGCTAGGGTTTTGGTGGTTCAATAGAGGTAAGAGTTTCTTGGACTTTCCTGCCACACACACACACACACACACGCACGTGCATGCACACACAAACAAGTTCCATGACATCATTGGCTCACATCTATTATCCTAGTTACTCAGGGGACTGAGATCTGAATATTGCAGTTCAAAGCCAACCCAGACAAGAAAATCCATGAGTCTCTTATCGCCCATGAACCAGTAAAGAGCTGGAAAGTGGATCTGTGGTTCAAGTGGTAGAGCACCAGCCTTAAAAAAGAAAGAAAAAAAAAACTAAAGAACAAAGCCCAGAGCCTGAGTTCAAGCCTCAGAACCAGCACACATTCACACAAAATCATAGCCGGGTACCAGTGGCTCACACCTGTAATTCTAGCTACTCAGGAGACTGAGTAAGGCACAAGGAACGGACTCATGCTCAGGAGTCCGGTCCTCCAAAGTGGTGAGCAGTAGGTAGCCAGGGTAGGGCGGGCAGGACAGCTGCCAGGTTGGCAGACCAGCTCCGAGCTGGCTGGGTGACTGACAGGCAGCTCGGAGATCTGATCTCAGCCAAGGCTGAGCTGTCAGCAACCCACCCGGAGGCTTCTTAAATCCCAATCACCCAGGCGAAGGAAGCCGTCCATGCCCATCAACCCTAGACAGGCAAATCCTCCAGGCCTCTCCCTTAGCCACCCATGTATCCCTGTCACCCACAGCGAGCACCCAGAACTGGGGCTTGGGGAGACTCAGCCTCTGCAGGGGCTGCAGGGGGGGGGGGCATCGGAATGGAACATGGGGACTAGAAGCTTCCATCCAGAGGACTGGAGCTGGTGCCCAGCCGCTGTCTCCTTACATTTGCACATCTGTGGGCCATTTGACAGAGGGCAAAGTCAGGGAAGTTGAGGAACAGTCCCAAGGCCACACTGGAAGGTCTCTCTCCTCTCCCTTCTTCCTCTCTCTCCCTCTCTCCTTCCCTTCCTTCCTCTCTTCTCCCCTTTTCTGCCTCTCTCTCTCCTCCTTCCCCACCTCTCTCTCTCACTCTTCCCCTCTCTTTCCCTCTATCTCTCTCTTCTTCTCCATTTCCCTCTCTCTTCCTCCCTTTCCTCTCCCCTTCTCCTATTTTTCTGCAAAGCCCTAAGAAACAACACGCCCTCTCCTTCAGAAATCCTGTGTGTTCTCCGTGGAGGCCGGGCAGTGCCCTTGGCTTTCTCCTGGAGCCCAGTGGACCGTGTGCCCACTGTCAGCATCCCTGCCCCTGCTGACCAGAGCACAGGCACTGGGAGGTAAAAACTGTAGAGAAAATGGCATGAGGTCTCACTGTCCGCCAATCCCAACCATCGTGGGGGTGGGGAGGCCCACGGCTGGGACTCAGGACAGAGTCCACTCACAGAGAAGCAAGTTACAAACCAGGGCTTCCCCTCTAGGCCTTCCACCCCAGCACAGGCCAGCCTGAGTTTACTTGTCTTCCCAGGGAGTTGTGGGGTGAGGGGGGTGGAGAGGAGTCCCCTGACCTGTTGAGTAAGTTAGTGGATGTTGGACTTGACAGAGCAGATGGCAGATAGATACAAGGCATTGGGACCAGGAGAAAACACCTCAATCAGGAGGCCCAATGACCATGAGTCTAACTCAGCCCAAGCAGAGACCCAGGGTGGAGTTCACAAGGGGCAGTACTTGAACTCAGGGCCCGGCACTGTCCCTTCCCTTTTTCATTCAAGGCTGGTGCTCTACCACTTGAGCTATATATACTTCCACCTCTGGCCTTTTGCTTTTTGCTGGTTCAGTAGAAGTAAGAGTCTCAGTGGATTTGGCTGTCCAGGCTGACTTCCAACCATGATCCTCAGATCTCAGCCTCCTGAGTAGCTAGGATTGCATGTGAGAGAAATGAGCTGTTTTTGGAGTTTAAGGGTTTCTGAGACAGGCTATTGTCCACAAGGCACTGTCTTTTCCTAAGAGAGTAATTACAGCCAGGATGGTGGTGTGGAAAAACGTGGGCAGGGAATGAGGAGATTCACCCAGCACCAGGCTCTGTCTAGCAGGAAGTTTCCTGCCAGCCTCAGAGCGGGTAGCCCTGGGAACTCCTTCAGGCTCAGTACTTGGAAGTACTGAGAAGAAAACAGTGCCCTCCTGTCCAATCCTGTCAAGAGAAATGGACAAGGGGTGGGAGCTCAGCCTTGATGGACACATACTTAGGCTTGGGTAGCCATGGGAACTCCCTCAGACTCAGAGCCTGGAGACGAATGCCCTCCTGTCCAATCCAGTCCACAAAAGTGGCTGGGGGGGTGGGGGGGAGGAGGGGCGGGACATAGCCTTGATGGACATATACTCAGCATGGGTAACCATGGGAACTCCCTTAGGCTCACAACCTGAAGGTACAGAAGAAGGTAGTGCCCTCCTGTCCAATCCTATCCATAAAAGTGGATGAGGGGGCGGGGCATAGCCTTGATGACACCTAGCTCACCTGACCTCACAGACTGGCAGCGTGGTGTCTGAATGCGGCACCTCAGTCCTACTCTCGACCAAATCTTGTATGACTCATTTGCTCCAGAAAAGGAGTATAAATAAGCGCCATCACACCTTGACAGGTTGACAGGTTGACAAGGGGAATAAATTCCCACATCTGAGACTCTGAGATGGAGAGGTGATTTAGCAAAGCCAGCTGCCACCAGGAGAAGAAAATAATTAAGGAAACCCGGTGGCGTGGAGGAAAACAGAGTGGCTATGGCGGGTCCCTTATAGTGAAGAGATCTGTCATCACCGGCTGCGGGAGAGAGCTCCCCACCCACTGGAGAGAAAGGAGCTCTGGAAACAGAGAGAGACCCAGAGAAGATGGGCTGGGGGGGGCAGGGAGGATGAGGGTGTCACTGGAGAAGAGGGACACAGGCTCTGGGGGAGAGGCGGACACGTGGAGGGGCTTTAATCCAAGGCCAGGTACCTGCTATTCACTCAAGTCCTGTGGGGATTGCCTGCAGTCTCTTTGGAAGAGACCAAAAGATCTTTTTCACACGCACATGCACACACGCACACACGTGCACGCATGGCCAGGATAGCAGGCATACTGCTCTTTCTCAACAAGGGTTCACTCCTGTTTTCAGCCCGAAAAGATCAGCAGAAGAGTCAGGGTACCCAAGTTCTGCCTTTATTCCTACCTCTCGTGGGACCTCAAGAAGGTTCCAGAAAGCTCAGGGAATGTAGCCTTTGAGCCCAGAGATGACTTTAGTCTTCTCACCACGACTTGCTAATGAGTAAAGATGTGACATCACACCCATAGACTGAGCAGCCAGCCTCCAAGCCAATTCTAGACCTTGGCTGAATCTGTAAAACTGGAGCTTGAATGAAAATCACACAGGGCCTTTTTCACCCAAGGCTTGGGGTTCTACCACTGGAGCCACACTCCCACTTCTGGCTTTTTGGTGATTCTTTTTTTTTGTCGGTCGTGGGGCTTGAACTCTGGGCTTGGGCGCTGTCCTTCAGCTCTTCAACTCAAGGCGAGCGCTCTACCACTTGAGCTACAGCGCCACTTCCGGTTTTCTGGTGGTTTATTGGAGATAGGAGTCTCACGGTCTCTCCTGCCCGGGCTGGCTTTGAACCGCGATCCTCAGATCTCAGCCTCCTGAGTAGCTAGGATTACAGGCGTGAGCCACCAGCGCCCGGCTTTGGTGATTCTTTTAAAGTCTCACAGACTTTCTTGCCCAGGTTGGCTTCAAGTTACACAGCAGGAAGGCAGATGAGAGAAACTAGCATCAGAAGCTAGCCATACCACATCTTCCATGTAGGTAGGGGATGGAGTGGCTCTAAGCACCAAACCAAGCCCTCCCCTCCCCACAATCTGTCTTCCATGCTCTCTCTAAGCTGAGCACCCTGGGGTTAGCAGGTCCATGGGGGCCATGTGGTATTTCTGTGACTAATGTTCTCTCTTTGCTTTTCAGGACTAAAACTCCACATCCGACCACTACAGCTTCACAGTGTAAGTTTCCAGATTCAGATAACTCCTACCACACACAGCCTGGGAGAAGTAGAGGGAGGGGGAGGAGGAGTTGGAGAAAGGCAGGAAGACAATGTGGAGCTCCCAGGGAATCTATTCTTGGAAAGAAAAATGGAACCAAGTCCTTCCCAGGAGCCTTGGGAACAACACCCAGGGCTTCAGATCCATGAATTTCTCCTTCCTATTAGATGGCTCCTTTGGACTGTTGCTAATAGATGGAGTAAATCTGAGCCAGCCTTTCAAGGCCAATAGCATCTACCGCTCATCCAAGCGAGGCGGGGTTTCCTAGGAAGAAAGGCAGCGCCGACTTGTGGTAGAAGTTGTGAATTGCATTTCAGGTGTAACACTAGAGGGATCACACCTTGCAGAATCAAGCCTGTCTCCCCTTCTCCCTTCACTTACATAAAAATGTCACCAGCAAGCTGGGCACCAGTGGCTCACATCTATAATCCTAGCTACTCAGGTGGCTGAGATCTGAGGATCATGGCTAAAGCCATCCGGGGCAGGAAAGTCCATGAGATTCTCAGCTGCAGTGAATCACCAGAAAACCAGAAATGGTGTGAAGGCTCAAGTGGTAGAGCACTCGCCTTGAGCTGAACTGCTCAGGGATGTGCCCAGGGGTTGGAGGCATGGCTCATTTGGTAGAACACTAACCAATGAGTGGAAGTGTCCGGTACTGAATTCTACAGGGAAAGAGGGAGGAAGGAAGAGGGGGGGAGCAGTGCCTGTGATCCGAGCTACTCAGGAGGCTGAGATCTGAGGATTGAGGTTCAAAGCCAGCCTTGGCAGGAAAGTCTGGGAGACTCTCATCTGCAGTGAACCACCAGAAAACTGGAAGTGGATCTGTGGCTCAAAGTGGTAGAGCACTAGCTTTGAGCAAAAGGAGCTCAAGGACAGAGCCCAGGCCCTGAGTTCAAGCCCCACAACTGACACAAAAGAACAGAAACAAGGAAGGAAGGAAAGAAGGAAGGAAGGAAAGACTCCTTCCTAGTTAACCATTTCCCCTTCTTGTTCCAGAATCTCCAGCCACCCGGCAGTTCCCAGGATGGTGACTTGAACGTACACACCGACAGGGTCGCCCAGGACACGTCCAGCCGGTCCCCGGGGGACCGCCGCTTACAGATGCCCGATCAGCCTCCACCACACCCCCACCCTGGGGCCCCCCTGCGACCCCGCCAGCGCCGGCGCCGGCTGCTCATCAAAAAAATGCCGTCGGGCCTGGCCGGGAGGGCCAGCAACCGCTCCTCGGAGACCTCGGCGGGGCCGGGTCCCCGCGCTGCGGACAGCCACTGGGTGGCCCTGCACCGCAGCCAGCAGGACCGCAAGCGGCTGATGCGGGAGGCCTGCGCCAAGTACCGGGCCAGCAGCAGCCGCAGGTCCGTGACGCCCCGCCACGTGTCCCGCATCTTCGTGGAGGACCGGCACCGCGTGCTGTACTGCGAGGTGCCCAAGGCAGGCTGCTCCAACTGGAAGCGGGTGCTGATGGTGCTGGCCGGCCTGGCCTCGTCCACCGCCGACCTGCACCACAACACGGTGCACTACAGCAGCGCCCTCAAGCGCCTGGACACCTTCGACCGCCAGGGCATCCTGTACCGCCTCAGCACCTACACCAAGATGCTGTTCGTCCGCGAGCCCTTCGAGAGGCTGGTCTCGGCCTTCCGCGACAAGTTCGAACACCCCAACAGCTACTACCACCCTGTCTTCGGCAAGGCCATCGTGGCGCGGTACCGGGCCAACGCCTCCAGGGAGGCCCTGCGGACCGGCTCCGGCGTGCGGTTCCCCGAGTTCATCCAGTATCTCCTCGACGTGCACAGGCCCGTGGGCCTGGACATCCACTGGGACCACGTCAGCCGCCTCTGCAGCCCCTGCCTCATCGACTACGACTTCGTGGGCAAGTTCGAGAGCATGGAGGACGACGCCAACTTCTTCCTGAGTCTCATCCACGCCCCACGGAACCTCACCTTCCCCCGCTTCAAGGACCGGCACGCGCAGGAGGCGCGGACCACGGCGAGGATCACCCACCGGTACTTTGCCCAGCTGTCCGCCCTGCAGCGCCAGCGCACCTACGACTTCTACTACATGGACTACCTGATGTTTAACTACTCCAAGCCCTTCGCGGACCTGTACTGAGGGGCGGGGCCTGCTGCCCGGAGGCGGGGCCTGCTGCAGGGGCGGGCCTGCTGTAGGGGCGGGGCCTGCTGCCAGGAGAGGACTTAGATGTCAGGGCAGGGCCACGTTGTTGGGGGCGTGGCTATCTGCAGAGGGCGTGGTTCCATTCAGGGGCGTGGTCAGTGGTGTGGGGGCGGGGCCTGTTGCCAGGTTTCAGGCTAGCTGCTGTAGATGCGCCAGGTTGTCAGGGGCGTGGCTAGCTTCTGGGGTGGGGCTTATGACCAAGAGAGGATTTCGCTTTTGGGCTAGGGCCAGGTTGTCAGGGGTGTGGCTAGCTGCCGGAGGCGGGGCCAGCTGTCAGGAGGCAGAACTGTTGGTTGGCGGTGGAGCCAGCTGACGGGAGGGGCTGTTGCCAGGAGTGGGCGTGGTTAGCCGAGGTGGGAGTAGTCGGTTGCTAGGAGATGGTCCTGTTGCCAGGAAATAACAGCTGCTAGGGCAAGACCAGTTGACAGGGGTGGGACCTG
Source organism: Dipodomys ordii (assembly GCF_000151885.1). NCBI lineage: Eukaryota > Metazoa > Chordata > Mammalia > Rodentia > Heteromyidae > Dipodomys > Dipodomys ordii. The sequence goes on from NW_012267308.1 coordinate 3,143,154, forward strand.
TTGCCAGGGACAAGGCTATCTGCTAGGGGCGGAGCCAAGTGCCAAAGGCAGGGCCTGTTGCCAGGGGCGTGGTTATCTGTCGAGGGCCACGCCCACTCACCCAGGTCTTACTTTCTTCAATGTAGCTCATCCCAGAGCTGAGGTATTCTCAAAGCAACCGGGCTGTAAGGGTGCAGATGGGGGACAGAGTCCCTTGTCACAGACTCCCTTGGCTGAGGGAGATGCTGAGGGCTGGGATGGATGCCCTTTCCCCCACAGCGGGAGCTCAGCTATGACGACCAGGGAAGTTTGAGGCCCCCGCGGTTAGGGATGTCGTGTCATTCCTTAGCCATTGCCTTCTACCGAACCCCGAGGTTTGCTGCTTTTCTATGACCTGGGGGAGGCTGGGAATAAAGCACATGGATTTCAGAGCAATGGGTGTCTATACTCGGTGCTGGGTGATTCCTGCCATTTCTTCCACCTTTCCCAGGATTGTCTGAACCAGGCACCTGCTCACAGGGAAGCCCAAGACAGGAGCGGCATGCGAAGACACAAAATTGTCCCCACAGAGACCCACAGAAGTCCATCCTTCCTTGTAGTGGGCCCTTTGGGGGAGGGGGAGTGCTCAGCAAGCTCTCTGCAAACTGTCAAATAAGTTGGGGTCCACAGGTTAAGCACTGTGTGTGTGTGTGTGTGTGTGTGTGTGTGTGTGTGTGTGTGTGTGTGTGTGTGCTGGTCTTGGAGACTTAAACTGAGGGCCTGGGTACTATTCATGAGCTTCTTTCACTCAAGGTTAGCACTCTACCACTTGAGCCACAGCTCCACTTCAGGCTTTTTTAATAGTTTGTTGAAGATAAGAGTCTTGCAGACTTTTCTGCCTGAGGTGGCTTTGAACCAACATCTTCAGATCCCAGACTCCTGAGTAGCTAGGATGACAGGGCAGGAGCCACTGGTGCCCGGCTTTCAGCACATTTTTTACTATCATCTGCAGACCCTCCCTGGTCATGACTTCTGGCCCCCCATTCACTTGACCTCAGGCCTTCCTGGACCCCCAGTATAAAGCAGCTGTGGGAGAAGAAGAGGCAAAAAGCAAAGTTTTGAATCAAAAATGGTTTTGGAACCAGGTACTGATGGCTCACACCTATCCTCCCAGCTCTTCAGGCGGTTGAGCTCTGAGGATCCTGGTTCAAAGCCAACCCAGGCAGGGAAATACTTGCGACTCTTATCTCCAATTAGCCCCTCCCTCTCCACAAAGCCAGAAGTGGAGCTGTGGCTCAAGTGGTAGAGCATTTGCCTTGAGAAAAACCTAGTGCTGGAGCCCTGCGTTCAAGCCCTTGTATTGGTACCAAAAAAAAATCTGGAATTTGTCAAAAGCCAGGGTGACTCTGAGAATGTCTCAGGGCAGCTGTCTGTTGGGATTTATTTACAGTGTTGAATGTGACTGTTGACTTTTATTTTTAAGAAGAGCCCTGGGTTGGGGGGCAGGGAGGCAGAGGAGGTAGGTCCTGCCCAGGGAACCTATCTTTTCTTCTGAGTTGGTGTGTGGGTCTCCACTTCAGCCATGCCAGGAGATTGCTTTTAGCTTGTTTGTCTTGTCAGTCGTGGGGCCTGAACTCTGGGCCTCAGCTCATGGCTAGTGCTCTACCACTTGAGCCACAGCGCCACTTCTGTTTTTTTCTGTTTACGTGGTGCTGAGGAATCAAACGCAGGGCCTCATGCATGTAGGAAAGCGCTGTACCACTGAGCCACCTTCCCAGCCCTTAGCTTGGTTTGTTGTTATTGTTGTTTTAATTTTTTTGCAACTTTAGGGGCTTGAACTCTGGGCGTGGGCGCTGTCCCTGAGCTGCTTGGTGCTCAAGGCTAGCGCTCTACCACTTGAGCCACAGCGCCACTTCAGTTTTTGAGTGGTTTATTGGAGATAAGAGTCTCACGGAGACTTTCCTGCCGGGGCTGGCTTCGAACCATGATCCTCAGCCTCCTGAGTAGTAGTAGGATTATAGGCCGGAGCCACTGGCCAGGCTGCTTTTAGCCGCTTCCCACCGGCCTAGGAGTTGCGTCTGGACGTCCAGGAGCCCGCGCTGGAGCCCGGGGCGAAGGCGCTGCTGGAATCCAGCCGGCCTCCCGCAGGCCTGAATGCTCCACATCCCTTTCTGTCTCGGCTGTGGCCTCTGGAACCTTCTGCCGTCGGAACCAAGCGTCCTGGGGGGCCTGGCGTGCATCTGGGAGGAGAAGAGGCTGCGGTCAGGACCCCAGGGGCTCAGGGAGCCCCCAGAAAGCAGGGAGGCGGGCGTCCCCAGGCCTTGGCATCGCTAGGAAGGCTGGACCCACCGCGAGCCGCCCCTAGCCTCGGGCGGGGGATGAACGACGCAGAATCCCTGATGCAGAAAAGCCAAAGGAAAGAAACACACACACAGCACACTGTCCCCGCCGTGGCTGCGCCCGAGGGGACCTGTCCCACGTCATCCGCTCAGCTGGGGGGCACGGGGGGGGGCGGAGCAGCCTGCGGGGGGGGGGCCCAAAACCATCAGCAGTGTCCCGGGCCACCCCCATAAGGCGCAAGTGCTCGCAGAGGGGCGTGGGGGCCGGGCTGCAAGCTCCTGGCTCTCAGGGACCCGAATCCCCGCAGCACAGCCTCCGCCAGCCGTTTCCTTCCAGATGGTAGTGACCCAGGCACTGACCGAAATCACCACCTGAAGGCCCGAAGCCCAGCCCCGAGGCCCCACCTGGGATCGGCCGGCCTGGCCCCAGTCACGGCCCCCAACCCCCCCAAGGCTCAGAAAAGGCAGGAGTCCATCCACAGGGGAAGGGTGTGTGTGCGCATGCGTGACGCGGCGTGTGCGCGTGGGTGTGCGTATGCGCGCATTGGGGGCCTGTGCACACCTATGCATGTGCAATCTTTCCCAAAGGTATGGGTGAGAGGTTGTGGGTACACACGGCTCCCCGAATGGGGAAGACCTTGGAGATTCACAAGGCTGAGAATCCCTCCTGGGGCCTCCAGAGACAAGATGAGATCCAAAGGTGTGAGTCAACCAGCTCTAGCCAGACAGGACAAGCCTCCCTTCTCTGTGGTCTCCAACAGTGGCGTGGCGGCCCCCACAGGGTGGAAGGGATCCCAGATAGTCAGGCTGTCAGACAGGGAAGGTCCTTCAGTACTTTGTCTGCTTTCAAGCTGGGTCCATTTTGCCAGGTTGGTTTTTGAGTTGTTTTGTTTCGTGCCAGTCCTGGGACTTGAACTCAGGGCCTGGGTGTTGTCCCTGAGCTTTTTTTTTCCCCCTCAAGGTTAGCACTCTATTACTCAAGCCAGAGCTCCACTTCAGACGTGTGTGTGTTTCGATTTGGTGATTTGAAGAGTCTCACAGACTTTCCTGCCCACGCTAGCTTTGAACCATGATCCTCAGATCTCAGCCTCCTGAGCTAGGATGACAGGCTTCATTTTGCCAGTTTTATTTTCAGGGGTGAGCCAGCTGAAAGCTCATGGTTGGGAGACTTGAAACCAGCTCCTTCACTATCCCTCATCTGCCCTTAACCTTCCTGGGGAGACTAAGATCAATGATGGGACCCATCCCTCAGTCTTCTGCTTGCTAAAATGTCGGGGGGGGGGGGGAGTGGTATCTCAGAGCTGGACACAGGGAAGGTCTTAAGGCTTGCGGCAGGGGAAGGAGGTAGAGGTAATAATTAAAGAGTCCTAGTGGGCACTGATGATTCATGCCTGTCATCCTAGATTTTCAGGAGATCTGGGGATCACAGTTCAGATCCAGCCCAGGCAGGTAAGTCTGTGAGACTCTTATCTCCAATCAATCACTGAAAAGCTGGAAATGGGGCTGTGGCTCAAGGGGTAGAACTCTGGCCTTGAGCAAAATAGCTCAGGTAGCAGTCAAACAAACAAAAACCAGCTCAGGCACTGAATTCAAATCCCAGGACTGACACAAAACAAAAGAAGTGAGAGTTCCCTAGTGTGGGGGCTTAAGGACCCCTGGCCTGTCGCCTGGTGTGCCAGGCTGAGTGGGGACACTTAGTGATCATGGCATACAGGGGCATTGCCTAATCCACCTCTCCCATCCATGCTTGCCTTGCTCCATTCTACAAGTAAGGAGACTGAGGCACATGGAGTTGGACTATCTCAAGAACTGGAACTGGGATTCTTGCAAAAACTGGCCAATGTGTTGTCGAGGGCGCAGGGAGCGGTCCTGGTCACCAGGTGGCGCTTTCTGCCCACTCCTAAGCAGACGCCTGTCTATTCCTACTTTAACCACGAGGTGGCAGCAACGCTCCGCCTGTATTAGGCTGCCAAGGGCTTGGCCGATCCCAAGCCTAAAAACTTCATTCTCAAGTCACCCTAGCACCTTAGGGAGAGGAGGTTGTGGGAAGGGGGTCAAAGGGAACACTGAGTCTCCAGTGGCTCAGAACAGGTCTGGAAGGGTGTTTTTCAAATCTGCCAGCTGAAGGGGCCACAAACGTTCTAACACTGCCAGGGCCTGGGCACTGTCTCTTTGCTTTTTCACTCAAGGCTGGTGCTCTACCCCTTGAGCCACAGCCTCATCCTGGTTCATTGGAGAGCAGAGTCTCACAGATTTTCCTGCTCAGGCTGGTTTCGAACCACAATCCTCATCTCATCACTGAATAGCTAGGATTGACAGGCCTGAGCCACTGGTGTCTGATTTTCTGCTCTTTCTTTGTCTTCTTTCCTTCCTTCCTTCCTTCCTTCCTTCCTTTCTTCTTCCTTCCTTCCTTCCTTCCTTCCTTCCTTTCTTTCTTTTTTTCTTTTTTTCTTTCTTTCTTCTTTCTTTCTTTCTTTGTATTCTTTTAATCCTAATCTCACTAATATAGCCCTGGCTGGCCCCAAACTCTTAAATCCTCCAGCCTCTGCCTCTCAAGAGCTGGGATTGTAGGCATGTGCTACCATCCCCGTTTCCTCCAGTACTTTCACCTGAAGAACACAAGCAAGCCAGGCCTCACACTTTGACTCAAGAAGCGACAAGAATGAATTGTATTTACCGCTCCAAGCCCTGCATGAATATCTGACTTTATTTACCCCTCCTTAGCACCTGGTAAGATAGAAAGGGTGTAATTACATCCTAGCACTTTCTAGAGATAAGGAAATTGAGAGGTAAAGCAATTTGCCTGAGGGCATTAAGCTCCGCCCAGTGCCTGAGCTATTAAGGATACTGCTTCCAGGCTTTAGAGCTGGGCAGTTTAGCTGGGTGTCCAGCATCTTATGTGTGTGAGCTGAATCTTGAACTCAGGGCCTGAACGCTGTCCCTTAGCTTTTTTTTTTTTTTTTGCTCCAGGCTGACGTTTGATCACTGGAGCCACAGCTCTCCTTCTGACAGGTTGGTGGTTCATTGGAGATAAGAGTCTCACAAACTTTACCTGCCCAGGCTGGGTTTGAACCACGATCCTCCAGATCTCAACCTCCTGAGTAGCTGGGATGATAGCTGTGAGCTACCAGTACCTTAACTTTGCTTTTTTTATTTTTAAATATTATATATATATATATATATATATATATATATATATATATTCCTTTCTTCTTAAATCCTGTTTGTCTCCCCGAGGCCTCTAATCTATTATTTAACATTGGTTGGTGCCATTGCAACTCGCAGGCAAATGGAAACGTGTTTTGTGTGAAGGTTCCAGGCATGAAGGGGAAGCCACCATTTGTGGAAGGGGTGGCAGGGTTGGGCAGATGTGGGTGGAGGGATAGGCGGGGATCGTGAACCCCTCGGGCCTGGGATGGGGTGGGGGGAGGGGAGCGGGAGCAAGCTGGATTCAGGCCTTGCGTAGCCAAAGTCCCTGCTCCAAACTCATTCATCTCCACGTGGCATTTCAATGGGCGGGGGGGAGCTTCTGGCACCTTCCGCTGGCCAACATCCTCTAGAGGCTCAGCAGGTGCCATCCGTCACCCCGGCCCAGCACACCCCCCCAGGGAAAGGCCTCAGTCACTCGAGAATTAATGACACCAGGACAAAGGCTCTCAATATCATTTGTCAGCGGGCAGCTCGGATTGAGTTGTAGCCAGAGCTGTCAGCCTGGGGAGGGGAGGGGGTCTAGAGGTGGGGGTTCAGTGGGAAGCAAATGGGGGTCCAGGGTAGGGGCCGGGAGGGGCATCTCTAACCTGCAGAGTTCAGCAGCTGAATTCTGAATCCTTGGGATTCGAACTAGCTACCCCAAAGATACCAGGATGTAGCCGCCATCTTGCTAGCTGTGAGGATTCCGTTCAGGACCGGCCTGTGGAGGATCTGGCTTGGGTCCGGGGGAGTCAGTACAAATGTGTGGAGACCCCTCCCCTCCTGGATAGCAGCACCCCACCTGTGTGGAAAAGGGAGGGACTTTGGGAAGACTACCACAGGTCCTGATTATGCACAGGCCGTAAGAAGATTAGTGTCACTGGTGGCTCATGCCTGTAATCCCACGCTTGTCCAAATGTCCAAATGAAAAGGCATGCATTTCATTTAACAATCATTAACTCTGCTTATACCTTTCAGTTAGACAATGGAACAAGGTGGTTCATGCCTGTAATCCCAGCACTTGGGAGGCTAAACAAGGAGGATTTCAAGTTCAAAGTTAGCTTGGCCTACTCAAAGAGTCTTTGAAGCCAGGTGCTGGTGGCTCACGCCTGTCATCCTAGCTACTCAAGAGGCTGAGATCTGAGAATCCCAGTTCAAAGCCAGCCCAGGCAGGAACATCCGTGAGACTCTTATCCCTAATAAACCACTAGAAAACTGGAGGTGGAGCTGTGGCTCAAGCGGTGGAGCACTCACCTTGAGCTGAAGAGCTGAGAGGGCCAGCGCCCAAGCCCAGAGTTCAAGCCCCAGAACCAATTTAAAAAGAAAAAAAAAAGAGTCTTTGAGGCCAATCTGAGTCTGCAGATTTGTCCCTAAACAAAATAAAGCCAAACCAAATTTAAACATTTTTAAATATGTAAATTTCCTTTTTAGGGTTTGTTTTTTTATGGCTGGTACTGGGGCTCAGGCTCAGGGTTTGGGCACTGTCTCTGAGCTTTTTCTCTCAAGGTTAGCGCTCTATCACTAAAGCCATAGCTCCGCATCTGGTTTTCTGGTGGCTCATTGGAGATGAGTCTCATGGACTTTCCTTCCCAGGCTGGTTTTGAATTGTGATCCTCAGATCTCAGCCTCCTGAGTAGCTAGAATGACAGGCGTGAGCCACTGGCAGCCAGCATCATTATTTTATTTTAATTTTTTGTTATTTTTTTGGGGGGGTCCGGTCGTGGGACCTAAGCTCTGGGCCTGGGCGCTGTCCCTCAGCTCTTCAGCTCAAGGCTAGCACTCTACCACATGAGCCACAGCGCCACTTCCGGCTTTTTTCTTTTTGCTTATGTGGTGCTGAGGAATCAAACCCAGGGCCTCAAGCATGCAAGGCAAGCGCTCTACCATTGAGCCATCTTCCCAGCAGCATCATTATTTTAGATCCAGATCTCCAACCATACACAAAAGTTAATTCCAACAAGGAAGAGGGCCCTAAATGTAAAAAAGACAAAGCAACAAAACAAAAAAAGAGCTGCAAGAATCGGCTGGGAGATACTATTTGAAATGCGCTGTTTCCCTCAGTGACCTTCCAGTTTCTCTGCCAAGAGCTTGAATGGCCTAGAGGTGATGGGGGAGGAGGGAGGGGACAATGCAGGGGGTGGGGAGGAAGAAGAGAGGGAGAGGACAAGCAAAGGAAGAAGGAAAAGGAAGAGGGGGGACTAGCTAAAGAAAAAGTGCCCTGGGTGGGGACTGGGATGCCTCTTTCTTGCATCAAAAAGGGGACAACTAGCTGGGACTACATGCCTGTCATCCTAGCTACTCAGGAGGCTGAGATCTGAGGATCCACATTCAAGGCCAGGCCCCAAATTCAAGCCACACCACCAAAATAAAAAAAGGGGAACCATGTGGGGTTATGGGGGTCGGGGGGGCGGGGAGGGTCTGCCATGGTCAGTGATATGGCAAATACAATATGGCAAAAAGAAATCTTTCTACACTATTGTGTGCAAGCTCATATTTATTCGTGTGTGTGTGTGTGTGTGTGTGTGTGTGTGTGTGTGTGTTTGTGTGTACAGACTTGAACTCACAGCCTGGTCTCTGTCCCTTAGCTTTGTGCTCAAGGCTAGCACTCTACAACTTGAACCACAGCTCCACTTCGGGAGTCTTTTTTTGCTGGGTCATTGGAGATAAGAATCTCACTGCTGCTCCTGCCTGAGACTGGCTTTGAACTGCGATCCTCACATCTATAAGCTTTCTGAGTAGCTAGGTTGTCAGGCCTGAGCCACTGGCTCTTAGCATTTATTCTTTTTCTTTTGCACATTATGTTTATAATATTTTTTTACAATAGCCATGTATTTCGACAATGTTTGATTAGGACATTTGAATACATTCATTCAAGATAAAGTCAACAAATCCTCCCTCTGCCCCCGCTGCCCCCCCCCACTCCTCTTCTGATAAGTATTACATACTTTGGGGATAACACAGCTGTTTCCCAGAGTGAAAAATAAAAAGCACTTCCGGGCAGACCCTGCAGGCCTCTTTCTGGGAGCAGGGCTGCCCTGTGGGTCTTGGGCCCTGGGGACAGAAGAGCCTGGGGACATTTCCTGCATTTCCCCACCCCCACCTCAGGGCTGGCCCCTCCCCTGCTCAGTCCTGCCACTTGTCAGCCAGGTAGGAAAAATTCAGTCTCCTCCAGGAGGTTTTCAGTGAACATCTTTGTACAGTCACGAAGGGGGAGGGGAGGAGGGTTGTTATGTTTTGTTTTGTTTTTTTGTGCCTGGGCGCTGTCCCTCAGCTCTTCAGCTCAAGGCAAGTGCTCTACCACTTGAACGCTTATGGTTTTCTGGTAGTTTATTGGAGATGAGTCTCACAGACTTTCTTGCCGGGGCTGGCTTTGAACCATGATCCTCAGATCTCAGCCTCCTGAGTAGCTAGGGTTACAGGAGTGAGCCACTGGTGCCTAGCTTAGCTACTCTGACTTAAAGAACAACACACTGCCAGGAGCCAGGAGCTCTCGCAGGTCATCCTAGGTACTCAGGAGGCTGAGATGTTGAGGATCAGGGTTCAAAGCCAGCCCAGGCAAACCAAAGTAATGCCCTGCAAAGTATCTGCAAAAGTCCTGTGAGATCATGTGGTCACTTGAAGCTCGTATGGACTTAGTTGTTTAGGGGCCAAGACTCAGCCTGTAAGATTCCTCTGCAAATATACTTCTTCAATTTTTTTTTTGCTAGTCCTGGGGCTTAAACTCAAGGCCTGGACACTATCCTGAACTTTTTTGCTCCCATTCTACCATGCGATCCATGCCTCCACCTCTGGCTTTCTGGTAGTTCACTGGAGATAAGAGTCTCACTTACTTTCTTGCCTGAACTGGCCTTGAACTTTGATCCTTAGATCTCAGCCTCCTGAGTAGCTGGGGTGACAGGCGAGAGCCACGGGGGCCTGGCTTAGCTGTGATTTATTCCTGGACAACATTGGAGGACCCAGGACAGGACCTCGGTGGCCCTGTACACGGCCACACCCCTGCATCCCAAGTTCCCACTAGTACACCCTCAAACAGGGCTTTTCAAAGCCGCAGCTCAGAAGAGACAAAAGAGCCCAGGAATGAGCCTGGTGGGAGGGGGCCTGGGCTGGAGCACTGGATTGTCTGGAAGTATTCACTCAGCTGGACTACCCCACATATTGGCATCCCCCCCCCTGCCTTTTTTTTCTCTTTTGAGATACCATCTTACTTGGTAGCCTCAGCTGGCCTTGAACTTTTTAATCCCTCTGCCTCCTGAAAGCTGGGAAGTGCTACCATGCCCAGCTCACAGACTTTTACATCCTGCAAAAGGACTTGCCTGACTCCTATCGTACTTCCCAGGATAGATAATAGAGAGAGAAGCATCAATGCTAGCGAGGACTCCACTGTGCTTTGGGGAACTATAATGGCTTTCATTAGTCAAATCATAATGATGAAGCAAATTCTGACTAGACTCAGACATGGCAATTTCATCTCTTGGACTCCAGCAGTAGTGATAGCAGATGCATTGGGCAAGATGTTATGGTATGTATTCAATCCTAATTATGTAAAATATCAATTAAAAAATGCATCACTAGGGCTGGGAAGGTGGCTCGTGATAGAGCGCTTGCCTTGCATGCCTGAGGCCCTGGGTTCGATTCCTCAGCACCACATAAGCAAAAAGAAAAAAGCCGAAGTGGTACTGTGGCTGAAGTGGTAGATCGCTATCCTTAAGCTGAAGAGCTGAGGGACAGCGCCCAGGCCCAGAGTTCAGGCCTCACAACCGGACACACACACACACACACAAAAGTTGCGTCACTACTATATACTATATCACAGATCATTAAGTGTCCATGGCTAGCAGGGTACTGGTGGCTCATGCCTGCCATTCTAGCTACTCAGGAGGTTGGGATCTGAGGATCAAGGTTCAAAGCCAGCCCAGGGAAGGAAAATCCATGAGACTTATCTCCAGTGAACCACCATAGAAAGCCAGAATTGAAGCTGTGGCTCAAATGGTAGGGTACTAGGCTTGAGCAAAAAAGCTCGGGGACAGTGCACAGGCCCTGAGTTCAAGCCCCAAAACAGCTCTCTCTCTCTCTCTCTCTCTCTTTCTCTCTCTCTCTCTCACACACACAGAGGAAAAATTTTTTTTTAAATCCCTGTTCATCATAGGCTCCCACTTCCCTTCCTCTTTTCTTTTTCTAGTTGGCTATAGTTTGTGTTATATTCAATATGGGTGAATATATACATATAAATTAAAACTTAAAAGATAAGTATAAAGCACAGTTTTAGGAGGCAGCGCGATTAGTATTGGTATTCATGATTTCACGTATCTTCTTCCCTACTAGATGAAGTTTCTAAGATTTGCAAGGTACATGTCAAGGACGGGGTGTATAAATGGATTTTTATTTATTCACAACTCCAAGACTAATTGCTTCCTTTTGCCTCCAGGCCACGATTGGTTTTAATATGACACTTCAAAAATATTCATAGAACTACTGAGATGCTAAATGTCATTGTTTAAGAGACAACACTCACTTGGATACCATTGACCCTGAAGACGGATGTTCTAGTTGATTTTCAATCCGTACATTTTTTTTTTCTTAAAGAGTTTCATTTGATACCAGCTGTATTTAAAAAAAAAAAAAAGGGACAATTTAATCAAAACAAGTGCAGGCCATTCTAAAGGACCTTTACTTCCTTAATGCTGCAGAAGTCTTTGTTTTTCTAGTCCTGAATCCTTTTTTGTTATTAAAGAGCTGAACTTTATACATGTTATTTTAAAAAAGGGTACATCTGGGCCATCATTTATTCTCAAGTGTTTGAAAAAGTTATTAGTTAAATGTCAAGTACATACATGGAGAGATTCAGACATGGACTACAATGTACTTTTTTAGGTATGTGCCAGCCCTGAGACTTGAACGCAGGGCCTGGTGCTGTCTCTGAGCTTTTCCACTCAAGGCTAGCTCTCTCCTACTTCGAGACACAGCTCCACTTCCAGATTTTAAGTGGTTCATTTGAGATAAGAATCTCACAGGGACTTTTCTGCCCAGGCTGGCTTTGAACTGCGGTCCTTAAGATCTCAGCCTCCTGAGGAGCGAGGATGACAGGCATGAGCCACCAGTGCCCAGCTTTACTATATTACTTTTTGTGGGTTGGCATCTTCAGTGGTGTGTGTGTGAGAGAGAGTTTCTAGGTACCGCAGAGTATCGGTTGGCTGTAAACTAGAATCTGCTGGGTTCCACAGCTTGGGGAGCGGCTAGACAGCCTGGGGCCCTTGCTATACAGTTCCCTGACCTACTTCTGCAAGGGTCTCTTTTTCTTTTTCTTTTTTTTTTTTAGGAGTTAAAAAAATCCATAAATTAAGGAAATTAACCGTTGGGGGGCCTGCGGCATCTTTGTAAGCTATTTAAATCTATAAATTTACAACATCTTCTGCATATATCAAGTAATTGAACTAAACTGAAGGAATGTAACTTTA
>NW_012267308.1:3158979-3166360 GCF_000151885.1 Dipodomys ordii
CCCCACCTGTGCCGGATCCGCCGCCGGCTGGCCCCGGCTCCGAGGTAAGCCCCCCGCGCCGGGCGATCGCCGGCCCGGCGCCGCGCACTCCACCCCTCCCTCTCGTCCCCCCGAAGTGTGTCTGCCGATACCCCCCGCTTCCCCCCCAAAAAAGTCGTGGGGTCACCAGGTCTCGACCTGGGGTGCAGGGGGGCAGCTCCGGCTGCTTTTGTCCCCGCGCTGGGCGTGTGGAGAGGGCTGCGGGAGGGAGGGGGTGCGCCCAGCACAAAGGCCTGGCGCGAATAAGGGGCTGGGGGGGGTGGGGACGGATTTCCCACGTGGGTTGGTCTTGACCGCGGGTGGACCCCCCTCCCTTTCCCACGTGGGAGGGGTCCCGGGAGCTGGCCTACCCCCTTTGCCGGGGGTGTCTGTCTGTCTGCAGTCTGTCCGACCATCTGTGTCTGGGTCCATGGCATTCTTGAACCCAGTACTGTGGGCCAAGTACCTTGCAGAGCTGGGCGAGTTTACAGGGTTAGGCATGTGGTCAAAGCAGTGGGGGGGGGATCGTAGAAAGGGGGTGCACTGGGCCCATCTTTGGGGCTCCCAGATGAGAGAAAGAAAGAAAAAGGAGGGAAACAAAGTCTCTAATGGGACAGAGGGGTGTCCTCTTAATGCCCACCCCGGTGGGTTGGTTTTTTTAGGGGTGTATGTGGGGGGCACCCCATCTCCGTTTGGTAGATCTTAAGGCTGCACCCCAAATCCCCCTCTTCTTTTGCAGTAGCGCCTGTCCATCCTCCAGAAGCTCCCTCTTCTCTCCCTCCTCCCCACTGCCTGCAAGTTTCCACTGTTATCTCAAACGTGCATGAAGGAATTTTATTGCACCGAGTGAATAACAGCATTAGTTTCAATTAATTTTTTTTTAATCCCGGCAACAATAAACTTTGAGAACAAAAGCGCTTTTTTTTTTAACGTCCTTAATTAGGCTAGCTTCCCATCTGTGGTCTCAGTGTCTGCCTCCCTGATTTAACTTTGTCCCCGCCCCCTCCCTCTGAACTCCCCCTCTTTTTCCTTCTCTTCCCCCCCTCCCTTTCCAAGGGCCGGGCCAGGCACTTGGGGTGCCATGGTCACCCCTCTCCCCAAGCTCCCTGTGGCTGCTGGGCCTGGCTGAAGCCGGGCCTGGTGACTCCGGGCTTCTGCGCCTTCTCCAAGCCCCCCCACCCCCTGGCATTTTCTGCCCTTGAGGACAGGGCCCCGCAGGCCATGGAGGAGAAGAGCTGAAACTTTGCAAGGCGCCTTCTGTTTACCTTTTATGGCGGAAAAAAAATTAAAAATAACAGCTTAGCAAAAGAAACCACTTCACCAAGAAAACGATTTTCAACGAAATCATCTCCAAGCTGCCAGCGCCTCGCAACTCAGCCGGGCTTCATCACCCCCGGAGAGCTGAACAACTGCAAGCACAATGGGACACAAAGTCATTTTGTGTGCAAATGAGCAATGGTTGTCTGCTCACTTCCTTCTTGCTATGGAAGGGCAGGATGGGTGCAAGAACCCGGAGATCTCTCCCCTGCCACTGCTTGGAGCCAGAGGGTCAATCCTGGGCCAGGTTCAGGTTGCAAACCCTCAGGCAGGCATGCTCTCCCTCTCCCTCCCTCCCTCCTTCCCTCCCTCTCTCTCTCTCTCTCTCTCTCTCTCTCCCCTCTTTTCCCCCTCTCTCTTTCTCTCAGTTGTATCTCACTAAAGCCTGGGCAACAGGCTGAGCCTCAGGAGGGTGGGCAGGCACTGGGTCTGGGTCTTGATGTGATACACCCGGTTAGTGGAATGCACTCTTTATAATCATCCATTTTTCTGCTTCTGATCCTAGCTGTGGTCTGGAGGAGAGGATCGTTCCCCAGCACAGATGCGTTGGTGGTTTGGTGAGGGAGCTTTGGAGATTCGGGTCAAGGCATAAGGCCTGGGGGCTTCTAATGGTGAGTTTGCCATGGACCTCAGGTTATGTTTCGGGTGTGTGTGCTTTCCTGGGCAGCTGAGTTCAGCTTCTAAAGGACCCATTTATCCTCGGTGGGTCTTCCCTGAGGACTTATTCATTCCTCCAGTCTGTTTTGGTGTCTCAGAACTTCCTTGAGATAAATGACCTGATTTGTTTCCTTTCTTCCTACCTTCTTTCCTTCCTTCCTTCCTTTCTTTCTTTCTTTTTCTTTCTTTCTTTCTTTCCATGCTTTGTTTCTTGAATTTCTTTTTTATTTTTGGCTGGGGCTGGGCTTGAACTCTGGGCCTGGACACTGTCCCTCAGCTTTTTTACTCAAGGTTTACACTCTAACACTTGAGACACAGCTCCAATTCTAGTGGGGTTTTTTTTGTTTTGTTTTTTTGTTTGGGTTTTTGTGTGTGTGTGTGTGTGTGTGTGTTTTGGTGGTTAATTGGCTATAAGAGTCTCATAGACTTTCCTGCCCAAGCTGGCTCTGAACCTTGATCATCAGATCTCAGTCTCCTGAGTAGCTAAGATGACAAGGCATGAGCCACTGATGCCCAGCTCCTCCCTTCCTCCCTTCCTTCCTTCCTTCCTGCCTACCTGCCTTCCCTCCTTCCTTCCTTCCTTCCTTCCTTCCCTCTTTCCTTCCTTCCTTCCTTCCTTCCCTCTTTCCTTCCTTCCTTCCTTCCTTCCCTCTTTCCTTCCTTCCTTCCTCCCTTCCTTCCTTCCTGCCTGCCTGCCTTCCCTCCCTCCTTCCTTCCTTCCCTCCTTCCTTCCTTCCTTCCCTCTTTCCTTCCTTCTTTCCTTCTTTTCCTCCCTCCCTCCTCTCCCCTTTCTTTCATCTGAGAATCTGAAGCCAGGCTGGACCAGGAAAAAACCCATGAGACACTTTATCTCCAATTAAACATCAAAAAAAGCTGGGAGTGGAGCTGTGGCTCAAGTAATAGAGCAGAGGGCTCTGAGTTCAAGCCCCAGTACTCCTCCTTTATAAAGAAAAGGAAAAGAAGAAAGAAAGAAAGAAAGAAAATAGGCTATTACCCTTCACTTCTCCAGACAGTATCAGGAACTTTTTGTTTTGGCCACTCTGAAAGAAGCATAAGAGAATAAGTGCCCTGCCTTCACATTTGTCAGATTTGAAACTCACTCAACCTAGTGTATGTTTTAAAATGGGATGTTGAGTTTCAACATGTTGAGCCAGAGTATAAAGAAGGGAGGAAAAAACAACAACAGCAAAAAGTCTTTTGGGGTCCTCATGATATCACTTAGTTTCTAAGAGTTAAACTTGTGGGGAAGAAATCTGGACTGGGTTTGTGGAAGTTGTTTGTGTATGTGTGTGTGTGTGTGTGTGTGTGTGTGTGTGTGTCTGTCTGTCTGTCTGTCTGTCCGTTTGTCCATCTGTCCCCTGGAGCCAGCCTCAACTCAGTGGCAGGGACTACCAAAAGATACCATAGCTACCATTCTTCATCTCTCCTTCCTGCATGGAGGGGGAGGGTGGTCCTGGGAGTGACTCTCTATATTGAGGGGTGCTCTTTATTTCTGGTAGCCATGACTGCCCCAGTCCCCTCCACTCTGTAGCTCTGGGCAAGGGAGACAGAGTCTTATTTGATGATGGTTGTTGTCTGGCCAGCTCCCTAATTTTAGCCTGAGGTGGGGGGAGGAGGGTTGTGCCTGATCCTGGGGTGGGGGCGGGGGTCTGGAATAGATTAGGCACTGACACCATCCTCCTCGGGGTTGGGGGGTGTGGGGGTCTGTAGAGAAGCTGAGAGGTGCAGATCAGGCCAACAAAAAAGATTTTTCTCTGCTCTTGGCCGCCATTGGAGAAGAGTTTGCTTCACAAATGATTTGCTTTCTGCTGCCCTGGGCACCCCAGCTTACAGAGGGTTGGGGGGTACAGCACAGGGGGTGGGGGGAATCCTTCCTGAGCTCCTGGCTATAAGATTTGCTGTTTGGTACAAGAGGAGACATGCTTGGTAATATGGCTTTAAACCAAGAAAAAAAAAAAAACATGTATACACCAGGAAAATCAGATTTGTGCTACAGCATTTTGTTTCAGTATTGCCATTAGTTGAATTCGCAGCCATGGAGCTGCCCAGAAAACACATGTGTGCGCACACACGTGTGTGTGTGTGTGTGTGTGTGTGTGTGTGTGAGAGAGAGAGAGAGAGAGAGATTTATTCTATGCCCTAAGGCCTGTTTCAGGGGTGTCACAGGCAGGAATCTTGGCAAGACAGGTGAAATCTGGGAGGGCTTCCTGGTGGACAAAAGATCCCAGAGAGTGTGCTGAAGGTCATGATTGCAAGCATCTCTGATTCGAGAGACCCAGCAGCACCCACAATGATTAAGTAGTAAACCTTCTGTGTCTTTGTCATTATTTCCCACAGATACCCTGGGCCGGGATGGAAGTCTAAATAAATGCCTCACCGGAAAGAGCGGACGAGCGAGTCCTCAAATCACAGTCACGGCCGGGCCGGCACTGTGGTGAGCTTAGTCCTGCAGGATGGGCTGGGGTCAGCTGCTCTTTGCTGGAAGTCCTACTTATTGGCTGGCCTTTGTCTATCTTTTTATCACCTTTCACTCAAGCTTTTTCGCTCAAGGCTGGTGCTCTATCACTTGAACCACATTCCCACTTGCGGTTTTTTGCTGGTTCATGAGAAAGGAGTCCTGAACTGAGACCCTCAAATCTCTTACCTGAGTGGCTTGGATTACAGGCATGAGCCACCAGCACCAGGCTTGATCATGCATTTTTTGCTTTTTCTTCTTTTTTTTTTGGAACCCAAAAGGGAAAAAAAATTGCTCTTAATTTGATGTGAAATTTACTACATGTATAAAACTCACTGCCTCAGGAGCTTGAGGAAGTCACTAATTTAGAGGTGTCTCGTTACTGAGACAAACTTGCAAACACATACACACACACACACAAACCCTGAATCCCAATTCACAAATTGGTGATTCGTTCGTCAGGGGATATTTCACATGTAACACATAAGCCCGCGACCTTTAATTAGAATTTTGCAGTTTGTTTTATGCCCCTAGAGGCTGACACCTTGGAAAAAAGTTCTTTTTCCTTGATTTCTAATTGCTAATAAGCATTTTTCTTTCTTTCTTTCTTTCTTTCTTTTCTTCCCTCCCTCCTCCCCACAACCCCCTCTGGTATTTTAAAGAAAATGATGCAAATGCACTTAATTACAGCGGTGGCCCGTAATTTGTCAGCTGAATATATGATTAGGCAGAGGCAGAAGGGATCTGATGAGATCTGTGATCACACTTAACAATAAAGGAGATGCAGGTCTCGATCTTTGGGAAATTATGGTTTTGGTTTTGTTGGTCATGGGGCTTGAACTTGGGGCCTGGGTGCTGTTCCTGAGCTCTTTTTCACTCAAGGCTAGCGCTCTACCCCTTTGAGTCACAGCTCTATTTGCAGGGTTCTTCTGGTGGGTTAGTTGGAGAGTAGAGTTTCACAGACTTTCCTGTCCAGACTGGCTTCCAACTGTGATCCTTAGATCTCAGCCTCCTGAGCAGCTAGGGCGACAGATGTGAGCCTCGGCAGTCTGGCTGGAAATCCTGTTTTGTGTTTTCCAGGAGGAAGGAAATATGTCCCGATTGTCACTCACCCGGTCCCCCGTGTCTCCTTTGGCTGCCCAAGGGATCCCGTTACCAGCTCAGCTCACCAAGTCCAATGCCCCTGTCCACATCGACGTGGGTGGCCATATGTACACCAGCAGCCTGGCCACTCTCACCAAGTACCCTGACTCCAGGTAAGACCTGAACACTGAGACTTGATGTTCCACCATGCTCACCTTAGTTCTGTGATCCAAAGCTCCTCTTCCTTCCTTCTTTCTTTTTGGGTTACTTGAACTGGGCATTGTCCTAAGCTTTTGTTTTCAAGGCTAGCATTCTACCACTTGGAGCCACAGCTCCACTCCTAGCTTTTGGGTGGTTCATTGGAGCTAAGAGTCTCACAGACTTTCCTGCCTTGGCTGGGCTTTGAACCACAATCCTCCAGATCTCAGCCTCCTGAGTAGCTAGGGTGATAGGCATGAGCCACTGGTGCCCAACTTTGTTCTGATTTGGGGGGGGGGCAAAGGTTGAGCATATCCCCACCTGGGAGCAAGTGCCTTCCTTCCACACTGGGCCATCCTGAGAGTGGCACCAAGGCTGACTTTTGCCCCTCCCAGGGGTAGATCTGGTTTCTGATGGTACCAAGGCAGGGCTGATGGAGGTAGAGGGTCTCTGAGCTCCTAGAGGTGATCTGGTGTGGAGCCCCCCACAGCAAGGCAGCCCCCTCTCTCCGCGGACTGTGGAGGGCTGAGCGATGCTGGGATTATGACACCTGTTGTCTATTGCTTGTTTGCATTTGGGTTTTTTTTTGGGGGGGGGTTGTTTGTTTTTTGTGCTGTGTGGAGCTTGAACTCAGGATCACTGTCCTTTAGCTTTGTTCACTCAAGGCTAGTATTGTACCACTTAAGTCACCCCTCTACTTTCTAACTTTTTTTGCTGGTTCATGGGAGATAAGAATCTCCACTGACTTTTCCTTATCCTGGCTGGCTTTGAACTGTGATCCTCAGATCTCAGCCTCCAGAGGAGCTAGGATTACAGGCATGAACCACCACCACCTCCTGTCTATAACATCTATTTTATGCATTTAAAATAAGGAGTTAGCCAGGTGTCAGTTGCTCTTGCCTATAATCCTAGCTCCTCAGGAGGCTGAGATCTGAGGATCCGGGTTCAAAGCCAACCCTGGCAGGAAAGTCCATGAGACTCTTATCTCCACGGAATCACCAGAAAATGGGACGTGGCACTGTAGCTCAAGTGGTAGAGTGCTAGCCTTGAGTTGATGAGCTCAGAAACAGCAACCAGGCCCAGAGTTTATGCCCCATGACTGACCAAAAATATAACAAAATTAAAAATAAAAATAAGGAGTTAATGCTCCCCAGATACCCAGAAGTCATCGCTGGGGAGCTTTCTTGGGGGTGCCTGTCACTGCGATGTGGTTGCAGGGCATAGCTGATCTTAGTGTGTGCAGGTATCTGCTTTTGGCGGGGACCTGTGAGGGCCAGATAGGACCCTCACAGGAAGAGAATGGCAGAGGTGGACACATGTCTGGTCCAGAATTTTGGGGTCTGGATAATGGTTGAAGCTTTTATTTCTTCAGCACAGCAGAGATTAGATGAGGAGCTGTTATAAGCCTGTTAGCATCTTGTATTGTTTGGGATGAACAATGAATTCTGCTTGTTTCGTTTGTTTTTGCTTTCTGTGGCATTCCCAAGTTGAGTGAGATAGGTCTTCCTTTAATCAGTTGATGATGTTTGTGGGGGAAAATTATAAAATCTATGTCTCAAGCCCCCTTGGAAAAAAAAAATGACAGCCCAGGCTTGAACCGTGTGTGTGTGTGTGTGTGTGTGTGTGTGTGTGTGTGTGTGTGTGTGTGCCAGG
>NW_012267308.1:3166410-3168857 GCF_000151885.1 Dipodomys ordii
ATGAGGGGGGAAGCAACCATGGGTTGTTAGAGATCTAAAAAAAATTATACACAAATAATATATATTTAAATATATTTTATGAAATGGAAACATAGGTTTTTATTGTGAGGTTTGTGGGGGGTTTTGTTTATGTCGGTCCTCAGGCTTGAACTCAGGGCCCGGGCACTCTCTTTGAGCTCTTTTGCTCAAGGCTAGCACTCTACCACTTTGAGCCACAGCTCCACTTCTGGTTTTCAGGTGGTTCATTGGAGATAGAGTCTCATGGTCTTTAATGGGCTGACTTTGAACCTGGATCCTCAGATCTCAGCCTCCTGAGTGGCAAGGATTACTGGTGTGAGCCACTAGCAGCTGGTATGCTTTGGGTTTTTTTTTTTTTTTTGTCTTGTGGAGCAGAGCAAAAAAATGGAGGAAAGGTGGACAAATACAGTCAAGGTGCTCAATATACACTATGTAAAAACGGATCCAAGCGGGGCTAGGAATGTGGCTTAGTGGTAGAGCACTTGCCTAGCATGGATGAGGTCCTGGGTTCAATTCTTGGGTACCACATAAACAAACTAATTAATTTAAAAAACTGATCCATGCAACTTGTGCCCTGGGACAGGAGGGGAAAACCGAGGGAAAGCAAAGGAAGGGGTGATGGTCCTAAAAGAAATGACTCCTGGGGCTGGAAAGGTCGCTATTGGTAGAGTGCTTGCTTTGCATGCACAAGGTCCTGGGTTCGATTCCTCAGCACCACATAAGCAGAAAAAGCCAGAAGTGGCATTGTGGCTCAAGTGGTCAGGAGCTCACATTTGTAATCCCCACTACGCAGGAGGCTGAGATCTGAGATCTGAAGTTCAGAACCAACCCATGCAGGAATGCCAGTGAGACTCTTGTCTCCAGTTAACCATCCAAAAGCTGGAAGTGGAGCTGTGGCTCAAGTTGTAGAGTGCTAGCTTTGACTAAAAAAGTTCAGAGACAGCACCTAGGCCCTGGGTTCAAGACCCAGGACTGACACCAAGGCAAAAAAAAAAAAAAAGAGAGAGAATTATACACATTACCTGACTCATAAAATGCTAACCCCTCATACAACACCTTAATACTTAATAAAACAATAATATAAAAATATATAAATGGGTATGTTATGTAAAATAAACAAGACATATAAATACATATATTCTAAAAATACAAACAAAATAAGTCACATAATAACATATAAATAGTAAATTATAAAACAAATATGTTAAAATATACACATAAATTATATGCATTATAAAAATAAATTATAAGGTCTGGGAATGTGGCTCAGTGGTAGAGTACTTGCCTAGCATGCATGATGCCCTGAGTTCGATTCCTCAGCACCACATTCATAGAACAAGCCAGAAGTGATACGTGGCTCAAGTTGTAGCATGCTAGCCGTGAGCAAAAGAAGCACAGAGACAGTGCTCAGGCCCTGAGATCAAGCCCCAGGACTGGCAAAGATAAATAAATAAACAAATAAATAATATATATATATATATATATAAAAGGAACTCCTCCATAAGTAAATGTTAAAACTATATAAATACATAGTAAATATAGCACATAAAAGATAAATTAATAACCAATCAACTCCTCCATAAATAAATATTAAAAAATATAAATAAGCTAGGTGCTGGTGATTCATGCCTGTAATCCTAGCTACTCAGGAGGCTGAGATCTGAGGATTGTGGTTCAAAGCCAGTCTGGGCAGGAAAGCCCAGGAGACTCTTATCTCCAATAAACCACCAGAAAACTGGAAATGGAGCTGTGGCTCAAAGTAGTAGAGGGTCAGCCTTTAGTGATAAGAGCTCAGGGACAGGGCACAGGCCCTGAGTTCAAGCCCCAGGACACACTACATACATAATAAATGACATAAGATATATAAATAATAATTAACCAACCAACTCTCCCATAAATACTATATTAAACGTATAAACACATAATAAGTTATATAAAATATAAGTAAGTAATAAATAAACAACTTCTTCCCCTTAGAAGAAAAAGTTGCTGCTTATTCCCAAGTAGGAAACTTACAGGGTTGGGAAGGTGGATTAGTGGTACAGTGCTTGCCTAGCATGCATGAAGCCCTGGGTTCGAATCCTCAGTAGTATCACATACACAGAAAAAGCCGGAAGTGGCTCAAGTGGTAGAAGGCTAGCCTTGAGCAAAAGAAGCTCGGGGACAGTGCCCAGGCCCTGAGTTCAAACCCCAGGACTGGCAAAGAAAAAAAGAAAAGAAAGAAAAGAAAAGCAAAACCAGCACAGTGATGCTGCTGCTTCCTCCCCTCCCCCTCCCGTCAATCATCCAGGCCCCCACGGCCGGCAGGTCCCCCCCCATTCCCCCCTCATCACCAGCCCCCCGCTGACCCTACCCCCACCCCACTTGCTCCAGGCGGGTCCCCACGATCGCCCCCACCGGGCCTGGCCCCCGGGACGGGCGCGGGGAAC
>NW_012267308.1:3183017-3196989 GCF_000151885.1 Dipodomys ordii
CCGTGTGTGTGTGTGTGTGTGTGTGTGTGTGTGTGTGTGTGTGTGGTGTTTGTAAGGGACAGTCCTGGGGCTTGAACTCACGCCTATACAGCTGTCCCTTAGCTTTTTCCACTCCAGGCTGGTGCTCTACCACTTGAGCCACACCTTCACTTCTGCCTTTTTTGCTGGTTCATTGGAGATACAAGTCTCACGGACTTTCCTGCCTGGGCTGCCTTAGAACCTGGATTCTCAGATCTTAGCCTGCTTCTGAGTAGCTAAGGATGACCAGGCCTGAGCCACTGGCACCTGGCTTTGTTCTTGTCTTGGCTGTGGCAGCAGGGAGCTGGGGAGGGAGGGGCAGTCTTTCTCCTCCCCTAAGGCTTTGCTTTGCATGGGGTGCTCTCAGGAAGGGGCACCTAGGACCCTGTAGCCTCATGATCTAGCCTGGGGCTCTCCTCAGGCAGGCCCTGAGGGGCTGGAGGTTGCATTCTTTCCCCGGGCTGGGGCTTAGAACGAATCTGTCATTCTGCCTGGATGACTTCTGCTTCACCACTCCCCAAGCCTGCAGCCTTGCCTGGAGGCCAGCAGCCGGCCTGACTGGAGGACAGTGAAGACACAGTGGGTCAGCTGGGGCCTGAGAAGTAGCTCACAAAGTTGGGCTAGAAAGACCCTTGTGTCCTTTCTTTAAGGATATTTAATTTTTGTTGTTGGTGGTGGTGGTCATGGGGCTTGAACTCTGGAAATAGGCACTGTCCCTGAGCTCTTCAGCTCAAGGCTAGCCTTCTGCTGAGCAACTGCTTCACTTCCGGTTTTCTGGTGGTTAATTGGAGATAAGAGTCTCACGGACTTTCCTGCCTGGGCTGGCTTTGAACTGAGATTCTCAGATCTCAGGATCCTGAGTAGGTAGGATGACAGGCATGAGCCACTGGCACCTGGCTCAGATATTTAAAAATTTTAAGAGAGAGAGAGAAAGAGAGAGAGAGAGAGAGAGAGTGTGTGTGTGTGTGTGTGTGTGTGTGTGTGTATGTATGTATGCTGGTACTGGGCTTAAACTTAAACTCAGGGCCTGGGTATTGACCCTTAGCTTTTTCACCCAAGGTTGCCACTTTACTATGTAAACCGCAGCTCTACTTCTGGCTTTTTATCCCCCCTCCACTGCTAATTGGGAGTAAGAGTCTCAGACTTTCCTGCTTGGAATAGCATCGAATCAACATCCTCAGATCTCAAACCTTGTGAGTAGCTAGGATTATAGGCCTGAGCCTACAATTGGTTTTTGGTTTCTTGTTTATTGAACCATTCTGGAAAAAGAAGATGAGCCCTTCATCCCAGTGTCACCAGTGATCACGTGGAGATGGGAGAATCACGTATGCCGAGTCACTGTCCTGCCCTGGGTACCAGGGTGAAACCCAAATCCACCTCCCAAACCATGCCTGGATCTCTGGCTCCTGGCCCCAGGTGCCCTGGGCCTGATAGCCTCTTTTGATCCATAGCAGCCATAGACTCTGATTCTAGGTGGCTAGGCACACGGGCCGCCGCGGCTGCTCCTGTCCTGTCTGGTGACATCTTTCAGCCACTGCCATTGCAACCCCACACTGGCAGCCATCCTAGCCAAGGAAAACAACAAATGAAGATGACTAGAAGAGTCTCGAGGTATTAACAGCTTGCACCTGAAATAGCCAGGAAATTGGAGCTGTTGGCTTTGAAAACAATAGTAATAAAAATTAAAGAAGCAATAGAAGAAAAGAAGGTTAAGAGGACACCGCATCTCCCTTTGTCTACCAGATACTTTTTCTGTCCCTAAGGGAGTGGGCTGCCAATGTGTGAACTTGTCATTCTATGCAGGACTTCGGAAGGTGTTTCTATACACCCACAGGCTTCCCTCAGTGGATGGCCTGGGGTTGGTTTCCTGAGAGACAGATGGAGTCTCCAATAAGAATCCAGGTCACCAAAGGAACTGGCTCTTAAGACCCTGCAATTGGCTGCGAGTGCTTTCATGAGAAGAGACTGAATCCTCCCTCTACCTGCTCATATCCATGAACTGACTCAGACACGAAGGATGACGAACTTTTTTTTTTTTGTCCTATGCAGAAGTATTCCTGGACAAATACTAAACCATGGAAAGATCTAGAACCAACCTACCCTGCAGGAAGGCAGGTTGAAAACTTCATTAGGTGTTTGTGTATTTGTTGTGCCTTATGGTCCTGAACACAGGGCTTGGTACTCTCTAGCCTTGCTCAAGGCTAGCTCTCTTTTCACCTGAGCCACATCTCTGCTTCTGTCTTTTTGGTGGTTCCTGGGAGATAAGAGTCTCACAGACTTTTCCTGTCCAGGATGACTTTTAAACCTCGATCTTTAGATCTCAGCCTCCTGAGCTGTTGGGAGTATAGGAATAAACCACCAGTGCCTGGGCAGGTTGAAAACTTTGGATCAATAAGTCAACCTAGATAAAACTAGCCAGCCCTGGAATGTGGGTGAACTGGGAGCATTGTAACCCAACAGGATGCCCCGGAACCACAGCCAGCCCTGACGTCAGAGGGGTTTGGTGCTCTGCCAGGCCAGGCACCGTGTTTGCAGCACAGCACATTGGAGCTCAGTCAGCCAAAGTAGGGAGAGTTCCCAGGAAAGCTGGGGTGGTGGTCCCCACCTCTTTTTTGCTAGTGCGTTATGTGAGCCTCTCACCTGCGCCCCATAACACCTGGCCGCCGTGTTCAATTATGTTCTCCCTAGGGGTATCTCGGTGGCCCTCATCATTGTGACATCTGAATGTCCAAGTTGTGCTAGCCCAGTCCTTGGGTGCTTTTCCAGCAGGACTTTGTGTCCCCAAGACTAGGGATGGGGTGTCAGTGGGCTCCATGGTATTGAGGCAGCTGACGGTTTATATCTGGGCAGCTCCAGGTCTGATTGCAAAAGTTTGGGCCTCCACACCACTTCCTGTGGGCTCTGACCTGCTCATACCCATTCATGATGCCATCTTGGCCTTTGTGTGTGTGTGTGTGTGTGTGTGTGTGTGTGTGTGTGTGTGCCAGTCCTGGGCACTGGCTCTGACTTTCTTTTACTCAAGGCTAGTGCTCTACTACTTTAGCCACAGTGCCACTTCTGGGTTTTTGGTAGCTCAGTGGAGATAAGAGTCTCAGACTTTCCTGCCCAGGCTAGCTTCAAATTCTATTCTCAGATCTCAGCCTCCTGAGTAACTAGGATGACAGGCGTGAACCACCTGCATGCGGCTGGTTTGGCCTTTCCTCTTTTGTTTTTGTTTTTCTGTCATTCCTGGGGCTTGAACTCGGGGCCTTGGCGCTGTCCCTGAGCTTTTATGCTCTAGGCTAGTGCACTTCACTTCAAGCCACAGCTCTACTTCCAGCTTTCTGGTGGTTCACTGGAGATAAGAGTCTCACAGACTTTCCTGCCTGGGCTGGCTTTGAATCACAACCCTCAGATTTCAGCCTCCTAAAGAGCTAGAATGATAGGCGTGAGCCACCCAGAGTCGGCCATGTGACCCTGGGCAAATCAACTGAATTTAGCTTGTCTAATGTTCTTTCCCCCCACCCCCTTTTGATCCAGGAACTGAATTCGAACTTGGCTAGCATTCTACCAAGCCATACCTCCAACACCTGTCTGCTGCTCCAGACATGGGTGGGGTGAAGAACATGGGTGTCCCCAGTGATTGTCTTGGTTGCTTTGCATATGTCCACCAGATGTGTGGCTTTTAACTTCGGTGTCCAGTGGCTGGTGGGATGCTTTGTGGGTGGATCGCTCTGTGACCCACTACTTTTTATGTGTTCCCTTCCCCCCTTTTTTTGTTTCATTTGTCATAGGGCTTGAACCCAGGACCTGAGCTGCTTTTGTTCAAGTCTAGCACTCTACCACTTGAACCATAGCTCCACTTCTAGCATTTTGGTGATTGATTGAAGATGTTAAGTCTCATAAACTTTCCTGCCCACGTTAGCTTCGAACCTGGTTTTCTCTCTCTCTCTCTCTCTGTCCTCCTCCTCTCTCTCTCTGTCTCCCCATGCTACTCCTGGGACTTGAACTCAGTTTTCTCACCATGACCTGGCTTTTTCACTCAAGGCTGACACTCTACCATTTGAACCTCAGCTCCACTTCTAGCTTTTTCCTGGTTAACTGGAGATCTCAGATTTGTCTGCCTGGGCTGGCTTGGAACCTTGATTTCTCAGATCCCAGTCTCCTGAGTAGCTAAGATGACAGGCGTGAGCCACCACCAGCACCTGGCTATATGTGTCTTGCTGTAAATTTCCAGGCCTATATTGTACCAGTAGTCTGGCATGGGAGGCGGGGAGTGCATTCCTCTCTGGTTGTGGCTTATGAGCATCGGTTGGATTAGTGGCATGTGCCATGGCTGTCCCAGTGACACATGGAATGGTAGCCTGACTGCCCTAGGTATATGCAGGTAGCCATCAGGCTTGGTACGGTCCCTAAGTTCCCCCTCCTTGCTTCTGCAAGCAGGATGGGCCCTAAGGAAGGGGTGAGGGGGGCCCAGCAGGTGGATACCATCCTTCCTTCCCACAAATCACCTGGCCTCTGTCTTTCCACAGAATAAGCCGTCTCTTCAATGGCACAGAACCCATTGTCCTAGACAGTTTGAAGCAACATTATTTCATTGATCGGGATGGGGAAATTTTCCGCTACATCCTGAGTTTCCTGCGGACGTCCAAATTACTGCTACCCGATGACTTTAAGGTAGGTCTATAGGCGATGCCCACCCCACCCCCTGCCCCATGTGGACATATTACACTGGGGACTCTGTGACTTAAATAAATGGACCCATGGTTGTCATGGCAACTGTAAAAAAAGTGAAATGAAGCCCAGGGCTGAATCCATTGTTTTTGTTTTTGTAATTTTGCTTTTCGCACATTTTTAGTATATGTATCAGGGTATAACAACAATTAAGCTTATCCAGGTGAATGTGAGTGGTATTTGAGGACTGCTAGGTACTAGGAGTTACCAGCAGTTAAGATAAATGGGTGGCAATGGATAGAGGAGGGGCCTCGAGAAACTGCCTCGAGATACTGGGGTGTCTCTCCACGCTGCCCTGAACCTGCTCAGGTTGCTCTGGTTCCTTTCGTTCTACATTATAGGCCCCTGAAATGATGGGAGGATGAAAACTTAGATCTGAGCTAGTCTATCTTCTAAGTGTGCACACGTATATACATGCATGCACCAGTCCTGGGGCTTGAACTCAGGGCCTGGACACTGTCCCTAAGTTTTTGTGCTCAAAGCTAGCACTCTACCACTTGAGCCACAGATCCACTTCCAGCTATTTTTTTGGTTAGTGCATTGGAGATAAATAAATAGTCTCATGGACTTGCCTACCCATGCTAGCTTCGAACCATGATCCTTAGATCTCAGCTTCCTGAGTAGCTAGGATGAGAGGTGTGAGACACTGGTGCCCAGCCAGTCTGACCTAGAGCATCATGGACCTTTTTCCTAGGTCACATTTGAGCTTAAAAAAAAAAAAAAAGCAATGCAAAAGGAAACCATAGGCCCTGCCTGTGGTGCTTATAACCTAGTGGGGAGATACATGTGAACCTGAATTCCATAATTCTATGGAATTCAGAAAAAACAGAGTATGGCCAAGCATGGTGGCTCACACCTGTTATTCTGCTACTCAGGAGACTGGGATCTGAGAATGAGAGTTTGAAATCAGCGTGGATGGGAAGGTCCATGAAATTCTTATCTTTACTTAACTACCAAAAAAATCCCCCAAAACAAAGCAAAAGTGGTTCAGTGGTAGAGTGCTTGCCTTGCATGCATGAGAACCTGGGTTTAATTCCTCAGCACCACATAAGCAGAAAAAGCCAGAAGTGGCGCTGTGGCTCAAGTGGTAGAACGCTAGCCTTGAGCGGAAGAGCTGAGGGACAGCGCCCAGGCCCAGAGTTCAGGCCCCACAACTGACCAAAAAACAAACAAACAAAGATAGAGGGTGGTGGATTGGGCAGGAGGGTAATTTCTAGAGCCCATGGACCAGGATAGGAGATAGGAGATGGAGGTAGGCAGAGACTTATTCTTAGGAAGAAGCTGCAAATGGCTGTTGGTGGGGATTGAGTCCTAAATTGGTGGGTGGAGATCCAGATACGGAACAGGCTGGAGTTGGGTGTGAAGCCCTGTTCCTTTTGTAGACAACTTGGTGAGGGCATAGCAGGAGTCCTTCAGAGTGTTGAGGAAACAAAAGATGTATTAAAAACTCCTGGATGGTGAGCGCTGGTGTTTCATGCCTGTCATCCTAGCTACTCAGGGGGCTGAGATCTGAGGATCACAGGTTCAAAGCCAGCCTGGGCAGGAAAGACCAGGAGACTCCCATGTCCAGTTAACCATCAAAAAGCTGGAAGTGGAGCTATGGCTCAAGTGGGTAGAGCACTAGCCTTGAGCAAAAAGAATCTCAGGGATAGTGAGTTCAAGCCCCAGAACAGGCACAGGAAAAAAGAAAAGAAAAACTCTGGAAATGGTGCAAGCCTGGAAAGCAGAGGGCTGGGCTGGAACACAGACGAGTCTGCAGGGAGGCAGGAAGTGTGTCTGACCAATGGCAGATGTAGAGATGAGGGGCCAGGACTCAACTCAACTGTTCCAAAGGTTGTGTGCATCTTGGCCTTTCTGCGGGGGGTCCTCAGGCTTGCTAGCCAGACCAATGCACTGAGCCCCAATGGTTGCTGGGGACCCTGGCCACCGGGGCTGGTGTAGGAGCCTGTGTTTGATTGGAGCACATGTCACCATCTGAGGGACAGATCATGTGAGCTTGCCCTGTCAGGGCGTAGGCTGCCTGGTACACAGTGGGTTTTGCTGCCTAGACACTTCATCCGGCTCTCTGCCTAGGCAGGGCCCACTGGCCACTCGGCAAAGCTTGTCCCTCTCAGTCCTCCCTCTACTTATCTGAGCTAACCTGGACACTGTCCCTTAGCTTTTCCACTTAAGGCTGGTGGTGCTCTACCACTTTGAGCCACAGCTCCACTTCCAGCTTTTTGAGTGGATCATTGGAGATTACTCTGTTGGATTTCACCACCTGGGCTGGTTTAGAATTGTGATCCTCAGATCTCAGCCTCCTGAAGTGCTAGGATTACAGGTGTGAGCCACCGGTACCCAGCTTCACTTTTTCACTCAAGGCTGGTTCTCTACCACTTGAGCCACAACTCTACTTCCAGCTTTTTTGGTGGTTGATTGGAGATAGGAGTCTCACAGACTTTCCTGCCTGAGCTGGCTTTGAACCATGATCCTCACATCTCAGCCTCCTAAGTAGCTAGGATAACAGGCGTGAGCCACCAGCACTCAGCTCATAGCCATTTTATTTTATTTATTATCATTATTATTTTGTCAGTCGTGGGGCTTGAACCTGGGGCCTGGGCACTGTCCCTGAACGCTTTTGCTCAAGGCTAACATCCTACCACTTGAGCCACAGTGCTGCTTCCAAAATTTTTGGTGGGTCATTGGAGATAAGAATCTCACAGACTTTCCTGCCCAAGCTGGCTTTGAACTGTGATCCTCAGCTCTCAGCCTCTTAGTAGCGAGGATTAACAGGAGTGTGCCACCAGCGCCAGGCTCATAGCCATTTTATAGAGGGGGAAACTGAAACTCAGAGAGGTCTCCTAGCTGGTAGATTGGTGAGGTTGAAAATCTAGCCCATCCCCAGGGCTGGAAGGAGGGCAGGCGTGATGGGAGCTGTTCCCATCCTGGCATCTTCTGTGGGTGAGGTTCTAGAAGGCCAGCAGGTCCCTGAGTTTAGGCATAGCCTCTACCTCTCCAGTTTGGTTTCCTAGGCCTCTCCACGCTCCTCTTTGCCTCGAATGCAAGCTGGATGGAAAAGCCAGAGAGGGAATCATAAGACACAGGTGCACACCAGCCCACAGCTAGACTCCTGATGCATACGTTTCCTGCGCTCCTTTGAGCTTTTTTTTTTTGCTCCTCTGTACAATGGGTACAAACACCCAAGTCCACATTGTGCCAAAGATGGCAATTCTCACAGTGGCAGGGAGATGATGTCCCCTGGGTTTGGACTGACGGATCGAATGTTCGCCCCTCTCCCCCTTCCCCTCCTCCTCCTCCAACCCTGTGCCATGGACCCCACATCCACAGGACTTCAACCTGCTGTATGAGGAAGCTCGCTTTTACCAGCTGCAGCCCATGGTGCGGGAGCTGGAGCGCTGGCAGCAGGAGCAGGAGCAGCGGCGCCGCAGCCGGGCGTGTGACTGTCTCGTGGTGCGCGTCACCCCAGACCTGGGGGAGCGCATCGCGCTCAGTGGAGAGAAGGCCCTCATCGAGGAAGTCTTTCCTGAGACAGGAGACGTCATGTGTAATTCCGTCAACGCCGGCTGGAACCAGGACCCCACGCACGTCATCCGATTCCCACTCAACGGCTACTGCAGGCTCAACTCAGTGCAGGTGAGCCCCTCCTTGCAGGACACGCAGGGTCTCCCCTCCCCCTCCCTCCAACCCCAGCCCTCTCCACTTCTTAAGAAGCCTGAGGGTGGCAAAACTAGACTCTAAGAGGCACAGTCCCTGAAACCCAAAAGCCCTCCAGTACTGTCTTACAGAAAAAGCAACAATGTGTCCATGCATAATTTATGCCCTTGCTCATAATTAAATGATAACACCTAAGGGGTTAGACTTAAAAAAAAATTGATCTGTACTTCCCCCCCTCCAAAAAAAAAAGGTTCTGTTTAAAAAAAATAAAATGGCCCAGAGTATTTTCAAACCAAGTGTGCTTCATTAGGTACCTACAGTCTGACTTTGGATTTATTTAATGGAAGTCAGGCACTACAGAAAGGTAAGATATTGGAGGCTCTTAATGCCTGTTATCCTAGCTACTCAGGAGGCTAAGATCTTAGGATCGTGGTAAAAAGCCAGCCTGGGTCTAAAAGTCCATGAGACTTTTTTTTTTTTTTTTGTCGGTCATGGAGCCTGAACTCTGAGCCTGGGCGCTGTCCCTCAGCTCTTTAGCTCAAGGCTAGTGCTCTACCACTTGAGCCACAGCGCCACTTCCAGTTTTTTCTGTTTATATGGTATTAAGGAATTGAACCCAGGGCCTCATTCATGCAAGGCAAGCACTCTACCACTGAGCCACCTTCCCAGCCCCATTCCATCAGACTTTTATCTCCAGTTTACCAGCAACCCCCCTTACCAGCAAAAAAAAAAAAAAGGCTGGCAATGTGGCTTAGTGGTAGAGTACTTGCCTAGCACACATGAAGCCCTGTGTTTGACTCCTCAGGTCCACATATAGCATATAAACAGAAAAAGCCAGAAGTGTGCCTGGCGCTGGTGGCTCACGCCTGTCATCCTAGCTACTCAGGAGGCTGAGATCTGAGGATCACGGTTCAAAGCCAGCCCGGGCAGGAAAGACCGTGAGACTCCTATCTCCAATAAACCACTAGAAAACTGGAAGCGTCACTGTAGCTCAAGTGGTAGAGCGCTCGCCTTTTGCTGAGGAGCTGAGGAACAGCGCCCAGGCCCAGAGTTCAAGCTCCATGACCAAAGAAAAAGCCAGAAGTGGCGTCTTTATGGCTCAAGCGGTAGAATGCTTTCAGGCCTTCAGTTCAAGCTGATATGGATCAAGTGCCTGCCTTGAGTGAAAAGCTAAGGAACAGTGACCAAGTGCGGAGTTCAAGCCCCAGTACCAACACAAAGAGGAGGGGACAGGGAGGAAGGAACGGAAAAGGAGACAGAACAGAGGTCGAGTCTCCTTCCAAAACCTGCTGACCTGCCCTCCCCCTGACCACACCCCATAGCTGCCCAAAAGGTTTCTGTGCAGGCCAGATATGTCTAAGTCTTGA
This sequence comes from Dipodomys ordii, assembly GCF_000151885.1. Lineage (NCBI taxonomy): Eukaryota > Metazoa > Chordata > Mammalia > Rodentia > Heteromyidae > Dipodomys > Dipodomys ordii. The sequence continues at coordinate 3,192,770 of NW_012267308.1, forward strand.
GAAGCCCAAACAATTGGGATTGGAGGTGTGGCTCAGTAGGTGGAGCTCTGTCCAATAAGCAAAAGTGGACTTTGGTACTGAGTTCAAGTCCAGAATTCAGACCAAGGGGGAAAAAAGAAAAAAGGAAGCCCAAATAAGAGTTGGGGGTGGGGAGCCGGGCACTGGTGGTGCACACCTGTAATCTTAGCTACTCAGAAAGCTGAAATCTGATGATCGCAGTTCAAAGCCAGCCTGGGAAAGAAATTCCTTCTCTCCAATTAACCACCAGAAAACTAGAAGTGGCGCTGTGGCTCAAGTGGTAGAGCGCTCATCTTGAGCTGAAGAGCTGAGGGACAGTCCCCAAGCCCAGAGTTCAAGCCTGTTCCATCTTCCCTTTTTTTCCCTGAGCCAGACATTCCACGGGCTATGAGTCTGAACTTGCCCAGTTCAAGACCCAGGTGTCAAACACAGGACTCGGACCCTCCCCTCCCCTCCCTCACAGAGCCCAGATCTCAGAGGACCTGGAGGCTTGTGAAGACTCCCACCCTGAGGGGATTTCCCCTCCTTTCTCTCACCCCTCAACTGCTGATCCCTCAAGGCTCAAACCACCTGGGTCTCCCTGCTTAGGGAAGCAGGTGGCTGCCCAGAGGCTGATGGGGGGTGGAGGGGAGGGTGGAGCCGGACAAACTATTATTATGAGTAGGAGGCTGGGAGATGCTCTGGGCTATGTGTGGTCCTGAAGGCAGCAGGGAGAGACCTCTACCAGGTCTGGTGAAGTTGGGGGCTCTTTCTCCCTCCACCGCCCAAGGGCTTAGCCGGGTCCTTTCTGTTGTAGAACCCAGCTGGGGGAATAGCCGGGACCTTTAAGGACCATAAAAGACCTATGAGATTATCTGATACCTGGCAGGAGAGATATTTTTTTTAATAGAATACTCATGGCCCATCTGCTATATTGGTAATTATTTTTTGTTTGTGTACTGGGGCTTGAATTCAGAGCCTGGGCACTGAGCATTTTGTATTCAAGGCTGGTGCTCTACCACTTGAGCCAAAGCTCCACTTTGGGCTTTTTGGTGATTAATTAGAGATAAGAATCTCCCCAGGCTGACTTTGAACCTTCCCAGACCTCAGCCTCCTGAGTAACTAGGATTATGGGCATGAGCCACAGCTGTGTGTAGATAATTTTGTATGGCCCAAGAATTGTTATAAATATCCAAATGGCTCTTGGCAGGAGACAAAAAAAATGGTTCCCCATCTCTGCCCTAGACTGGAATCTTCCCAAGAGACTGCAGCTTGCCCAAGCCAGGCTAGGCCAATTTGTTTTGTGCTGGACTGGGGCTTGAACTCAGGGCCTAGGCACTTTCCCTGAGCTTCTTTTGCTCAAGGCTAGCACTCTACCACTTGAGCCACAGCGCCACTTCCAGCTTTTTCAGTGTATGTAGTACTCAGGAAACGAACCCAGGGCTTCAATGCATGCTAGGTAAGCACTCTACCACTAAGCCACATTCCCAGCCTCTGGCTTTTCTGATGATTCATTGGAGATGAGTGTCATGGATTTTTCTGCCCAGGCTAGCTTTGAACCCCAGTTCTTGGATCGCAACCTCTTGAGTAGCCAGGAGTATAGATATGCATCACATGGGCTCAGCCCAGGTCAACTCTTGAAGCTGGACATTGCTAACACCCCCCTCCATTTTATTCCCCCCCTCTCTGCAGGTCCTGGAAAGGCTGTTCCAGAAGGGGTTCAGCGTGGCCGCATCCTGTGGGGGTGGTGTGGATTCCTCGCAGTTCAGCGAGTATGTACTATGCCGAGAGGATCGACCCCCACACCCCATCTCCACTGCTGTCAGGATAAAGCAGGAGCCTCTGGACTAGGCCCTGTATTGGTGCCCACCTGACACCCCCCCCAACCTTAGCCCTGGGGGAATCAATGACCCCCCCAACCCCCCCCAGGGACCTGGAAACAGTGCCGGGGAGTCACGCAGTCCGGCCTCTGCACCTTTAGCAGTGGGCATGAGACTGAGGGTAGGGGCTGGAATGTCGCCTGCCAGGCCTGGAGAGCAGCAGGTGTAGTCATCACCGTCGTCGTCATCGTGGTGACAACAGAATGGGATGCTGGCCCCGAGGCGCACTCACTGAAGGACTGAGCATGTCACCCAGAGAAGCTGTAGCTGGAACTCTGGCTGGCAGCTCCCTGCCCTCCCAGCATCCTCTGAGGCTGGAGGACCACCCAGGCATCCACCCCTCCCCCCTCCAGCCCATCCGGAGCAGCTATTTATCCCTCTTCACACACACACACACACACTGGTGGATGGACTCTGGCATTGGAGTTAGCTTATTTTTCTACAATATTTAAAACTGAGGCGAATGTCACTGCACAGGTCAGTGAGGTCGCCCACACGCCAACACTGCTTCACTTGGTGCTGGGTTCTCTCCCATCAAACCTATCGGCAAGGCCGATATGGTGGCTGAGCTGCTGGGCGCTGGAGCCCCTGTTCCTGCGGGGCTCGGGCTCTGGGGACTGATGTGAAGAGGACATGGCTGGGGAGAATGAGGCAGGGCGGTTGAGGGAGGCGGGGATGAGAGATCTGCTGGATCTCTCCCCATCTGAGACTTGGACCTTTGCCATCACCCAGGACTCAGGTGACAACACACACAAAGGGGGTCCCCTAACCTCCTCCTGTTCCAGGGGCTCCCATACCATCTGAGTTCACGCACATCTCGGCCCTTGGCAAAGTCTTCCTCCACATCTGAGCCGGCACAGGGCTATACTTTTACCTCAGGAATGGGAACACCCCTACACACACACACCCCAATTATGAAGGGGCCCAGGTGTCAGTAGCAGTCTCTGGGTCCCCAACTCAGGGAGCTACCTCCAGCTCCAATTTGTTTTTCCATACAACAAGCACCACTTGGAGTTCCCATTAAACTTGAGCCTGCCGGCAAGATCTCACATCTAGGCTGTCCCAGTGCTCTTGTAACCCTGGGGGTGGGGGGTGGCGTTTCCAATGAGTACTGACCCTGAGGGGCGGGAGAGGGCAGGATGTCCCCACAGATCTGCTGCTTCTCAGATGGCATGCCCAGCCATGGGCACCCCACCTCCCTACTCCCAGCCTTGTCCCATTTTTCTGTGCACTGCTCCTGAGTTAGAGGAACTGTCAAGAATCAGTGGGTGGGGTACTACCCCCCCACCCCGCTGGCACCAATCCGTGTATAATGCCTGTAGACTTGTATATGACACCCCCCCCTTTAATATTGTAAAGATGATGTATAATTGTGAGTTTCGTGTCCACATTCCATTCTCCGTTGATGCCATAAATTGATGCCAGAAAGCAAAAGACTGAAACTCCTCTGTCTCCTGGACAGAAAGCTATGGCCACATTCCCACACTTGGAATTCTGCAGGAAAAGTCGGGATAGGGGAGTCGAGGCTTTTGTAGTCCCTTCTGTTCGAATCCAGGGACAACACTGCCACTGGTAAATAGGAGGGCTGACTCCTGAGCTTGGCTTTTTTTTTTTTTTATTATATTTGGGTATTTCTTGGCTGTTGATTCCAGATGCAAACAAAAAGGGGAAGCGAATGTATCTGGGGACTTGGTTGGTTGGTTTGTTCTGTACTGATACTAGAGCTTGAACTCGGGGCCTCAAGCTCCCTTTTTTTTACTCAAGGCTGGTCCTCTACCACTTGAGCCATGCCTCCACTTCCAGGCTTTTTTCTGGATTATTGGAGACAAGAGTCCCATGGACTTTTCTGCCCAGGCTGAATCTCAGTCCTCAGATCTCAGCCTCCTGAGTAGCTAAAATGACAGGCTTGAACCTCTGGCACCCAGTTAGAGGCGCTTTGGAACTCAGTCTAAAATGGTGGGGATTTCCTGTCTTGCTGGCTTTTGGTTAGAATTGGTGCTCTCTAAAACCCCACAGACCACTGCCATGGCTTAAACCAGCAAAGGGACATGCCAGCTACACATCATCTATGTAAAGACAAGGTTACAGTCCTAGCTGGGCATGAGTGGCTCACACCTGTAATTCAAGCTACTCAGAAGGCTAAGATCTGGAAAGTAGTACTCATCTCCAATAAGCTACAACACACACACACAAGCAAGAAGTGGGAGCTGTGGCTCGAGTGGTGGAACATTAGCCTTGAGCAAAAGCAGCTCAGGGGCAGTGCCCAGGCCCTGAGTTCAAACACCAGGCTCAGGGGCAGTGCCCAGGCCCTGAGTTCAAACACCAGGCTCAGGGGCAGTGCCC
>NW_012267308.1:3199779-3200844 GCF_000151885.1 Dipodomys ordii
TCGGCTTCCTGTCCACCATGAGTGGAGCCATTCTGTTTTCCACACACTCTGCAACATGATGCTCAGCCCCTCACAGGTCCACTGTGGTCTTGCCAGGTAACCATGGACTGGAACTTTGGAGACTTTTTTGTGGGGAGGTGAGTCTGAAGATAGAATGGGATTGAGCTCAGGGCATGGGCGCTGTCTCTGAGACTTTTTGGTTTGGTTTGGTTTTGCTTGAGGGTGACTCTTTACCACTTCAGCCACAACTCCACTTCTGGCTTTTTGGCGGTTCATTAGAGATCAAAATCTCACAGATTTTCCTACCCAGGCTGGCTTTGAACTGTAACCCTCAGATCTGAGCATCCCTGAGTAGCTAGGATTATAGCTGTGAGCTACCACCCTGACCTGCATATGGGGGCTTCATTCTATTATTCATCAACAGCAGTCCTAACACGCCCATCCTTTGGTACCCAGGCTGTGGGGGATGGACAGTCCTTTTCCTTGACCTAGAGCCACCAGCAAAACAATTACAGTTGGGTCCATAAGGCCTGACTCTTAGCATCCACCTTACACAGAAATCACAAACTAGGGCATAGTCCTCTAAAAGCAATGGCAGATGCTGGGAGGAACAAGGAGGAGCAAGATGGAGGAGCTGGGGTCTGGGAGATGCCTGTCTTGCCCACAGGACCCAGGGAAAGAAGGCAAAAGATGCTCCACCAGCCTGGGTTGGAGCTGCAGCTGGGCCCCGCCCACGAAGCCAGGTTCTAGAATGTCACCAAAGCTCCCTTCTCTGGGTCCTGGACTAGATCCAGGGCTCCTGAGGAAGAGGCTGTGTTTTGGAGCCGGCGGATTGAGCCACGCCCATCTGGAAGCTGGCACACACCCCTGTCCCCACCCCCATTTCCTGAGGCCCCAGCAGAGAGACACACCTAACCCTGCAGCCAACGCTCGGGAAGGCAGATTTGTACGAGTAAGTACAAGGTTCTGGAATTCTCGCCCGGTTGCCACACACTACATACACAAGAGAGAATAATTGGGGGGGGGGGAGGATGGGAAGAGGGAGGGTGGAGATTGTGCGATTGC
>NW_012267308.1:3201198-3203075 GCF_000151885.1 Dipodomys ordii
GTGTAGGATGCCAGTGTGTGTGTGTGTGTGTGTGTTATCCCCTAGCTTTTTCCCTCAAGTCTGGTGCTCTACCACCTGAGCCATAGTGCCGCTTCTAGCTTTTTGCTGGCTAATTGGAGATAAAGGATCTCTCAAGAGTTGTCTTTAAAAACCTAAGCACGTGGGCCGCCCAGGGTCGCAGTATCAGCTCCCGAGCCTGTGCTGCGGCCCTGGCTGGTCAGTGTAGGAACCTTCTCAATAAAGTTGCTTCTTTATTTAAAAAGAGTTGTCTACTCTGGGATCAGGCTTCAAACTCTAGACCTTAGCCTTCTGAGTAGCTAAGGATTTACAGGTTGTGAACCACCAGTGTCCAGCTGAGGCCTTTTTTGTATTTTTCCCCATTAAAACCCTTTATTTCTAACCCACAAGGACCCTTTTCCCTGCCTGCCAAGGACAGCGATCTGCCCCACAGTACAGAAGCTCAGGCCAGCGGTTTTTGGTCTAGAGGACATAAGGTAGATACCACCTCATCCCACAATCTAATTTGGTGGACAGATAATGCTAGGCTTCTCTGCCTAGGAGTGCACCTCTGGTTTGGTACATCTGCAATTTGGCATCAGGCTTCTATCTGAGAGAAGGAACAAAGTGTCGTGTTTACTAGAAAGGACGTCTTTGTGAGCACAGCTGGATGCTACCCAGTGTGTATAGATTTCTCTGGCAAAATAACCAACTTGGATCTGATGGGTGGAGATTTTTCAAATCATTTTCCCAACTTATTTTGTGCTCAAAGTAATAAAAGAGTAACTCTTAACCATACTCCATGTTACTCCATTTGCTACTGAAGGAAATCCAGGGGTTGAAAGTGTGGCTAGTCACTAGCCAGTGAGCAAAAGTGTCAGTACCAACTACAAGTTCCGGTCTCAGAACAAAAACCAAAAAGTGATTTTTATATAAACTGGAGATAATCTCCCCTGATCTCTATGAACTAAGTACCTTTTATTCCCCACTTTGGTCCCTGTGCTAGGGATTGAACTCAGGAACTGGGTGGGTGCTGTTCCTTATTTTCGTTTTGTTCAAGGCTAATGCTCTACCACTTGAGCCACAATTCCACTTCCAGTTTTCTGATGGTTCATTGGAAATAAGAATCACATGGACTTTCCTGCCTGGGCTGGCTTTGAACCACGATTCTTAGATCTCCATCTCCTGAGTAACTAAGGTGACAGGTTTGTGCCACTGGTGATCAGCAATCTATAATCTTTTCAGGAAATACCAGCAGTAGCCAGTGTTACTTCTGCTCTTCCCTAAACCTTAGAACCAATTCTAGATTTTAAGCAATTGGACAGAGCTGGGCCAACATCTCTTCCTATTTCCCCCCAAACCTCTGCCCGGGCAGAGAGCTGGGCAAAGCCACAGCAGGTAGGAACTCAAAACCAGGTCATTACACTATTTTTTGAAAACTGTGTGGTCGTTTTGTTTGTTAAAGCTGCTATTTGACTGTGTTCCATAGAATAAAGGATATTTTATAAATTACACGCTGCTCTGGTACTTTATTTTTTTTTCTTTTTTGTGCCTGGATTGAGCCTTGAACTCATGTCATAGGCAGTCTCCCTTGGCTTTTCTGCTCAAGGCTGGCACTCTATCACTTGAGCCACAGTGCCACTTCTGGCTTTTTGATGATGAATTGAAGATAAAAATCTCATGGACTTATCAGTTAGGGCTGACTTCAAGTTGCCATCTACTTACCTCAAATTCCTAAGTAGCTCGGATTTTAAGTATGAGCCACCAAAAAGCCAGAAGTGGAACTGTTACTTAAGTGGTGCCAGTCTTTTTTTTTGTCAGTAGTGGAGCTTGAACTCTGGGCCTGGGCACTGTCCCTCAGCTCTTCAGCTCAAGGCTAG
>NW_012267308.1:3207914-3220607 GCF_000151885.1 Dipodomys ordii
CCCCCCCCCCTCCACTCCCCCACCCCTTCCAGGTCCCAAGGGAGGAGGGGACAAACTGGGGAACTGTCACCCAACCCACTACACTCCCCCACACTCTCTGGGAACCTAAGAAACTGGGCTGCTGGCTCAGACCCACAGAGTCCCCCCCCCTCCCTCGACACCCCCATGGGTGGGTCTTTCCCTAAGGGCCCAAATGACTCAACTTCCCCAGGCCCAACGGCGTCACCGGAAGGCACCGCCTTCTCCAGCAAAGCCTCCTTTGTTCCCAAGTCTTCTTGCTTCACCATCCTCACCCTCCTCGGCTTTGCGCTTTACAAACTCCAATCCTGTGGATTTTTTCTTTTGTTAAGAGCACCATGGCCCACAGGTGGGCAAGTGGGCAAATGGGTGGGTGCTGTGGGTGCCGCCCCACCCCCAACGTGGTCTGACACTACTGAAATTTGGAGCGGGTTTTTCCTGCTTCCTCTGCTCTTGAAAGGAAGCCTCCGGGGCTCCCATCTTTTCAGACATCCCGGGGAAAATCCTCTCTCCCCCTGCAGCCTGGCCCTGCTTAGGAATCCTGGGTGTACACCAAAAAGGGGGGGGGGAGAAAAAAGAAAAAGAAAAGGAGAGGGGCTCTGGTTTAAAGGTGCCCACCCTGGTGGATCCCACTGAAGTTGCAGAACTTTCCTCAAAACAAATAGGGAGAGATTAGCCAGGATCCAGTGGCTCCGCCCTGTCATCCTAGTTACTCAGGAGGCTGAGATCTGAGGATCAAGGTCCAAGGCCAATCACAGTAGGAAAGTCCATGAGATGGTTATCTCCAGTGAGCCAGCAGAAAGGTGGAGTGGAGCTATGCTACAAGTGGCAGAGTACTAGCCTTGAGCAATAAATTGATAGCTCAGGGACAGTGTCCAGGCCCTGAGTTCAAGCACCGGGACTGGCAAAACCAAAACCAAACAAAAAAAAACAATCAAGAGAGATGTCTCTGATACCAGCATTGCTCTCCTGTCCAATGCCCTGGCGGGGAACTGGGAAAGCACAGCCCCTGAGGGGAATTCACCAGGACATCTCTTGCATGCGCCTGTCTGCCTCCTCTGGAGGCTAGCCATCTGTTCAGGGCAGCGCCCAGCTGCAGTTGACCAGCCCCGTGTATTCAGAGTCACTGCCAGAGACTCTCGCCTGTCATCCTAGCTACCCAGGAGGCTGAGGATCATGGTTTGAAGCCCGCCCCAGGGCAGAAAAGTCCCTGTGAGACTCTTATCTCTCATAAACTACTCAAAAAAGCCAGAAGTGGTGCCATGGCTCAAGTGGTAAAGGGCTAGCCTTGAGCACAAAATGGCTTAGGGACAGCACCTAGACCCTGAGTTCAAACCCTAGGACCAGCCAAAAACAGAACAAAAAAATACCCAGGTAGTATCAGCCAGGTCCTGCAGGTTGATGTCAGAATGTCACAGTGCCCACCTGACCCTGTGGGGGGGGGGTGTCACTCACCCCACTTAAGAGGGGGACCCAGGTAAGTCCCTCATGGACTGAGATGGCTGGAGGCTGTCCATGGGCCAGAACAGAAGCTGGGAGCAGAGCTGGGGGGGGGGAGGCAGGGAGACTGGAGGAGAAGGCTTATAGGGTGTCGGGGTGATGGCCAGGTCAGCATTCTGCGGGTGGGGGTGGGGGTGGCAGTGGATGGGGGGCAGGGAAGCCCAGGAGGCCAGCGAGGCGGTCAGAGCACTGAGGGCGGAAGCTGCCCTCCTACAAGCTTGTTTAAATTCACATAAAGCCGGGTTTGTTTCCATTTATCTGCCAGATTTTTTTTTTTTAAAGCCAAGATGTTGTTGGGGGTGAAAAAAAAGCCTCCTTTTTGCTCTAATTAAATCCACATGTGCAGACATCCAGGCTGAAGTGGAAAAGGAAGCTTCATCCTGAGTTACAACTGCAGAGCGGGCATCTGGTGTAAGGGTTTTGGGGGAGCCTCAGAGGTTCCCCCCCACACCATGGCGGTCAGGGGGGTCTGAGCATCTGCCACTGTGCCCTGTACACCTGCCAGTCACCAGCATTCCATACAGAGGGAGAAGGCCACCATTTCATAAGAAAGGAATACAATTCTTTTTGTTTGCCAGTCCTGGAGCTTGAACTCAGGGCCTGTGAACTGTCCCTGAGCTTCTTTTGTTCAGGGCTAGCACTCTACCACTTGAACCACACCTCCACTTCCAGCTTTGTGGTGCCTCATGGGAAATGAGTCTCACAGCCTTTCCTGTCCTGGCTGGCTTTGAACTATGATCCTCAGATCTCAGATCTCCTGAGTATCTAGGATAACAGGTGTGAGCCATCGATGCTCAGCTACGAATACAATTCTTTTTGGACAATGTCATCCTTTCCTTCACTTTCCCCCTTTTCCCTCCTCCTAAACCCTCCCATCCCTGCTCACAAGTTGCATAGTTTATTTTCCACACCAGGTCTACTGAATCGCATGACTGCATTTGTTCACTTTTCTTCACTCCATTTCTGCATCCCCCTCTCTTTTCCCTCCCAAGACTACTACCACTTCTCCTCCCCTTCTTCCTCCTCCTCCTCCTCCTTCTCCTCCTCCTCCTCCTTCATACCAGTCCTGAGGCTTGAACTTGGGGCCTAGATGCTATCCTTGAGTTTTTATGCTCAAGGCTAGTTAGTACCTTACCATTTGTGCCACAGCTCCACTCCTAGCGTTTTGCTGGTTTGTTAAATATAAGACTCTCACAGACTTTCCAGACCAGGCTGCCTTTGAACTGTGATGTTCAGATCTCAGCCTCTTGAGTAGCTATGATTACAGGCGTGAGCCACCTGCCCCTAGCTTATGGTTGACTCCTAATCAACCCTTTTCACTTCCTTCCTCAGAAGGTACAGCATGTGGGAAGAGCTGTCAGGAAAGCACAGGCCCATGCGGGAGTGAGGTTTAGGAAGTTGGTCTTAAAGTCACACCTGCTTGAAACCCAGCAGGAAGCAAAGCCAGTGTGCTTGGTTCCAGATTACTGTCAAAGCTTATTCCTTTCCTAAAATCTACTTGATTTCTTTTTTTTTTTTTTCAGTCACGAGGCTTGAACTCAGGGCCTGGGCGCTATCCCTGAGCATTTTCACTCAAGGTTAGCACACTACTGCTTGGAGCCACAATGCCACATCTGGTTTTCTGGTGGTTCATTGGAGATAAGAGTCTTACGTACTTTCCTGCCTGGGCTGGCTTTGAACTGTGATCCTCAGATCTCAGCCTCCTGAGTAGCTAGGATGACAGGTATGAGCCCCCAGCCCCCACTGGATTTTGCTTTATCAGATTGTTCCTCTTAAGTTCCAGTGACCGATACCAATAAAATTGCCTTTTATCATTAACCAAGTACAGAATGGCATACACCAAATCCCTGGCTTGCCAAAATCAAGCGTATTGGTGCCTAGCATTGCTCATGAACACTTTGTTAGGGTTGTGCAAGAATTTCATGTGAGGGGCTGGGAAGGTGGCTCAGTGGTAGAGTGCTTGCCTCACATACATGAGGCCCTGAGATTGATTCCTCAGCACCACATAAGCAAAAAAAGCCGGAAATGGTGCTGTGGCTCAAATGGTAGAGCGTTCACCTTGAGTTGAAGAGCTGAGGGACAGCGCCCAGGCCCAGAATTCAGGCCCCATGACTGCCCCCCCCCAAAAAAAAGATTTTCATGTGACACCAGGCTATACAATATGCTGTTACCTTAGAACTTAATCAAAACATGTTCCAGCCACTGGTGTTGGTATTTCAAATGAATATTGGAATGAAAGTTTGTCTTAAAATAATTGCTGGGCTGGGAAGGTGGCTCAGTGGTAGAGTGCCTGTCTTGCATGCATGAGGCCCTGGGTTTAATTCCTCAGCACCACATAAGTAGAAAAAGCCAGAAGTGGCACTGTGGCTCAAGTGGTAGAACGCTAGCCTTGAGCCTAAGAGCTGAGGGACAGCGCCCAAGCCCAGAGCTCAGGTCCCAGACCGACAAAAATAAATAAATAAAAATAAAATAAAATAATTTGCTGTGGGTCTCTCTCTCCATCTCTCTGTCTCTGTCTTTCTGTCTCTCTCTTTCTGTCTCTCTCTGTCTCTCTCAATCTTCCTGGGACTTGAAGTGGGCCTGAGCTTTGTAGCTCAAGGCAAGTGCTCTACCACTTTAGCCACAGCGCCAGTTCCAGTTTTCTTTGGTGATAAATTGGAGAGTTCACAGATTTTCTGGCCAGGGTTGGCTTTGAACCTCAATCCTCAGATCTCTCCTGAGTAGCTAAGATTATAGATGTGAGCCACCTGCGCCTGTCTTTTTCTCTTCCTTCCTTTCTCTCTTACCTTCTTTCTTTTTTCCTTCTTTTCTTTTTCTTTATTCCTTTTAGAGTGAAGGGAAATTTCTTGGGGGCAGATTTCTCCCTCTGCCATTCAAGTAGAACTCTCTATCCACTGGAAGAGCTGCATGAGACACTCATAATTAACCACAGAGCTGTTTGTAGGGGGAAAGAAAGGGAAAGAGAGGGTATTTGACAAAGGGTTAACAGATGTCATTGTGGTGGCAGCTGGCTCACTGCTGCTGGGTTATTTGTTGGATGGAAGCCGATGGCGCTGCTGTTGTAAACAGAGTAGTAATAATTATATACAGGCAGTGTCACATATCATACATTGCATGTATATAATTCAGCTAAAAGAAACCCATCCAGGGGCTGGGAAGGTGGCTCAGTGGTAGAGCACTTGCCTTGCATGCATGAGGCCCTGGGTTTGATTCCTCAGCACCACATAAGCAGAAAAGGCCAGAAGTGGTGCTCTGGCTCAAGCGGTAGAGCGCTTGCCTTGAGCTGAAGAGCTGAGGGACAGCGCCCAAGCCTGAGTTCAGACCCCACGACCGACCAAAAAAAAATAAAAGCTCAAGGACAGCACCTAGGCCCTGAGTCCAAGCCCCAGGACACACAAGCGCACGCGTGCACACACACACACACACACACACACACACACGCACATACAGTGTACCCAAGGTGTGAACTCAGAGCCTCACACTCGCCCTTGTTTTTGTTTTACTCAAGGCTAGCTCTGTATTGCTTGAGCCACCCCCCAGTTCCAGCTTTTTGCTGGTTCATTGGTGGTAAGACACTTGTGAACTTTACTGCTTAGGCTAGCTTCAAAATGCAATCCTCAGATCCCAGCCTCCTGAGCAGCTGGATCACAGGCGTGAACCACTGGACGCCCTAGTGTCCTACCGCTTCATTTTGAAATTCATCTCTGAAGAGCCTCTTAGATTTTTCTACCAGGGAAGAAATAGACCATGATCCTTTCTAGTTCGTTTTGCTGAGATTCACGGATGGCGCACACACAGTTCAGTAAGCTCACGTCACACGCTCCCCAATATTGCCTTCTTTATCTCCTTCTTTTTCCTTCTCTTTTTATTTTTTCCCCTCCCCATTTGAAAAATGAAAGAATTAAATTCAAAACAAACAACTTCAATTTAACACCCAACTCCAGGATAACCAATCTTAAAAAATGTCACAGGGTAATAGATCTTAATACCCAGAGAAAACACAACACCAAGTTCCATTGTTTCCTTAGCCATGCATACAAGCGCCAACCTCACAGAATCTCAGTGAAGGAGAAAGAAAGGGGGGGGCGGTGAAAAACACCTTATTACTTCCAACCCCTGTAAGCCATTTTGGTCTCCAAAGGTTTTAGGCTGCCCCAGGCCGTGTGTCTGCAGAGTTCGGGAAATAACTTGCCTTCCCACGATTGCTGCTCAGCTCTGCAGCAAGGCTGCTTGCCTGGAGCACTGCCGGCTCCATTTCTGGTTAACTCTTCCTTCCCGGGCCTGAAGCTTGAAGCAACAGAACAAGACAGGGCCCCAGAGAGGTTCAGACCATCACAGTTGGACCATGGCGATGAGCAGAGACATACTGCTCTCTTTGAACAATTTATTTGATTATTATTCTTTTTTTCCAACGGGGTGCTGGTAGCTCACGCCTGTAATCCTAGCTACTGGGGAAGCTGAGATCTGGAGGATCATGTTTCCAAGTGAGCCCAGGCAGAAAAGTCTCTGTGAGCTCTGTGTGTGTGTGTGTGTGTGTGTGTGTGTGTGTGTGTGATTATGTATGTATGTATCTGTGTGCATATGTGTGTGCCTGTATTGGTCCTAGAGTTTAAACTCAGTGTTGTTCCTGAGCATTTTTGTTCAAGGCTAGCACTCTACCACTTGAGATACAGCTCCACTTCTACCTTTTTTTTTTTTCTTGGCTGATTAATTGGAGATAAGAATATCGCAGATTCTTCTGCTTTGAGCTGGCTTCAAACTTCGATCCTCAGCTCTCAGCCTCCTGAGTAGTTAGGATGATAGGCGTGAGCCCCAAAGAGGTCTGGCCTTCTTGCTTAGATTTTTTCCACTCAAGGCTGGCACGCTACCATTTGAGCCACATCATCAATTCCTGAGCCATCGATTATGTAACAGGAGCCCCACAGCCAACATCATCTGAAGTCAGGGGACAGAGGTGGGGACCGAGGAACCAAGACAGGGCAATCCAGATCTGAAGGTTCTCAGCAAAGGAGAGCTGTCACCTGTCACTCCAGCAAGATGGATGCCCAGCACAGCCAGCAGCACACAAGCAGAATTCAGCCTGCTACTAGAATGTGACTTGGGCTGGAGGGTTTTTTGTTGCTGTTATTTTGTTTCTTTTTTCTTGGGTGTGTGTGTGTGTGTGTGTGGAGGAGGGTAGTGGGCCTTGAACTCAGGACTTGGGCACTGTCCCTGAGCAGTTTTGCGCAAGGCTAGCACTTTACCACTTTGAGCCACAGCTCCTCTTCCAGTTTTTGAGTAGTTAATTGGAGTTGAGTCTCATGGACTTTTCTGTCCAGGCTGGCTTTGAACCATGATCCTCAGATCTCAGCCTCCTAAGTAGCCCTAGCTACTTAGGTGTGACAGGTGTGAGCCACCAGCACTGGGTCTGGTAGATGGTGTGTGTGTGTGTGTGTGTGTGTGCCAGTACTGAGACTTGAACCCAGAGCTTGGGTACTCTCCCTTAGGCTGATGCTCTAAAGCTTGAGCCATAGCTCCTCTTTTAGTTTTTGCTGGTTTGTTGGAGATAAGAGTCTCACAAATTTTCCTACCTGGGCCTAGCTTGAAATCCTAATCCTCAAACCTCAACCTCCTGAGCAGCAGGGATTCCAGGCATAAGCCACTAGCACCTGGCTCTCTACAGCGTTGTTGTTGTTGTTGTTGTTGTTGTTGTTGTTTTAACTTCTCCAGTGCCTCTGACAGAGCTGAGACCCAGTGACAAACAGGAATAGCTGCAAACCACCCTCCCAGCTTGGGAGACAACACAAAGCCACTTAGCACTGAAGAGGTTAATGCAATTCCTAAGTGTTCGGCAATCACGGCAATTTAGTGCCATTTTCGATTATTACACAATAAACAGACCATGTTGTCTGCAAGCTAGTTTTTATGAGTATAGCTAAAGGGGGCTGCAACTTACTTAGCGCTGAGAGTCGAAGGAAAAAGGATATTTTCTAATACCAATACTACGGATCAGAAATGCAGGTGGAAAGAGAAAAAAAAGATATGCTCAGGTCACGGCCCGGGCAATTCAACACCATGACCTTTAAAACAAGCATGTCCTTGGCTAGAGGGAAATAAAGTTCACCCAAGTGTTCTTGAGTGAACACTATGGTTGATTTCCAGGGGGAAAGATTTGGGACTTTCTAGTAATATGTTCTATGTGAGAAAGCACATCTATTAGCCAGGCATTGGAAGCTCACGTGTGTCATCCCAGCTACTCAGTAGTGAGATCCAGAGGATTGTGGTTCAAAGCCGGCCTGGACAGGAAAGTCCATGAGACTATTATGTCCAGTGAACAACCAGAAACCCAGAGCTGTGGCTCAAAGCAGTAGAGCACTAACAAAAGAGCTCAGGAACAGCACTGAGGCCTCGAGTTCAAACTGCACAACTGGGTTGGGAAGGTGGCTCAGTGGTAGAGCGCTTGCCTTGCATGCCTGAGACCCTGGGTTCGATTCCTCAGCACCACATAAGCAAAAAAGAAGAAAGCCAGAAGTGGTGCTGTGGCTCAAGTGGTAGATCGCTAGCCTTGAGCTGAAGAGCTGAGGGTCAGTGCCCAAGCCCAGAGTTCAAGCCCCACGACAGGACCCAAAAAAAAACAAAAACAAAAACAAACCCCACAACTGACAAAAGAAAAAGAACACAGTATTAACATGAGAGGTGAACCATGGTAACTACTTTTTTTTTTTTTTGTCAGTCGTGGGGCCTGAACTCTGGGCCTGGGCGCTGTCCCTCAGCTCTTCAGCTCAAGGCAGCACTCTACCATTGAGCCACAGCACCACTTCCAGCTTTTTCTGTGTATGTGGTGCTGAGGAATCGAACCCAGGGCCTCACGCATGCAAGGTAAGCACTCTACCACTGAGCCACCTTCCCAGCCCCATGGCAACTACTCTATATCACACACACACACACACACACACACACACACACACACACACACACACACATTCATAGACACATTCCTGGTTTGTTTGTTTTGGTGCCAGTCCTAGGACTTGAAATTAGGGCCTGGGTGCTGATCCCTGAGTATTTCTGAGTACTTTCACTCAAGGAGAGCACTCTACCACTTGAGCCCAGCTCTACTTCCAGCTTTTTTGGTAATTAATTGAGATAAGAGTCTCTTGAATTTTTTTCCTGCCCAGGCTGGCTTTACACATTGATCCTCAGATCTCAGCCTCCTGGGTAGCTGGGATTACAGGTGTGAGCCATGGGTTCCCAGTGGGAAAATGCAATTTATGCTCATTAACACAAGTGAAAGAGAGGAGGTATAAAAGCAGCACGCGTGGAGAATGACAGGGCAGCCACAGAGAACATTCTATACCTAAGGCTCCAGTGGAGATCCGATCAGACCCATTAGGAGCCTGAAAGCCACCGGGCTGAGAGTCTTCAAAACTCTTATTTTGAATTCTCTTTGAACAGTTTATAATTGGCCACTCAGAATAAAAACAGTGCTTATAGAGCCATCACCCATGCAGGGCGATTCCAGGGCAGTGCCACAGACAAAGGAAGATAGTCCATCAACCTGAGTGTAATTTCAAAAGGAGCCAAGGTTAACCCTGGCATTCCGGAACATTCTGAAGGAGAGACCCAAATGGACACATAGCTTAATCACTGCTGCTACCTGCTTTAATCCACAATCTCCAGTACTCTCTCACTGTGCTTTAGGTTCGCTTTTTGTGCGTATGTGCCAGTCCTGGGGCTTCGACTCAGGGCCTGGGCACTGTCCCTAAGCTTTATTATGTTTGTTTGTTTTTTCTCAGCGCTGGCACTCTACCACTTGAGCCACACTGTTTCTTCCCATGTGTGGGGGTACATTGGAGATCAGAGTCTCCCAGACTTTCCTGCCTGGGCTGGCTTTGAACCTCAATCTTTCTATCTCAACCTCCTGAGTAGCTAAGACTACAGGTGTGAGCCACTGGCACCTGGCAAATAAACTTTTTTTAAATTTTATTTTAAAGCATTGGTCGGGTGGTGCAGGTGGCTCATGCCTGTAATCCTAGTTGTTCAGGAGGCTGAGATCGGAGGGTGGCAGTTTAAAGGAAGCCCAGGCAGAAAAGTCCCTGAGACTCTTACTTCCAATTATGCACCAGAAAACCGGAATGGCGCTGTGGCTCAAAGTGGTAGAGTACCAGCCCTAAGCAAAAAGAGCTCAGAAGAGGTGCCCAGACCCTGAATTCAAGCCCCTGACAAAAATAAAAAAATAAAAATAATAAAAAAGCATTAGATAATGGAATTGATATCTGATAATCCATAAATATCTATCCCCAAAGAATAGCTAATGCTGTGTATGTGTGTGTATCACCAGCAACTTTATTTTTTCAGAGGGATTTGTTATTTCATATCAAGTGATTCTATTATATCTTATAAAAATCGATTCCATAAATCAAGGGGGAAGTGTTCTTTTTATATGTATATATATAATTTATAACAAGGAGAATTAAAGAGTAAAATGACTGTGATATTTTGTGTTCTTCCCCTAGACAATTTCCATAATGAGACGCAGGCTTCCCAAATTCTGCATTTTTATTCTGCACGTCTATGCTTGAGTTTATGTTATATTCTGAATTAACGCACATCAAAAGCTCCAAGAAATTACATATGCACAAAAATAGGGGAAAGCTCTAGATCTTTTGTAAATCTCCGAGGAGAATACACCAACCTCTAGCCTGATGCTCCCAGATCGAAGCCAAGTGGTAATTTGGAAATAAGAAAGCATTAATGACTACAAAACAATAAAACGGCTGTTGGGGGATGTCCTTTTAAAAAAATGAAAAGAAAGAAATCTTTAAAATTAGGTTATGTCCTTATCATGAAGAAACACTACCCTGGATACCAAACCTGGCTCAATCCTGTTCTTTCTGTTTATTGAAACCATAGTCAGAGTCTACCACGATTAGTGCAAAATCCAACACAAAACCAAAAGGTAGAAATTCAAAAAAAAAAAACCAACTTTTAAACTCTGTGCTCTTTTTTTTTTTTAATTATTATTAGATGCTATTTCTAACTTGTTAAAATTGATCAAATAGAAAGCTGGGGGAAAATAAAAAAAAAAGGAGGGAAAAAAATTAAGCCAAGTAGGAAAGTGTGACTTGGATTTAATATTTTATAATTGCCAAGGGATATACTGAGATCAATGAATTTTTTTCTTTTTCTTTTTTTTTTTTTTTGCCTGAGATGAACGTCAGAAAGAGATATACTTCAGTCTTCTTCTTCTTTTTTTTTTTTTTTAAGAGAACATTGGTCTATTTAATTCTAGCGTCTGATGAATGTGAAGTAGGCCTGTCTAGGCCTTCTCTCTTTGCCCCGGGCATGGCTGGCAGCGGACATTACCAGTTTTAATAGGACCGTGGTGTAAGGAGCAGCCAGGGACTGCACACAGCCCATACACACTAATGGCTCTACCGACTCACTGACACCTTCCCCCCCCCCCAACCTTCCCTAGCTAATTTTAGTTTTGCATGCTGAGTTGTTTCACTTTGAATTAAATGAATAGAAACAAAGAGAGAAAAGCTTTTGTGGCTAATAAACCAAGATGAGGTTTTCTGATCTTTCTCAGTAGTGTTTCTACAATGGCAGATATGTCATCAGACAACAGATTCACTATGACACACACACAGAAATACATATATATGTATATATATGTGTGTGTATATATATACATATATATATATACACACTCACACATATACGTATCTGTATGTATGTATTCCTATTTGTTGACAAAATTCATGTTTTCTACCTGCTCGAATTGACAGGACAAAATCACTTCTTTCCCATGGCTTTCTGGATAATAAGTTGTTGTGTGGACTTTCATCTGAACATCCAGCCTCAGGCTCTAGATGCCCTTGGATTTCACACACTGGTCACTGACTTCTCCAGCTCCACAAGAGGCAGGGGGGGAAGAAGGGGTCACCTCAGAGATCTCCCCAGAGTCACACACACAAGAGCAATGATGAAATTCTTTGTCTCATGCAAAACCCAGAGAGGCACAAGGAAACTATGTCTTAAGTTCCCTTCAGCAGAAATAACAGAGCTTGCCCTGGCACCAGTGGCTCGTGTCTGTCATCCTAGCTACTCAGGAGGCTGAGGTCAGAGGAATGCTGATTTGAAGCCAGCTTGGGCAGGAAAGTCTGAGACTCTGATCTCCATAAACTGGAAGTGGAGTTGTGGCTCAAGTGGAACAGTGCCAGGTTTGAGTGAAAAAGTTAAGGGACAGCGCACAGGTCCTGAGTTCAAGAGCTAATTACCACCACCACCACCCACACAGCAAAGGTAATTTATAGTTGTTTAGAAAATATTGAGAATTGAATCTGGACGAATTGGGAGAAATAGAATGTGAGTTGCCATTGAATCAAAGCAAAATAGGGGCTGGGAATGTAGCTCAGTGGTAGAGTGCTTGCCTAGCATGCATGAAGCCCTAGGTTCTATTCCTCAGTACCATATAAACAGAAAAAGCCAGAAGTTGTGCTGTGGCTCAAGTGGTAGAGTACTAGCTTTGAGCACAAAGAGGCTCTGGATTGGTTCCCAGGCCTAGAGTTGAAGCCCCAGGATTAAGAAAGAGAGGGGGGGGGCTCAGAAGGTGGCTCAGTGGTAGAGCACTTGCCTTGCATACCTGAGGCCCTGGGTTCAATTCCTCAGCACCACATAAACAAAAAGAAAAAAGCCGGAAGTGGCGCTGTGGCTCAAGTGGTAGAGCGCTAGCCTTGAGCTGAAGAGCTGAGGGACAGGGCCCAGACCCAGAGTTCAGGCCCACAACCGGACCACCCCCCCCCCAAAAAAAAAAGAGAAAGAAAAGGAAGGAAAGAAGAAAGGAAGGAAGGAAAAGAAAACCATGTGGGCCAGGCACTAATGGCTTACCCTTGTAATCCTACCTTACTCAGGAGGCTGAGATCTGAGGATCACAGTTTAAAGTCAGCCTGGCCAGGAAAGTCCATGAGACTCTTATCTGCAATAAATTACTCAGAAAAAGCTGGAATTGGTGCCGTGGCTCAAGTGGTAGAATGCTAGACTTGAGTGCAAAGAGGCTCAGAATCAGCGCCCAGGCACAGAGCTGAAGCCCCAGGAACAGCAAAAAAGAAAAGAAAGTTTTCTGCACCTTTTTTCCTTTTCTTTTCTTTCTTTCTTCCTCTTTCTTTCTTTCTTTCTCTTTCTTTCTTTCTT
>NW_012267308.1:3220942-3236139 GCF_000151885.1 Dipodomys ordii
TTTTTTTTTTTTTTCTTTTTTGTGGGTCGTGGGGCTTGAACTCTGGGCCTAGGTGCCACTTCTGGTTTTCTGGTCGTTAATTGGAAATAAGAGTCTCACGGCTTTTCTGCCTGGGCTGGCTTTGACCTGCAATCCTCAGATCTCAGCCTCCTTAGTGGCTTGGGTTACAGGTGTAAGCCATCAGAGCCCGGCCTTCCTGTCCCTCCCCCCTCCCCCTTTCTTATTTTTGTTGGTCCTGGGTCTTGTACTCAGAGCCTGGGCACTGTCCCTGAACCTCTTTGTGCTCAAGGCTAGTGCTTTACCGCACGAGCCACAGTGCCACTTTCAGCTTTTTCTGAGTAGTTTATTGGAAGTAAGAGTCTCATGGAGACTTTGCGGCCCAGGCTGACTTTGAACCATAATCCTCTAGATCTCTGAGCAGCTAGGATGACAGGCCTAGCTATTATTTATTTTATTTTATCACTGTTATTTGGGGGATTCTGTGGTGTTGGGGTTTGAAGTTTCAAGCACACTTTGAAAGTTTGAGCACACTCTGCAAATGTTTTCTTTCATTTGCATTGTTGTTGTTGTTTTTTCTTTCTCTCTCTCTCTTTTTTTTTAATGGTTCTAGTCCTGGGGCTTGAACTCTGGGACTGGGCGCTGTCCCTTAACTTTTTCACTCAAAGCTAGCACTCTACCACTTGAGCCACAGCTCCACTTCTGGCCTGTTTAAAAAAAATTTGCAGATAAGAGTCACAGGGACTTTCCTGCCCAGGCTGGCTTTGAACCATAATCCTCTAGATCTCAGTCTCCTGAGTAGCTAGGATGACAGGCGTGAGCCACCAGCACCCAGCATTTTTCATATATTTTACCTCACTCAGGCAGACGGATTAGAAGCTGAGAAAGAAAAGCGATGCCCTTTCCTGCAGCTAAATTACCAGAATCACGTGGAAAACAATCCAAGCCTTGTAGGAAACAGGGAGCCATTAAAATCTGCCTGGAGCCATGGCCTGCACTCAATCTTGCAGCCTTCATGCTTTTGCTTGGCAGTCACAGAAGAGAGAAAAAGAGAGAGAGAGAGAGAGAGGGTGTGTTCTCTCCCCAGGATAGAGGGAGCTGTGTTGTAAAGCCACAATTAAAATCAGCTCCTCTGCCAAAAAAATAAAAGAGAGGAGGGAAAAACGGAGAACATCAAAGACAGATTGAAATGTGTAGTTAGTAATAAGAGTGGAGCAGTCGCTTCTTGAACTAAAGCCCGAAGCCATTCACGGCCGTCCCCCCCTTGTTAATGAGAAATTTTGACCTCTGGTTTGTAAGTTAAACTTGTAATCTCAACTAATGAAGTAAATGGTCCTGTCGTTTCTGTTCCGCTCTGCAGAGCTGGGTTTGGGTTCAGATCCAGCATGAGGAGTCAGGATCTATATGCAGATTGTAGGGGGAGCACAGTTATCCTAGGGCCACGTCGATGCTGGCCTCTTCAGTTGGGGGCCGTGGGAGGCAGAGGTGTGCTGTGATTTTTTTTTTTTTTGGTTGGTCATGGGGCTCGAACTCTGGGCCTGGGTGCTGTCCCTCAACTCTTCAGCTCAAGGCAAGCGTTCTACCACTTGAGCCACAGTGCCACTTCTGGTTTTCTGAATGGTTTATTGGAGATAAGAGTCTCATAGATGTTCCTGCACGGGCTGGCTTTGAACCACGATCTTCAGATCTCAGCCTCCTGTGTAGCTAGGATTATAGGCGTGAGCCACCAGCGCCTGGCCCCAGGCTGGCTTTGAACCTCAATCCTCAGATCTCAGCTTCCTGGTAGCTAGGATGACAGGTGTGAGCCACTGGTACATGGCTGTACTGTGATTTTTGAAAGTTGAGATTGACTATGGCCCTTGAAGTGATTGATTGTTAACCTATAAGTTGAGAAAAGCAGTATCTTGTTAGACTCTGAGTTCCACAGTGCTAGACAAAGAGATAAAGCCAGGGACTCGATGCACAGGTTCTAGTGGCTCACACCTGTCAACCTAGCTACTTAGGAGTCTGAGATCTGAGAATCATGGTTCAAAGCCTGCCATAATAGATTTTTTTAAAAAATCCGTTGTGGGGCCTGAACTCTGGGACTGGGCGCTGTCTCTCAGCTCTTCAGCTCAAGGCTAGAGCTCTACCACTTGAGCTACAGCACCACTTCTGGCTTTTTCTGCTTATATGGTGCTGAGGAATCAAACCCAGGGCCTCATGCATGCAAGACTAGCGCTCTACCACTGAACCACCTTTCCAGCCTTCTCTGAGAATTTTTATCTCCTATGAATTAGCAAAAAGTTGGACGTGGCTGGGTGCCAGTGGCTCATACCTGTCATCCTAGCTACTCAGGAGGCTGAGATCTGAGGATCGAGGTCACAAAGATCTGTGGTTCAAGTACAGAGCACCAGGCACAAACAAAAAGACAAAGTGAGAGTGTGAAGCTGTGAGTTCAAGCCTCAGTAGTGGCATACACACACACACACACACACACACACAGAGTGCATCTGAGCTCCTCGATAGAGCTTTGCACATGGCAAGATTCAGTGCATGGTGGAACAAATGCTGGCATGTTAAAAAAAAAAAAAAAGAAAAGAAAAAGGAAAGAAAAGAAAAGGAAGAAAAAGTCAGGTATTAGGCCCTGGTGGCTCACACCTGTCATCCTAGCTACTCAGGAGGCTGAGATCTGAGGATCGTGGTATGAGGCCAACCTGGGCAGGAAAGTCCATGAGACTCCTATCTCCAATAAACCACCAGAAAACTGGAAGTGGTGCTGTGGCTCAAGTGGTAGAGCACTAGCCTTGCACTGAAGAGCTGAGGGACAGCGCCCAGGCCCAGAGTTAAGGCCCCATGACCACCATCACCAACAACAAAAGCCAGGTGTTGGTGGCTCACAAATGTAAATCCTAGCTACTCAGGAGGCTGAGATCTGATGACCGTGATTTGTGGCCAGCCTGGGCAGGAAAGTCCACAAGACTCTTATTTCCAGAAGAAGAAGAGAAGGAGGAGGAAGAGAAGAAGAAGAGAAGGAGAAGGGAGAGAAGAAGGAAGAGGAGGAGGAGGAGGAAGAGGAGGAGGAAGAGGAGGAGGAAGAGGAGGAGGAGGAGGAGGAAGAGGAGGAGGAAGAGGAGGTAGCAGCAGCTGCTATGAGGGATACCCAGAGAGTAGGACTCTCGGGTTCCCATCTGGCACCTCCAAGAGCAGGGGTACAGGTCTCATCCTGGTAGAGATGGCCTGTTCCTTTCCAAATATTCAGTATATGTCTCCAGTTTACTTTCCTTTGTATCCTTCCTTTCTTCCTTCTTCCTTCCTGCCTGCCTGCCTGCCTTCCTGCCTGCCTGCCTGCCTTCCTTCCTTCCTCTTTCTTTCTTTCTTTCCTTTCTTTCTTTCCTTTGTGTGTGTGTGGTTGTGGGGCTTGAATTCTGGGCCTGGGTGCTGTCCCTCAGCTCTTCAGCTCAAGGCGAATGCTCTACCACTTGAGCCACAGCTCCACTTCTGGTTTTCTGGTGGTTTGTTGGAGATAAGAGTCTCAGACTTTCCTGCCTGCGATGGCTTTAAACTGCCATCCTCAGATCTCAGCCTCCTGAGTAGCTAGGATTATAGGCATGAACCACTGGCACCTGGCCAATCCTTTGTTTCTTTTCTTTTGTGCCAGTCCTGGGGCTTGAACTCAGAGCCTTGGCGCTGTCCCTGACCTTTTGTGCTCAAGGCTAGCACTCTACCACTTGAGCCACAGAACCACTTGCAGCTTTTAGGGTGGTTCACTGGAGTTAAGCGTCTCATGGACTTTCCTTCTCCAGGCTGCCTTTCAACTGTGACCCTCCAGGTCTCAGCTTCCTTAAGTAGCTAGTATTCCAGGTCTAACACACTATCATCTGGCTATAACCAGTTATCTGTGTGTGTGTGTGTGTGTGTGTGTGTGTGTGTGTGTGTGATGGGGCTTGAATTCTGGGCCTGGGTGCTGCCCCTCAGCTATTCAGCTTAAGGCTAGCGCTCTACCACTGGAGCCACAACGTCACTCCTGGCTTTTTCTGCTTATGTGGTGCTGAGGAATCAAACCCCGGCCTCATACATGCAAGGCAAGCGCTCTACCACTGAGCCACCTTCCCAGCCCCTATAACCAGTTTTCTGATTAGAACCCAAGGAATATGTGTCACCTGGGGGTTGGGGCAGAGGGACAGGAAAAGGGAAAGTGAGTAAGCCTTTCTCAGCTGGGGGCAATCAGTGGCTCAAAACTACAAGACACCATGGCCCTAATATATTTATTTATTGTTTTATTTATTTTTGGTCATTTGTGGGGTTTGAACTCAAGGCCTGGGTGCTGTCCCTGGGCTCTTTTGCTCAAGGTTAGTGCTCTAAGTGTTCTACCACTTTGAGCCCCAGCTCTACTTCCGGTTTTCTGGTGGTTTATTGGAAATAAGAGTCTCACAGGGCTTTGCTGTTGTTCATGCTGACTTTGAACTGTGATCCTCAGATCTCAGCCTCCTGAGTAGCTAGGATTCCGGGCGTGAGCCACCAGTATTCACCTTGCTGGTCTAATTTCAAACAAACACCACCGTGTGTGACTGTCTTTGTGGGGGATTAAATTGTTCAGTGTCAGGACTGGACATGAGGAAGAGAGCTAGCAGCCCAAAGACCCCACCCTCACCCCCAGAATCCTTTCCCATCCTGGGACCCATGTTCACATTGCATTTGAGAGAGAGAGAATGTGTGTGTGTGTGTGTGTGTGTGTGTGTGTAATACTTCAGGCATTTTTACTTTAAACCAAACGAAATGAAGAAATGCAAAGATGCGAAAATCAGGTAAAGAAAAAAAAATGTTAACATGCATTTCCATCTCTGCTAAGGCTTAGAAGCCCAAACTGGATCATTTTAAAAGTACCTCCCCCTCTATAAAAAAATAAAGCAAATAAATAAATAAATAATCTGATCCATTCACCACTAGGCAGACACTACAAAAACGCTTAAGGTAAAATATGTAAATATGTAAAATTATCTGCTGAAAACCATCTCCTTTGGTGCTTGAAAGAATTTTTTTCTTTTTTTTTTTTAAAAGCATCTTTATTTTTATCCTGCATTAATACAGGGTTGAGCACAAAAGTTACTTTTTTTTGGGGGGGGCAAAACTTCAAACACCGAGGAGTTGAAAATGGAAGGATTAGAAAATAAAGTCTACAGATAAAGGAAAGGACAAAGGAAGAAAAAAAAAAAGGGTTTCTCCTTTTTAGTAAGAATTTAAAGAATATCATTAATATAATAAATGACAGAATCCATTATTCAAAAGCTTGAACAACTTCAAACAAAACCCACCTTCCAGCTGTTAGGAAATAGGGTCTCTGTCCTTTCTGACTGTCCTCTGCTTGTCCCTGAGCCAACCTCAGTATCCCGAGGGACAGAACCCAAGCCCCATGATTGCTACACATAACTGACCACAAACAGCTAATTGTATTTCTAAGTATTCTCAAATTAATCTTCTGAAAATATGGAGAAGAGCCAGGCATGGTAGTGTATGCCTGTAATCCGGCACTCAGGGGACTGAGACAGAACTAGAAGCTCAAGGCCAGCCTGAGCTACTTACTAAGACCTTATCTCAAAAAAAAAAAGAAAAAAAGGGGGGGCGGGGAGGAGAAGAGCTGAGTGCTAGTGGCTCATGCCTGTCATCCATCCTAGCTACTCAGGAGGCCAAGATCTGAGGATCACAGTTCAAAGCCAGCCCGGGCAGCAAAGTCCGTGAGACTCTTTTTTTTGGGGGAGGGGTCCTGTTGTGGGGCCTGAACCCTGGGCCTAGGCGCTGTCCCTCAGCTCTTCAGCTCAAGGCTAGCGCTCTACCACTTGAGCCACAGCACCACTTCCGAATTTTTTCTTTTTGCTTATGTGGTGCTGAGGAATTGAACCCAGGGCCTCAGGCATGCAAGGCAAGCACTCTACCACTGAGCCACCTTCCCAGCCCTAATCTGTGAGACTCTTAGCTCCAATAAACCACTAGAAAATTGGAAGTGGTGCTGTGGCTCAAGCGGTAGAGCACTTACCTTGAGCTGAAGAGCTGAGGGACAGCTCCCAAGCCCAGAGTTCAAGCCCCACGACCAACCAAAAAAAAAAAAAAGGAAAGAAATTAATGTACATATCACCCAATGTGGAAGAAATAACTGTACTCTGACAGCTCATAGAACTCATAAACTTTATAGACCACGATAAAGACAATTTGCCCCATGAAGGTTAGAATATGTTCGTTGCTTTAGCTAAGTATCACTATCTCACAATACTGTGAAATTTGTGAAATTTATGTAATCACTTAATCACAGTAAAAAATTGCAAAAAAGTCATTTTTCATCTGTAAACAAATTTATCATCCATAAACTTTAATGAAGAAATTTATCTCTGGGGCTGGGAAGGTGGCTCAGTGGTAGAGCACTTGCCTTGCATGCATGAGGCCCTGGATTCCATTCCTCAGCACCACATAAGCAAAGAGAAAAAAGCTGGGAGTGGCGCTGTGGCTCAAGTGGTAGAGCACTAGCCTTGAGCTGAAGAGCTGAGGGACAGCACCCAGGCCTAGAGTTTAGGCCCCAAGACCGGACCCCAAATAAAAAAAATTATCTCATAATCTGTGCTGCAGTACCCGTGTGCCCTCTCTATAGCTTTGGACCACTGGTGGGATCTAGATAGAAGATCTCCTTTTGCATCCATAAGTTCAAAACAAAAATGCATTTCTCACCGCTATGTGTGCCAGTGGCTCATGCCTCTCATCCTAGCTACTCAGGAGGCTGAGATTGGGAGGATCACAATTGGAAGCCAGCCTGGGGAAAGAAAGTCTGTGAGACTCTTACTCCAGTGAACCACCAAAAGGCTAGAAGTGGAGCTGTGGCTCAAGTGGCAGAGCGCTACCCTCGAGTGAAAAAACTAAGGGACAGTGCCTAGGCCCTGAGCTCAAGCCCCAGGACTGGCACAAGAGAGGAAAGAAAAGGAAAGAGAGAAAAAAGAAGGACAAGAAGGAAGGAGAGGAAGGAGGAAGGGAGGGAGGGAGGGAGAGGAGAGGGAGTCAGAGAGAGGGAGGGCAGGCAGGCTAAATACAATCACGCTTGGAGCCTCCAAACACAACAGGAGATTTGAGACACCAAGTTGTTCAGTTAACAAAGTAAGAGATGATGAAATGTTCATGGGAGGGAGGGCAGGGCTCTAACTTCCCTGGAGACAATGGTGCACAAGAGTGTGTGTGTGCACACACACAGACACACACTCTCTTAGAAGAACATGGTTGCTGGCAGCTGATTATCGCAGAATCTATTAGGACTAAACAGGTCCTTCCTGTAGGTCTAGTCGAACCATCTGATAATCTTGCTGATGGAGGACCTGACACCTTGCTCAGAGTTTTTTTTTTTCTACCTCTCAGGCCTCATATCTAACAAGGGATCTCCTGCCCAGCCTCCCTTTTCCATTTGGCGCCTTTCTCTTCCTGCTCCCTCCCCTCACCTAATCTAATCTAGCTAGAGACTCCATCTAGCATTTGATTTGTTTGCTTGTTTGTTTGCCAGTCCTGGGGACTGAACTCTGGGCCTGGGCGCTGTCCCTCAGCTCTTCAGCCCAAGGCTAGTGCTCTACCACTTGAGCCACAGCGCCACTTCTGGCTTTGTCTGCTTATGTGGTGCAGAGGAATCAAACCCAGGGACTCATACATGCAAGGCAAGCACTCTACCACTGAGCCACCTTCCCAGCATTTGAGCAAACTAGAAGTCTTCAATAGCTCAGTACTGGCAGCCCACATCTGTAATCCTAGCTACTCAAGAGGATGAGATCAGAGGATTGTGGTTCGAAGCCAGTCTAGTCAGGAAAGCCTGAGACTCTTATTTCCAATGAACCAGCAAAAAGCTGGAAGTGGAGGTATGGCTCAAGTGGTAGAGCTCCAGCTTTGAGTGAGAAATCTAAGAGACAGTGCCCAGACCCTGAGTTCAAGCCCGGATACCAGCACTAATAATAACATATAATTATGTAGTGTGCATAATAACCCCCCACAAACCCATTACTAATATCTTATTTTTATCTATACCTTTGTCCTATCTCTAAAACTACTTAGAAATAAAGTGCATAGATGGAATCTTTTCAACTGAATATTTTACCCTATGTTTCTGAAAAATAGCTTTAAAATATAACCACAAAACTATCATTTCTCCAATAAATGTGTGGCCTGGGAATATTATTCTCTCTCTTTCTCTCCTCTGTGTGTGTGTGTGTGTGTGTGTGTGTGTGTGTGTGTGTGTGTATGAGTACTGGAACTTGAACTCAGGGCATGGATACTGTCCCTTAGCTTATTCACTCAAAGCTGACACTCTTACCACTTGAGCCACAGTTCTACTTCTGGCTTTTTGGTGGTGCATTGGAGGTAAGAGTCTTACAGATTTGTCTGCCTGAGGTGGCTTTGAACTGGGATCTTTCAAAACACCTGAGTAGCTAGGATTAAAAGTGTGAGCCACTGGGCCTGGCCATTAGCTGAAATTTCTTTCTTTCTTTCTCTCTCTCTCTTTCTTTTTTGATCTGTCATGGGGCTTGAACTCCGGGCCTAGGCACTGTCCCTGAACTCTTCAGCTCAAGGCAAGCACTCTACCACTTTGAGCCACAGTGCCACTTCCAGTTTTCTGGTGGTTCATTGGAGATAAGAGTCTCACTGACTTTCCTGCTCAGGCTGGCTTTGAACTGCAATCCTCAGATCTCAGCCTCCTGAGTAGCTAGGTTGACAGGTATGAGCCACTGGCACCCAGCTTTTTTTTTTAAGCTAGAAATTTTTAAGGAAATGCTGGGTGCCAGTGGCTCTAACCTGTCATCCTAGATACTCAGGAGGCTAAGATCTAAGGATCATAATTCAAAGCCAACCCAGGCAGGAAAGTCCATGAGACTCTTATCTCCAATGAACCACCAGAAAACTGGAAGTGGCGCTGTGGCTCAAAGTGATAGAGCACTAGCCTTGAGCAAAAGAGCTCAGGGACAGTGCCCAGGCCCTGGGTTCAAGCCCCACAACTGGTCAACAGGAAGAAAGAAGGAAAGAAAGAAAGAAGGAAAGAAAGAAAGGAAGGAAGGAAGGAAGGAAGGAAGGAAGGAAGGAAGGAAGAAAGAAAGAAAGGAAGGAAGGAAGGAAAGAAATTGTTGAGAAATTTCTTAAAATCAATATAACCAAGATAGCACCTTATCTCCAGTTCCAAGCCTGATGAGAAGCAGAACAAGTTTAAACCAATCTTCATTTATTCCTTATTTTCTAGCCAACAAATAAGAGGAGAGCGGCCTGGTAGTCTGCAAGAACATTTCTTCTTGGTTCTTGGCCCAAGAGTCTTCAGAGAAAGATCTGCTTACCCTGAGATATTTCTTAAGAAAGCCATCATTGCCTCAGGACTCCTTCTAAAGATCTGGCCTTTCTCTTTCAAAATGTTTTCTCCTGTAATTAAGAGATTTTTCCCCCCAATTTGAAGAATAGATAAAAATTCATCAACATGATATTTTCTAAAAAGTCATAAAATGCAAGCTTCTCAGATCTAGCTCCAAGGAAATCGGGAGCTGAGGAAGGATGCTAATCAGAACAGAATTTAAGACAATAGTTGATCATTTTTCATTCTCAGGAATGGAACTATCTCAAGGAATGGCCAGGTAAAATCTCCGTTTGCGTCTCTCTCTCTCTCTCTTCCTTCCTTTTTTTTTTTGCCAGTGGTGAGGCCTGAACTCTGGGCCTGGGCACTGTCCCTCAGCAATTCAGCTCAAGGCTAGCGCTCTACCACTTAAGCCATAGCGCCACTTCTGGCTTTTTCTGTTTATGTAGTGCTGAGGAATCAGACCCAGGGCCTCATGCATGCAAGGCAAGCGCTCTACCACTGAGTCAATTTCCCAACCCACGGTCAATTTCCCAACCCACTCTCCTTCCTTTCTTTTCTCTTTTTTTTCTCTCTCCTTCCTTCTTTTCTTTCCTTCCTTCTTACCTTTCTTCCTTCCTTCCTTTCTTTCGTTCTTTTTTTCCTTCTTTTTCTGCCAGTCCTGGGGCTTGAACTCAAGGCCTGGACGCTATCCATTAGTTTTCTTGTTCAAGGCTAGTGTTCTACCACTTGAACCAAGCTCTACATTTGGTTCTTTTTCTTCTTCTTCTTTTTGGTGGTGGTTAATTGGAAAGAAGAATTTCTTAGACTTTCCTGCCTGGGCTATCTTTTTTTTTTTTTTTGGTCTGGTCATAGGGCCTGAACTCTGGACCTTGGCGCTGTCCCTCAGGTCTTCAGCTCAAGGCTAGCGCTCTACCATCTGAGCCTCAGCACCACTTCCAGCTTTTTTCTGCTAATGTGGTGCTGAGGAATTGAACCCAGGGCCTCAGGCATGCAAGGCAAGCGCTCTACCACTGAGCCCTGGGCTATCTTTGAACCCTGATTTGATCCTCCTATCTCAGCTTGGCTGTTTGGAGCCTTTTGAGTTGGCTGGCTAGTCTTTAACTCTGGCCTCCTCTGCTTTACCCCCTAAGAGGCCCAGAATCCAAGCCTTGGGGGGGATGGGAGGGTGGACAAAGCTGGCCTTGGTCAGGCTGCTACTCAAAGGCTTTGTAGTTGGTTCATTTATGGGCAGCCTTCACAGTCTGCTGTATCTCATGAAATTAATTTGGAGTCATGATTGTGAGAATCATGATCAAGAAAGTGGGTGGGCTGGGAATGTGGCTTAGTGGTAGAGTGCTTGCCTACCATGCATGAAAGCCCTGGCTTTGATTCCTCAGTACCACATACACAGAAAAAGCTGGAAGTGGTGCTGAGGCTCAAGTGGTAAAGTGCTAGCCTTGAGCAAAAGAGGCTCAGGGACAGGCCCAGGCCCAGAGTTCAAGCCCCAGAACTGGCAGAAACAGAAAGAAAAGAAGGGGGGGGGAGGGAGAGAGAGAGGGGAGGGGAAGGAAGGGAGGAAGACAGGCAGGCAGGCAAGCAAGCAAGTAAGCGGTCCCCTTGCCAGGCATCAGTGGCTCAAGCCTATCATCCTAGCTACTGAGATCCGAGGATCGCAGTTCAAAGTCAGCCTGAGCAGGAAAGTCTGGGAGACTTCAATCAGCAACCAACCACCAGAAAACCGGAAGTGGAGCTGTGGCTCACAATGATAGCCTTGAGCAAAAGAGCTCAGGGACTGCGTCCAGGCCCTGAGTTCAAGTGCCCCCCCCCCCAGTGGTTCTCAAATCTGCTGTCAGAACACCCCCGGGACCCACGGGCAAAGCCTGCTGGGGAGAAGCCAGCACTGGGGCCGTGGGGTGGCTCCACCCCGTGCTGGGCCTCTCTCCCCGGGCTTGCCTGAGGCCGGGCAGCCGGGCAGGCCGTGAGGCTGCAGGCAGCTCCCCCAGGGGAGGCCGGGGCCTCGGAGGGAGGATGCAGGCCAGGTAAACCCACAGGAAAGACTTGTTCCTGCGCCGCAGCCCCAGCAGGCTGGGTGGAAACTGACTCGCCACCCACACCACCCCAATCTACCCCTACGCCCCAGCCCCATCTCTGCTCCCCCAGATCTCCCCAACCCTTTCTTCCCAGCCCTCCACGCCCCACCCGTCCCACCCCTTCCGCCTCCTGCGGGTAAACTGACTCAGCAGAGATTTTTGCAGGAGAGAGAAATGGGGTGGACCTGACTTGTGGCCCAGAAACCTGACCCCAGATTCTCCCTGATCTGGGGCCCCAGGCTCTCCCCACCCCCTTCTTCTCCCCCTCCACCCCCCCCAGCAGGCCCCAGGCTGTCCAGCAAACACCTTCTCAAACCACAGTGCTCTCCTGACCCCAGGCAACTGGAATGAGGCTGAGGTGCCTGGGGAGGGGGGAAGGGGGGGAGGGGGGGAAGCCTCCCAGCCTGGACCCCCAAAACGGGGCGGAATGGAGTCATGGTGCCCTCACCCCCTTCCCTCCCCCCTCCCATTCCCACCCCTCTGGGTTACAGGATTGCAGCTCTGGGTGGAGGGAGGACCCATCTGCACCGGTATGCCAGGGTCTGGAGGGTGCTCACTTAGGAGGTGACAGCCAGAGGTTTGTGGACTAAAGAAAGCCAGCCCTGTGCTCAAGAACCGGGTGCTAAGGGAAAGACATACCTGGAGGAGGGTCAACCCATCTGTCAATCACTGGGTGAGACTTTGTCCTGATTCTCTTACCTCTGCCTCCCACATAGCTGAGGATACACACCTGCGCTACAACACCCAGTCCGCTGGTAGAGATAGGATCATAGACTGCCTTTTGCCCAGCGGGACTCAAATCATCACCCTCCTCTCTCTGCCTCCCTCCTGGATGAGATGTCAGGTTGTGCACTACCACCCCACGGGGCTGGCTTCACACTTCTCATGATCTTCGTAGAAAGGCTCCCACAGTTGAGCACTCAGTTTCCCCTTTCACCCTGAGATGTTTTCTTGACACTACCCTGGATTTGATCTTTGACCTGAAACTCACTTTTGGCTTTGAGATGCTTCCCACTGGGAGAAAGTTGGATTGAGAAATCTATTTTTGAACCCAGCTAGGAGTGAAGACATCCTTCTTAAAGTTTGTCCCTTTATCTGTGTCTCAGTCAGGGGCTTCAGACCGTAATCCTCAGAACTCAGCCTCTGGAGTAGCTGGGATTACAGGCATGAGCTACAGGCACCCAGTTGTCAAGAATAACTTTCCAGCAGAGAAATCTGACAAGCACTTATCTGGGCCAGGTGATCCAGGGCAAGCTGAAGACAAGTACCCCTAGATACCATGTGATGCAAATGACACTTTTCTCCCTCTCAAATCCATAACCCAAGTCCAGCCATTGCAAAAAAAAAAAAAAGAAAGAAAGATGCGGCTGGGAAGATGGCTCAGTGGTAGAGCGCTTGCCTTGCATGCATGAGGCCCTGGGTTCGATTCCTCAGCACCACATAAGCAGAAAAGAAAAAAAAAGCCAGAAGTGGTGCTGTGGCTCAAGTGGTAGGGCGCTAGCCTTGAGCTGAAGAGCTGAGGGACAGCGTCCAGGCCCAGAGTTCAGGCCCACGACCAGAACCTCCCCCCCGAAAAAAAGAAAATACCAGCAGACAAATTCCAGCTGAGATATGCTCTTCAGCATACTTGACTTCAACCCTCTTAAAGTCATCAAAACCAAAGCAAGTAAGAGATATTGTCATAGCCAGAAGGCGCTTAAGGAGATAGAACGACTGCATATTCCTGAAGGCATTCTGAAAATAAAACAAGGATCTAAGGGGAGATCGAAGGCAGTTTGGTGGCTGAGGCTATGGCTCAGTGGTAGAATGTTGGTCTTGTATGATCAAGGACCTGAGTTCTGTTCCCAGCATTGCATGAAAAACATACAAATATGGGACTCTCCAAAGCTGGTAGCTCTCACCTGTAATCCTAGCTGAGATCTGAGATTGTGGTTCAAAGCCAGCCTGGCCAGGAAAGTCTGTGAGACTCTTCTATCCAATAAACTGCCAGAAAACCGGAAGTGATGCTGTGGCTCAAGTGATAGAATGTTAGCCTTGAGCTGAAGAGCTCATGGACAGTGCCCAGGCCCAGAGTTCAAGCCCTGTGACCAATCAAAAAAAAAAAAACAAAACAAAACACGTAACTCTCCATAAAATATGGGCTTTACTCAGTGTTTCAACATTGCTTTGCTTACTGTGAAAATGAACTAAGTCAATTAAGTCAGAATAGTAATAATAGGAGAAAGCAGAGTAGAGCAGACAGGGAGCCCTCAGAACTATCTTGGCAATTTTCTGCAGATGTACATCTACTCTAAAATTAAAATATTCTGTCTTGTATAAACTCTCTTTAAGGGACTGGTGCAGTGGTACATGTCTGTAGTACCAGTCAGTTGAGAGGTTGAGATGAGAGATTCCTGGTTTAAGGCATTGGGAGGCTGAGCAGTTTGAAGATAGCCCAAGCCTGAAAGTTCACGTAACACTTCTTTACAATGAATCTGCAAAAAGCCAGAAGTGGAACTGTGGCTCAAGTGGTAGAGTGGCAGCCTTGAGTAAAAGAGCTCAGGGACAGCGCCCAAGACCTGAGTTCAAGCCCTACAACCACCACACATAGGGAAGAAAAAGAAGAGGAGGAGGAGGAAAAGGAGGAGGAGGAGGAGAAGGAGATGGAGAGGAGGGGGAGGAGGAGGGGGGAGGAGGGGAGAGGAGGGGAAGGAGGAGGAGAAGAGGAGAAGAGGAGGAGGAAGGGGAAGAAGAAGAGGAGGGAGGGAGAGAGGGAGGAGGAGGAGAAAGGAGACGGAGGAGGAAAAGGAGGAGGAGGAGGAGAAGGAGATGGAGAGGAGGGGGAGGAGGAGGGGGGAGGAGGGGAGAGGAGGGGAAGGAGGAGGAGAAGAGGAGAAGAGGAGGAGGAAGGGGAAGAAGAAGAGGAGGGAGGGAGAGAGGGAGGAGGAGGAGAAAGGAGACGGAGGAGGAAAAGGAGGAGAAAGGAGGAAGAGGAAGAGTAGGTCTCATTGACTTTCCTGCCCAGACTGGCTTTGTACCATGAGCTACAAATCTCAGCCTCCTGAGGAGCTAGAATGACAGACAAGAGCCACTGACGCCCAGTGGAAGATGCCATCTTAATTGCAAACCCTAGAAGAGCCCTTGCTGTGTTGGAAAGACCTTGAGTGAGGTTAGCACATCATCACCAAAGGCCGGCACTGAACTCACACGTGAGCGAAACAGGCATGCTGCAAGGAAGACACCAGCCGCTCTTTCACACA
Source organism: Dipodomys ordii (assembly GCF_000151885.1). Taxonomy (NCBI): domain Eukaryota; kingdom Metazoa; phylum Chordata; class Mammalia; order Rodentia; family Heteromyidae; genus Dipodomys; species Dipodomys ordii. Next base: position 3,235,582 of record NW_012267308.1, read on the forward strand.
GAGGTGGCAGGGGCTTCTCCCCATGAGGACTCCTTTTATTTGCCCCCCTCATTTTTCCTGATTCCTTTCTGGCGGTGTGCGGCAGTGATCTTATCAAAGGCAGAGGCAGTGACAGAATCTTATTCCTGGAGAGCTGAAGGTCATTGTTCTGGTCATGCGCAGAGCTGCGCTCACCCACACACACCCCCAGAGGAGCCAGCGGCTACTCCACTCCGTGGCTGCTGGAGCCAGGAGAAAAGAAAATGAAAGGAAAAAAAAAGAGTGAGAATTCCAGTGAGAATTTGAAATAATCACATAAGTAGTGATGATGATGATGGTGATGATGATGGTGATGATGATGATGACGACAATTGCTATACTCCTGTTCCTTTGCATCTGCTTCAAAGAGAAAAGACAGTCTCTGTGTACCTGACTTGCTCAGAGTCGAGAAAGAGATGCTGCCTAGCCTGAAGCACCACAAGGACATTTTTGGGGGGGGGTTGTGAGGTTTCTTTTCTTTTTTTGGTGGTATTGCTTGGGGTAGTGTGTGTGTGTGTGTGTGTGTGTGTGTGTGTGTGT
>NW_012267308.1:3236189-3243032 GCF_000151885.1 Dipodomys ordii
TGTATGCAGGTCCTGGGACTTAAATTCAGGGCCTGGGCTTTGTCCCTGAGCTTTTGTGCTCAAGGCTGTGGTACTCTACCACTTGAGCTACAACTCTACTTCTGGCTTTTTGCTGGTTCATTGGACATAAGAATCTCATGGACTTTTCCTGTCAGGGCTGGTTTGGAACTGCAGTCTTTAGATTCAGCTTCCTGAGTAGCTAGGATGACAGATATGAGTCACCAGTGACTGCCTGCTTTTATTTCTTGAGTCAAGGTCATACAATATAGTCCAGGCTGCCCTTGAACTGGAGACTCCCCTAGGAAAGACTCCAGAATCCTGGGTTACAGGTGTGTACCCCCATGCTCAGGGATGTCATTATAAATATACAAAGTAGAACTACCTTGGAGGTAGGGGCTGGGAAAGTGGCTCAGTGGTAGTGTGCTTGCCTTGCATGCATGAGGCCCTGGGTTCGATTCCTCAGCACCACATAAGCAGAAAAAGCTGGAAGTGGCGCTGTGGCTCAAGTGGTGGAGCGCTATCCTTGAGCTGAAGAGCTGAGGGACAGCACCCAGGCCCAGAGTTCAGGACCCACGACCGGCAAAAAAACAAAACCAAAACCAACAAATATACAGGCCAACCAGGTACCAGTGTCTTACACTGCCTATAATCCTTGCTAGTCAGGAGGCTGAGATATGAGGACTGAAGTTCAAAGCCAGCCCAGGCAGGAAAATCCATGAGACTCTGATCTCCAATGAATCACCAAAAAAAAAAAAGGGAGAAGTGGAACTGTGTCTCAAGTGGTCGAGCACTAGCCTTGAACAGAAGAAGCTCAGGGACAGTAGCTGGCATGCGCGTGCGCACGAGCACACACACACACACACACACACACACACACACACACCAAGCCATTATTCTAATCAGAAAAATTATTAATGCTACAAGTGCCGAGCCAAAGGTGAAATGCAAGAGACACAATTTGCCCATGGCAGGATCCATGATCATACCCCTTTGTATCACCATTCATTTTCTTTGTTCCGAAGTACAATAGATTTTACACTAAAGGTTATCACCTCAGCCCTCCTGTTATATATCATCTGCACAACATGACACTAATGTAAGCATCTTAGAGAACACTTGCATGTATACATGCAAAGAGAGGGGAATCAACCTCACTGCAATCAGCAGAGTTGCCACTCTGCAGAGATTGAACCCAACATGCAAGGGCAGGCGAGGCTCACGCCTGTCATCCTAGCTGCTCAGGAAGATGAGATCTGAGGATTCAGGTTCAAAGTCAGCCTGGGCAGAAAAATCCTGGAGAGTCTTAACTCTAGCCAGCAACAAGCAGGAAGTGGAGGTGTGGCTCAAGCGGTAGAGCACCAGCCTTGAGTAGATAAAGCTGAGGGACAATGTGAAAGCCCTGGCTGAGCTTAAGCTCCAGCTACGTAAATAAACATCAAAAAGGAAGATGTAGAAGTGGAGTTTGCGGTAAGTCCTTAAGGCCATCAGGCTGTGGGTGGCTTGTGAGAAGCTGCCCTACCCACCTTTCCCTTTTTCTTTCTTTGTGCCTGTCCTGGGGCTAGAACTCAGGGCTTAGGCATTGTCCCTGAACTTCTTTTGCCCAAGGCTAGCTCTATCACTTGAGCCACAGCCCCACTTTTTAGAGGGTAATTTATTGGAGATGAGACAGTCTCATGGACTTTTCCTACCCAGGCTGGCTTTGAACCATGAGGCTCAGATCTCAGCCTCCTGAGTAGCTAGGGTAACAGGTGTGAGCCACCAACACCCTAGCCTGCCTTTCTCTTCTGAAGTAAGAGAACTCATGTTTAGGAAAGTACCATGGTGGGATTCAAGCAATAATACCAGGGGTCTTTGGGGGATGAGTCATTTTGACAGCTGACTTTCTACAGAATCAGAGAACCCAGCTCAGAAAATGAGACTTTCACTGCTTGCCTAGCCCAAGTCCTGGTCTCAATTTTTTCACGAAGAATTGTTTAGCCTGCAGGTGATTGCACCTCCATAATATAAAACTTAGCCTTTTGAGATCAAATCCAGTGATTCAAAACAAAAACCAAAACCCAGAAGCTTCTTTCTAGCACAAAACAGGGTGTTTTTTTAAAATTTTTGTTTTTTGACATGCTGGTGTAAAGCTTTCTAGAACATTCTGAGTTCAATTTCCCACTTCCAAGCAAAGGATGGGACCAAGTGTCGCTCGCTCAGCAAGTAGACTCTGGAGCACCCAGACAGGAATTCACAGGGGTATCAGGTGGCTCATGCCTGGCATCCTAACTACTCAGGAGGCTGAGATCTGAGGATCTCAGTTCAAAGCCAACCTGGGCAGGAAAAGTCTGTGAGACTCTTCTCTCCAAGGAACTACCATAAAGCCAAAAGTGAAGCTGGGGTTCAAAATGATAGTACATTTGGAAAGTTAAAATGAACTTGTGACTTTAAATGAGCATCATTATTCCACAATACTGTGAAATTTTGGAAATTATGTAATCACTTAATTACAATAAAAAAAAAAGAACCTCGGGGAAGGGAAGGAGGGAGGGGATGGTAGGGGGAAAACAATGGAGGGGGTAACAATGTTCAAGAGGAAGTGTACTCATTACCTCACTCATGTAACTGTAACCCTCTGTATAGTATCTTTACAATAAAAAAAAAAAGATTCAGCCAACAACAAGCAGAATTTAACAGAATCTCCATGCTTAAACAAACATTGCTAAAAAAATTGACAGAAAATCTTTAAAACAACTTTGGTAATGATATACATAAGCATATAAATAAACTTTTGAGGAACCCCCCCCCCAAAAAATGATAGTACATTTGTACAAAAAAAAAAAAAGATCAGGGACAGCACCGAGACCCTGAGTTCAAGCCTCAGGACTGGCACAAACACACACGCACGCACACACACATACACCACCACCACCACCACCACCACCACCACCTACAACAACAACAAAGAAGCTAGGAATTTGATTTAAAACAACAACAACAAAAACACCAGGCCTGTATGCTACCGCACAAGCATCTTTCTGTATCAGAAGCTCACCCTCACCGTGGCTTCCATTTGGAATATCTTTTGGCTCCTGTCCAGGTGTAATGCGAGTTTAGAAAGCTCTGCCCACCTGCTCGCTCTAGCAATCACTTCACAAAGGTCAGGAGCAGGGGAGCTGGCCCCGGAGGAGTCATTTAAAATTCGATTGATCCTTATTTGTAGTTAGAGAAAGAAAATGGCCACTTGGACTGTATTGTAATGATGTGCCTCCCAGGCAATGGTAAATAGAGGTGCAATCTCAATACTGGGGAAATATCTAGAAGAAGGAATTATGACACTGGCCTGGCCCATAACGAGGAAAGGGTGAAGGTAAAATAGCACATTAAAAAAAGAAAATCAATCATCTTTGAGCTAATTTGCCTCACTCACCACCCACCAGGGTTATCACAATGATCAGATGTCTGTGGATTATATTCACAGGAAAGCCTGCTTCACTGAAAAAATGGCTACCCAGAAAATAAAACCTCAGGGTGGCATTCTCTGAGCCTCTTTTGCACCTGTACTTGAACTCACAGCCTAGATGCTGTCCCTTAACATTTTTTTTGCTCCAGGCTGATGAGCTATCACTTGAACCTCTACTTTCCTGGGCTTTTTTGTTGGTTCGTTGGAGATGAGAGTCTCACAAACTTTCCTACCTGGGTTAGCTTTGAACCATGATCCTCAGATCTCAGACTCTTGAATAGCTAAGACGACAGGCATGAGCCAATGGCACCCGGGTCAAGACGCTTATTTCCAATTAACCACCAAAAAACAAAAACAAAATAAAACAAACAAACAAAGAGAAAAACCTGGAGCTTGAGCTGTGACTCAAGCAATAGAGTGGTAGCTTTGAGCAAAAAAGTTCAGGGACAAGCCCGACATGGGTGGCTCACACCTGTAATCCTAGCTACTCTGGAGGCTGAGATCTGAGGATCAAGTTTCAAAGCCAGCTTGGGCAGAAAAGTCCTGATGAGACTCTTATCTCCACTCAACCACTCAAAAAACGGAAGTGGTGCTTTGATTCAACTGGTAGAGCGCTTGCCTTGAGCACAAAGAGGCTCAGGGCCAGTGCCCAGGCTCTGAGTCCTAGCCTCATAACAAAACAAACAAACAAACAAACACCACTTCAGGAATGGATCCAGGCCCTGAGTTTAAGCCCCAGGACTGGCATACACATACAATGAAAGTTCTAGCACCTTCCTATAGCACCCCCTGCTGAGGATCAAGCTTTTTCTCACAGGGACACTTTAAGATCCAGATTAGAGCAGAGGTGCAGGAAGATTCAGAATCTCGGATGATTCTGAAGTATGTGAAAGCTGGAATCAGAGGCAGCTAAAGGTGAGAATGAGAGGCCTGGAGGCCAAACCTCTACCACATCCCCCTCAACACCTCTGGAAGCCCCTCAGGGCACCCACCGTCCAGTTTCCCCTCTGCCTCTCTTCCACACCCTAAAGAATGTCTCTTTCTCCTTGTAACCTCAAGGCATGGACAAAAATGGCACTTACTGGGGGACATTACCTGTGAGGCTGCAGGGCCTTTGAGTCTGCTTTTGCACCTGGTCTACTATAGAGGGTGCCCTTGAGCTCTGCACAGCTGGACCTCCATCATGGCTCCAGCTGGTCAACCTGGTTCCTTCCAGGACTCTGGTCTCCTAGTGCTCTCTGGAATAAGCAGAGTCAGGAATGTGGTATCTATTACATCTCCATGAGGATGCAGCCCACGCCTTCCCAGTAGGACTAGGACTAGGTGCTTACCAGCCAGGCTAGGAAGTTCAAGGGAAGATCAACCACCATGGTACAAACATCTAAAGGAGCTCTATGTCATACTTAAATAATACTTCTAGCCAGATACTAGGGGCTCATGCCTATAATCCTAAATACTAAGGAGGCTGGGATCTGAGGTTTGAGGTTCAAAGCCAGCCAGGAAAGTCGGTGAGACTCTTTTTTTTTTTCTTTTTTCTCTTTCTTTCTTTCTTTTTTTTTTTGCCAGTCCTGGGGATGAATTCAGAGCCCGAGCACTGTCCCTGAGCTTCTTTTGCTCAAGGCTAGCACTCTACCACTTGAGCCATACTGCCACTTCCTACTTTTTCTGTTTATGTGGTGCTGAGGAATCGAACTCAGGGCCTCATGCATGTGAGGCATGCGCTCTACCACTGAGCCACCTTCCCAGCCCCAGTAAGACTCTTATCTCCAATTAATCACCAGAAAACTGGAAGTGGTGCTGTGGCTCAAAGTGGTAGAGCACTAGCCTTGAGGAAACGAGTTCAGGAACAGTGCCCAGGCCCTGAGTTCAAGCCTAAGCCTGGCATATGATAATAATAATAACTATTATTATTATTATTATTCCAGAAAACCTCCCCTAGGACTATTTCAGAGGACGAAGGAAGGAGGGCAAGAGGGTAAAGAAAGAAGGTAATTTTTTTTTTTGCCAGTCCTGGGACATGAACTCAGGGCCTGGGCACTGTCCTTGAGCTTCTTTTTGCTCAAGGCTAGCTATCTACTGCTTGAGCCACAGTGCCATTTCTGGCTTTTTCTGTTAATGTGGTTCTGAGGAATCAAACCCAGGGCTTCATGCGTGTTAGGCAAGCACTCTACCACGAAGCCACATTCCCAGCCCTGAAAGGGTAATTTTGAAATACATTTTGAAATTATGAATGAAGCTTGCATGAGAAAAATCAATGACAGTTATTGACATATAACTGGTTGGGTGAGGCAGAACAAGAGGAAGCAGTAGGGACAGTTGTTCTGAGCAAGATTTTTGTTTGTTGGTTGGTTTGTGTGTTTTTGTATGCTTGTTTGTTTTATGCCAGTATTGGGACTTCAATTCAAGGCTAGTGCTCTACCATTTGAGCCACAGATCCACTTCTGGCCTTTTTGGTGGTTCGTTGAAGGTAAGAGTCTCATAGACTTTCCTACCTGAATTGACTTTGAACTGCAATCCTCAAATCTTAGCCTCTAGGATGACAGGTTTGAGCCACCAACACCTGGCTCTGTGTCTATTAAAAACTAAGTATAACAAAGCCAGGCCGAGTTTGGTGTCATTTGGGAGGCGTTTAAGAAGAGGCTGTTGAATAAGATCAGTCTGAGCTACATAGTGCAATTCTATCTCAAAAGAGAAAGAGAGAGAAATAGGAGAGAAAGAAAGGAAGAAAAGAAAGAGGGAGAAAAGAGGGAAGTAAGGAAAAATGAAGGAAGAGAGAAAGAGAAAGAGAGAGAGAGAGAGAGAGAGAGAGAAAGGGAGAGGAAGAGGGAGAGGGAGAGGGAGAGGGAGGGAGAGAAAACCAGGCGCCAGTGGCTCACACCTATAATCCTAGCTACTCAGGAGGCTGAGATCTGAGGGTCACATTTCTTTTTTAAAATTTTTGTTTTATTGTAAAATTCTGTACAGAGGGGTTACATTTACATAAGTAGGGTACATTTCTCGTTGAACATTTTTACCCACTCCATTGTTGCTCTTCCTCTATCTCTTCCCTCCCCCATTCCTCCTGTCTACCCACGAAGTTGTAAAGTTCATTTCCATATAGTGTCCTGTGAATATCATTGTTGCAATGGGTCATCTTTTGTACTTCTTTCAGCATTTTGTTATTTCCCTTCCCTTTTCCCAATCAGATAAATGCATATGGTGCCAGAATCAAAGACAGAGATTGCCAGGAATAAACCAACGGAAAAAGAAAAATGAAATAAAATAAGAAGAAAGAACTAGATACAAAGCTGGGCGCTGGTGACTCACACCTATCATTCTAGCTACTCAGGAGGCTGAGATCTGAGGATCACAGTTCAAAGCCAGCCCAGGCAGGAAAGTCCATGAGACTCTTTTTTTTTTTT
>NW_012267308.1:3243727-3258447 GCF_000151885.1 Dipodomys ordii
ATGTCTTGGAGTTCATTTCAATTAGCATAATTTTGTATGGTCATATGTGCATAGCTCTTGAGCTATTATGATTCTCTGTCAGGACTAACCTATGCTTATGCTAATTATTACAATGAGGGAAACCATAGAGCCTAGGTTTTTTGGATCTAGTTTGCTTCAATTAATAGGATTCTTTTTCCAAGTCTTTCCATTTCCTTATGAAAGGGGTAATGCCATTCTTTCTTCTTTTAGAAGCATAAAATTCCTTATTTTCTTGATTCAATCATCTATTGAGGGGCATTTGGGTTGGTTCTATATCTTAGCTATGGTAAATAATACTGCAATGAACATAATTGTGCTGGTAGCTTCAGTGTGGCCTAGTTTGAGATCATTTGAATAAATGCCCAGGAGTGGGATTGTTGCGTCATAGGGGAGCTTTATCTTTAGTCTTTTTTTTGTTTGTTTATTTTTTGTCTGTTTTTTTTTGAGGGGGTCCAGTTGTGGGGCCTGCACTCTGGGCCTGGGCACTGTCCCTCAGCTCTTCAGCTCAAGGCTAGTGCTCTACCACTGGAGCCACAGCACCACTTCTGGCTTTTTTCTTTTTGCTTATGTGGTGCTGAGGAATTGAACCCAGGGCCTCAGGCATGCAAGGCAAGTGCTCTACCACTGAGCCACCTTCCCAGCCCCATGTTTAGTCTTTTGAGGAACCTCCATTCTGCCTTCCAGAGTGATTAAACCAGTTTACATTCTCACCAACAGTGTAGTAGTGTTCCCTTTTGGTCACATCCCCACCAGCAACTTTTATTATTTGTTTTCTTGATAACGGCCATTCTAACTGGGGTGAGGCGAAATTTCAATGTGGTTTTTATTTGCGTTTCTTTTATGGCCAGCAACGTTGAGTATTTCTTCATGTGTCTATTGGCTATTCTTATTTCCTCTCCAGAGAAGTCTCTTTTTAATTCTTCAGCCCACTTATTAATGGGGTGATTGTTTCTCTGGGCATTTGTTATTGGAGGGGTTAATTTTCTTTAGCACTAGGTATATTTTTGATATGAGACCCTTGTCTTTTGTATAGCTAGTGAGATCTTCTCCCAATCTGTAAGTTTTCATTTTTTTTATTGTGAAAATACTGTACAGAAGAGGGGTTACAATTACATGGGCAAGATAATGAGTACATTTCTTATCAAGCATTGTAGCCTTCTCCTTTGTTTCCCCTTCCCATCCCTTCCCATCCTCCTCCTGCCCCACACCCAACCCCCCCCAATCTGTAAGTTTTCTATTTATCTTGCTAGCTATGTCCTTTGCCATGCAGAAGTTCTGCAGTTTAAAGTAATCAAGGGTCACATTTTGAAGCCAGCCTGGACAGGAAAGTCCATGAGACTCTTATCTCTATTAACCACAAAAATTGAAAGCAGAGCTGTGGATTAAGTGGTAGAAAATTAGCTCAGGGCCAGTGCCCAGGCCCAGGACTGGCAAAATAGATAGATAGATAGATAGATAGATAGATAGATAGATAGATAGATAGATAGACGGAAGGACGGACAGACAGACAGACAGACAGACAGACAGACAGACAGACAGACAGACAGACAGACAGACAGACAGATAGATAGATAGATAGATAGATAGATAGATAAAAGGAAAGAAGGATAAAAGAGGGGGGAGGGGAAGGAAGGAAGGAAAAGGAAGGAAGGAAGAAAGGAAGGAAAAGAGGGAGGGAGGCAGAGAGGGTGGGGAGAGAAACAGGGAGACAGAGTAAGAAGAAAAATCTCAATCAAAATGTCCTGCTGCACCTGTTCTTTTCTAAAGCAGATGGGGAGGCCCCTGGGGGGAGGCTGAGGGGAAGAGGCTGGTCCAAAGGACAGACCACTGAGCCCTGATTTCCAGAGACATCCCAGCCTCCCCACCCCTCCTCCCAGTGCCCCAGGAAGCCACAGAACAGCTTCCAACAGCTAACCTGCCACCTCCGTGCTTCACACACACACACACACACACACACACACAGAGCAGAGGAAGGACGCAGGTTGACAGAGGAGACACCCCACCCCCATCGCATCTCCCCACCCATAGCCCAGGTCAAATTTTTCATCCACTGACAAGACATCAATGAGGAGGGAATGGGGTAGGCAGGGGCCAATCTACGGAGCCATGTAATTTACATCTTACAAAGATGTGAATTCTTGCGTTCTCACTCCACAAGGAAAGGGAGAAAAAAAATCTCAATGATTTATTCATTTCCAATGAAAAATAGAAGGTAGATGAGAAGAAGTTCGCAGACTGCATGGTTCTCGGGGCATTGTGAGGTTTTGCTCGCACACTGCCCCTAGGGCCTCCGTGTTCAAGTCCTTCTAATTAACAAGGTGAATCAGACGGCAGCTCTCTAATTAGTGAGCCTGACAAGCCAGCAGAAACAGTGCAGGCTCACTCGGTACACAGGACTGGCCAACAAAGACGCCGCACATTCCAAGTGGGGAGAAAATGCAAATGTCTTCAAAAGGACACTAAAAAGTAATATATTTAGATGATGGGGCGGTGGGGGGGGAGCCTATCTCATTTTTATTCTCATGACGCATCTGTATTTTTTGCTCATCCTCCAGGATAGCTAACTCTTGCCAAGATCAGGTTTGTATCTGATAGCTGAAAAACCCAGGCCAGGGCTCCGTGTGGTAGCAGATGCCTATAATCCCAGCCACTCAGAAGGCTACGGTCTGAGGAACCCAGTTAGAAGCCAGCCTGGGGTAGGAAAGTCTGTGAGAGTCTATCTCCAAGGAAGGTTTAAAGAGCTGGAAGTGAAGGTGTGGCTCAAGGAATAGAGCACCAGCCTTGAGTGAAAAGCTAAGGGACAGGTCTCAGGCCCTGAGTTCAAGCCCTAGTTCGGACGCACACAGACATATTAAAGGAAAAAAATCTGATTGCCATTGCAATAGAATTAAGAGCTGAGATCCTAAGGAGGTAATCAATTCTCTGCTGTTACAAATAGCACTGTTACTGTGAGAGTGAGTCAGTTAGCTATAGCAAAGGAGTGTTTGTCATAACTTTGATCCCCTCTTAGCTTCTTTCTATGACCTAGAGCTCCCTTCCTGGCCCAGAAAACGCTCACCAGACGCCAAACACATGCCGGCACCATGTTCTTGGAGCCTCCAGAGTCATGGTTCGAGTGCACTTTTTTTTTTTCTTTTGTGCCAGGACTGTCTTGAACTCAAGGCCTGGGCACTGTCTCTGAGCTTTTGTCCTACCCAAGGTTAGTGCTCTACCACTTGAGCCACAACTTCACTTCTGGCTTATTGGTGGCTCATTGCAGAAAATAGGCTCAGGGACTTTCCTGCCTGGACTGGCTTCGAACTGTGATCCTCAGATCTAGTCTCCTGAATTGCTAAGATGACAGGTGTGAGCCACCAGTGCCTGGCTTGCATTGGTTATTTTTGAGTTAGCATCTCACCTTAGGCCTGGACTAGCCTGGACTTTGATCTTCCCGTGCATGCTTCTCCACCTTGCTGGGATTACCAGTGTGTACCATTGCACCCAGATATTTCTGGTTCAGATGGCATTTTGAGAATTTCTTTTCACCTAGGCTAGACTTAAAAATGTGATGCCCTGAATCTCTGTGTCCCACGTAGCTAAGATTATAGGTGGGAGCTATGGTGCCCAGCAATTGGTTCCTTCTGGAATTTGGGAAGGAAATCCACCCCATTTTTCTCTACTAGTGTCTGTCACCCCCAGCAACGTGAGGGATTCTAAGTTAGGAGTATCACAGTCCAGTCTGGCCTGGGCATAAAGTAAGACCCTACCTGGAAAATAACCAAAGTAGCTGAGCACTGATGCTTCACGTTTGTAAATCCCTACCACTTAGGAGGTTGAGATCTGTAGGCTTGAAGTTCAAAGCCAGCCCAAACAGACAAATCTAAGAGACTCTTATCTCCAATGAACCAGCAAGAAGCTGGAAGCGAAGCTGTGGCTCAAGTGGTAGAGCGCCAGGCTTGAGCCAAATGCGAAGAGACATCATCTAAGGCCCTGAGTTCAAGCCCCAGGACCTGCACACACACACACACACACACACACACACACACACACAAACACTGCCATCTTTGCATCTTGCTGAATACAATTAGCACCTGACTCCCCACTTTTAGGCTCCAGCTCGCTTCCCATTTTGATCACTGACACCTCGCTTCAGACTGCTTACTCGTCTGGCACTTAAAGGCGGACAGGAGAGAAGCATCAAGGGTCTCGGTGAGGGTTTTGCAGGAGCAGCGCTGGTTTTGCTGCGAGGACAGAACCTTTGCTAAAATGCAATTACCTTTTATTTTTTATTAAACAGAAAAATCTTACAGGGGATCCTGTGGATTTTTACACAGTGACAGATTTAAGAAAATGTGCACACCACGCTTACATGGCATAGAAGGAGCTACAGGGTAGACGCTTCCATTATCCTGCATCAAAGAAGAAGCAGAGGCAGGATGCTGGTAGCTCAGACCTGTAATCCCAGCGACTCAGGAGGCTGAGATCTGTGGGTCGTGGTTCAAAGCCATCCAGAGCAGGAAAATCTGTGAGACTCTTCTCTCCAGTTAAACAGCAAACAGCTAGAAGTGGAGGTATGGCTCAAGTGGTAGATTGCCAGCCTTGAGTAAGAAAACAAAAGGATAGTGCCTAGACTCTGAGTTCAAACGCGCGTGCACGTGCATGTGCACACACGCACACACACGCGGGCGCGCGCGCACGCACACACACACACCTGGAAGAAGAGGGGAAAGCAAAAGCAGGCAGTAGGCAGAGACCTTTCCATCTTTCCCCCTCTCAGATGCCAGTCTGCCTGTGTAGCACAATCAATTTGTATAGTATGAATTATCAACTTACTTATTCATTATATTATATAGAATCAAGAACATGTAATTGATAGGTATCGGTGAATCAATCTAATTGTCTTCCTGAAGACAAAATCAGGATAAACTACTGAGAACCATCCATGGTTTTTAGGATGAACATCAACGAAGACATTGAAGTTGATCGGTTCATTGGAGCACGCTAAAGCTGATCGACAAAATGATTTATTGATTTTTTTGTTTTGTTTTGTTTTTTGCCAGTCATGGGGTCTGAACTCTGGGCCTGGGTGTTGTCTCTCAGCTCTTCAACTCAAGGCAAGCACTCTACCACTTGAGCCACAGTACCACTTCTGGCTTCTTCTGCTTATGTGGTGCTGAGGAATCAAACCCAGGGCCTCATGCATGCAAGGCAAGCGCTCTACCACTGAGCCACCTTCCCAGCCCTGATTTATTGATTTGTCTTTGATTGCCATTACTACTGTAGTGGGATTTTTTTGTTTTGGTTTGGTTTGGTTTTTGTTTTTTTGTCAGTCATGGGGCTTGAACTCTGGGCCTGGGTGCTGTCCTTCAGCTCTTCAGCTCAAGGCAAGTGCTCTACCACTTGAGCCACAGCGTCACTTCCAGTTTTCTAAGTGGTATATTGGAGACAAGAGTCTTACAAACTTTCCTGCCCAGGTTGGCTTTGAACCGTGATCCTCAGATCTTAACCTCCTGAGTAGCTAGGATTACAGGTATGAGCCACCAGCACCTGGCACTACTGTGTTTTGAACTCAAGGCTTTGTGCTCTTGCTTGGCTTTTTCACTCAACACTGGTATTCTACTATTTGAGCCATACCTCCACTTTTAGCTCTTTGGTGATTAACTAGAGATAAGAGACTCACAGACATTGTTGCCCAGGCTGACCTCAAACCACAATTCTCAGATCTCTTCCTCCTAAGTAGCTGGGATGACAGACGTGAGCCGCCAATGTCTGGTACAACTTAACTTTTTTTAAACAATTAAGTCTCAGAGAAATTCTAATTAACTTTCAGTAGACACTCCTAAATGTGTAGAAGATTCTGTCCCATTTCTCTAAATTGTAATTCAAATGCTGTAATAGAGAGAGACTTAGGGAAAAAAATGGACCATGCTGTTTACATTAAGAACAGAAATAATGACACTTATTTACTTAAAAAAAATTGTAACTGGAGGGGGGAGAACGTTTTGAACACCAACCTTCTAAGTAGCATCTCATTATTCAATTATGATGATGCCCTTATACATCAGAAAGCTCCTTAACAAGCTGAAAGATATGGTATTTCCCACGCAAACAGGAAATTAAAAATAGATATTCAGACAAGGTTCTTTATTCATCGAGACACTAATTAGTGATACACTGCTTAATTTACACAGAAGCTTAAGTTGGGAAGATGACTGCATCTTAATATTCAGGGTTTTTTTTTATAGTATGATGGAAAAATACATCTCTTTGGGCAATTGGCTACATGGATGGAAACAAAAGAGTAACCTTGGCCAGGCACCCATAGCTCACACCTGTAATCCTAGAGACTCAGGAGGCTGAGAGCTGAGGATCACAGTTCAAAGCCAGCCCAGGCAGCAAAGTCCGTGAGACTCATATCTCCAATAAACTACTCAGAAAAATCCAAAAGTAGTGCTGTGGCTCAAGTGGTAGAATGCTACCCTTGAGCAAAAGGAGGTCAGGGACAATGCCCCGGCCCTGAGTTCAAGCCCCAGGACCAGACAAGAAAAGAAAACATAAACCCAAAGAAACTTGAAAACTCCAAGTGGGACAAGAAATCATATGCAAAGACATTAATTTTCACTTTTATTGTTCCAGCTGTTATACTGTTAATTGATACAACCCATTTATTCATAAATAAATGTATTCATAGCAAAAATATGGATAATGAAACCTGATGGAGCCGTCTGGTGAAAGATTTAGATTTTCTTCAACCTTAGAAAAAAATGTTAAAAGGTAATTATCATCTGGTGGGAGAATTCTCTGCTGAGCTTAGAGTGTTGTGCAGTTGGGCAAAGAAAAGGGGGATAGATGGGTGTGCTTTTGTGGGCTCAACCCAAAGAGCTGAAATTAATTAAGGAAAGCATATAATTTGATTATTATGCTGACTGGGGGCATGAGTCAATGGCTAGGCTCCTGCCTAGCAAGCTCAAGGTCCTGAGTTCAAGCTCCACTACTAGCTAAATAAACCCCACAATTAGAACTGGATGTGTGGCTCAAGTAGTAGAGCACCAGCCTTCAGTGAAAAAGCCAAGTGTGAGCTCCAGGCCCTGAGTTCAAACCCCAGTACTGACACTGACTAGACAGACAGACAGACAAACATAGCCACTAGGAAACCCTCCCTAAAACTTCCATCCATTTGATGGCTTTTACATTTTTACCTATTCAAGTTACAGTTTCTTTCCAGATACCAACGACTCGTGCCTGTAATCTTTAGCTGTTTAAGAGGCGGAAATCTGAAGCATTGCAATCCAAACTCGGGCCAGGCCAGAAAGTCTGTGAGACTCTTCTCTTTAATGAACCACCCAAAAAATCTGGAAGTGAAGCTGTGGTTCAAATGGTAAAGCACTACCAACTCTGAGTGAAAAATAAACTAAGAGACAGCACTCAAGTCTTGAGTTGAAGCCCCAGTACCAATGAATGCAGAAAGAAAGAAAGGAGGGAGGGAGGGAGGGAAGGATGGAAGAAGGGAAGAAAGAAAGAAGGGAAGAAAGGGAAGGCAGGAAGGAAGAAGAAAGAAAGGGAGGGAGGGAGGGAGGAAAGGAGGGAAAGAGAAGGAAAAGAGGAAGGGAAGGAATGGGAGAGAGAAGGGAAAGACCTGGGAGGGAGAAGAGAAGAGGGGAGGGGAGAGGAAGGGAGGAGGAAAGAGGCTAGATAGAACCCTGGAGGTGGGAAGAGGGCCGGGTACAAACATTGGAGCTAGACTGAGGACTCAGCAACAATACTCTTCATTATTCAATTATGAAGAGGCAGCTGGCTTGGCCATGATGTAGGTGTGATAGGTGGAGATGGTTCTTTTTCCTCATTGGTCAGATTCATAGCTGGCACTCCATCCCCCTGTCCCAGGATTGGCTGGGATCCAATTTTCCTCCACCCCAGAAATGTGAAAATAGTGGATCCAATTTATTTTGATTTACAGGAAATACAGGGAAGGTTCATACTGGAAGCTGTGGACTGTGATGAATGGCCTTCACCCAAGGCTTCCGAGGCCCCCAGTCATTAATTTATGGAGCAAAACTGGTCAGAGAGAGGAGAAGAGAGAATGTTCAGTTGGGGCTATGGTTTTTATAGCTCTCTTAGGATGCTTTTCCCTCCTTACACAAATAATCTTTTCATTCTGACTATTGGAAGCTTTTCTTTTCTTTTCTATGTACTGGGGCTTAAACACAGTCCTTAGCTTTTCTGTGCAAGGCTAGTGCTCTACCACTTGAGTCACAACTCTACTTTTGGTTTTTTTGGTGGTTCATTGGAGATGAGCGTCCCACGGACTTTCCCCAACTGACATGGCTTCAAACAAAGACCCTCAGATCTCAGCCTCCTGGGTAGCTAGATGACAGACATGAACCACCAACAGGTAGCTTTTAAAGGTCTCCATAACCAACAAATAGTGTAAAATTACAGAAAACCCCAAGAATCTCTAGGAAAACAAAAACAAAAACCAATGAACCACAAGGATGATAAGAGGATTGAGATGATAATGTCATGCATGGGTTATAAAAGACAGAGAGCGTGTACACAAGAGAGCTATGTGATTTAAACAGAGATTTAAACAGGTGGCCATGATTTATGCTCTTTCCAATCAACTGGAAACCAAAATCAGCCAGACACCAGTGGCTCATACCTGCAATCTAGCCAGTCAGAAGGCTGAGAACTGATCTGAGGATTGCAAGAAAGTCCATGAGACCTGGATCTCCAAATACCACCAAAAAAACAAAACAAAAAAACCCTGCAAGTGAGGGGTTGGAGGCACTGAGTTCAAATCTCAGTCTCTGACGTAAAAAAAAAAAAAAAAAGAAAAGAAAAAGAAAAATCTGGACGTGGAGATGTGAATCAAGTGGGAGAGCACAAAAGTCCAGAGACAGTGCTCAGGCCTTGAGTTCAAAATCCAGGCCCAGCATACACACACACACACACACACATCTCAACATATGTGTATATATATATACATGAAAGTCAGAATCTCAAAAGCTTCTATTTTTTAATTGCTAAGGCTTATTTGCATATCAAAATTGCCTTGGGTTAGTAGACAGAATTAGAAAAATGAAGGAAGCACATTGGAAAGGAAAGAAATAGGACAGGTGTGTGGACATACAGCACTCTGCCACCAGCAAGGCCCATACATGAAGAGCAGGACCCAGAATGTCACAGCTATCGAAGTGGGATAGGCCTAATGCCACAAATGCATGTACTACATCAGTGACAAACCTCATTTAAAAAATACAAATCTGGCCTGGCACCAGTGGCTCACGCTTGTAATCCTAGCTACTCAGGAGGCTGAGATCTGAGGATCACAGTTTAAAGCCAGCTCAAGCAGGAAAGCCCATGAGACTTTTATCTCCAAGTAACCACCAGAAAACTGAAGTGGTGCTCTGGCACTCTCCTTGAGCTGAAGAGTTCAGGGACAGTACCCAGGCTCAAAGTTCAAGCCCCATAACTGACAAAAATAAATAAATACATACATATAATACATACACAAATTTACTGAGCTCCAATGGCTCACATTTGTAATCCTAGCAACTCAGGAGGCTGAGATCTGAGGATCACAGTTTAAAGCCAGCCCAGGCAGGAAAGTCTGTGAGACTCTTATCTCCAATAAACCACCAGAAAACCAGAAGTGGCACTGTGGCTCAAGTGGTAAAGCGCTTGCCATGAGCTGAAGAGCTGAGGGACAGCACCCAGGCCCAAAGTTCAAGCTCCATGACCCACACACACACACAAAAAAAAAGCCAAAAGAGATAGGCCAAGCCCAGGTAGATCACACCTGTAATCCTAGCTACTCAGGAGGCTGAGATCTGAGGACTGCGGTTCAGTCAGCCCAGGCAGGAAAGTCTGTGAAACTATCACCAATAACCCACTTAGAAAACTGGAAGGGAGGGGCTGGAAAGGTGGCTCAGTGGTAGAGCGCTTGCCTTGCATGCCTGAGGCCCTGGGTTCGATTCCTCAGCACCACATAAGCAAAAATAAAGCCAGAAGTAGAGGTGTGGCTCAAGTGGTAGAGCGCTAGCCTTGAGTGAAAAAGCTCAGGGACAGCGCCCAGGCCTTGAGTTCAAGCTCATGCCAGACAAAGAAGGAAGGAAGGGAGGGAGGAAGGAAGGAAGGAAGGAAGAGAGAGAGTTGAGTTTGCCATCACTTTTTTGGGCAAGTAGAAATCAAAGAGTCACTAGGCCCACATGTGATTCCAAACTATTCCAAACTGGGTCAGCGCTCATTTTTAATGAGCCATCCTTCCAGTTTCATAGCTAGCCCTCCTCTAAAGTCAATGTTATCCAATCTGTCATTAGCCCCCATCTCTCATGCCGTTCTCAAGTCTTTGTGCTCAGTTCCTCACTACACAGCTTCATCTTGTATCTGAAGGCACATTTATAATATATAAGTAACCAAATGACACACTTGCTTTGAGTCTAGAGTTTTTTTTCACATCTCTGTTATAGCTGCCACAGCCGGGCTGGGAGGGGAAGGTAGCATTGGGCAAACACTTTAAAGGGAGCAAAGGCCAGGCACCCCACCAATGGCTCACACCTGTAATCCTAAATACTCAGGAGGCTGAGATCTGAGGATCGCGGTTCAAAGCCAGAAAAGTCCATGAGACTCATCTCCAATTAACCACCAGAAAACTGGAAGTGGCGCTGTGGATCAAGTGGTAGAGTGCTAGCCTTGAGCTGAAGAGCTCAGAGACAGAGCCCAGGCCCAGAGTTTGAGCCCCACAACCGACCAAAAAAAAAAGGAGCAAAGACCATGGTGTTCAACTGAGCTGATCTTCACAGCTCTTTTTTTTTTTTTTTTTCCAGTCCTGGGGCTTATACTCAGGGCCTGCACACTGTCCCTGAGCTTCTTTTGCTCAAGGCTAGCACTCTGCCACTTGAACCACAGTGTCACTTCTAGCTTTTTCTGTTTACATGATACTGAAGACTCGAACCCAGGGCTTCCTGCATGCTAGGCAAGCACTCTACCACTAAGCCACATTCCCAGCCCCTCCACAGCCTTATATATGTGTCATTTCTAAATCTAGACATCAGTGGCCCTGTTTTTGGATGAATCCATACTAGCTTTACTCTTCCAAGAAAGTGAATGGAGTTTGCACCCTTAAAGGAGGGAGGAAGAGTGAGAAAATACAGTCCTGATATTCAATGTAGATTATGTGAAAAATTAAACTACACTGGGCCACTGGTGGCTCACACCTGTCATTCTAACTACTCAGGAGGCTGGAGGATCGTGGTTTGAAACTAGCTTGGGCAGGAAAGCCCATGGGACTCTTACCTCCAATGAATCACAACAAAAAGACAGAAGTGAGGTGAGGAGTACGGCTTAGTGGTAGACGGCTTGCCTAGCACAAGCATGCATGAAGCCCTGGGTTCAATTCCTCAGTACCACATACACAGAAAAAGTGGGAAATGGCGCTGTAACTCAAGTGGTAGAGTGCTAGCCTTGAGCAAAAGAAGCTCAGGGACAGTGTGCAGACCCTGAGTTCAAACCCTCAGAATGGCAAAAAAAAAAAAAACAAGACAGAAATGGAGCTGTGGCTCAAGTAGTGGAGCACTAGCCTTGAATACAAAAGCTCAGGGTTAGTGTCTAGGCCCTGAGTTCAAGACTTAAGACAGGCACATGTGTATGTGTGTGTGTGCGTGCACGCTCACGCACACACACACACACACACACACACACACACAAAAGAGTCAACAGAAGTAAAATATTGGCAATGAGCATTCCTACGCCTGCAAAGCAAGAAGAAAAAATGCTCCATTTCCCACAAAAATTCAATGCCACTAACCACCCACCACTCCTGAGACTCTGCTACCTCCAGTGAAAATGTAAAACCATAATGTAGGGAAATATTCTGTTAGAAAAATTCCTTAAGGCTTCACATGTAGGAATGTATTAGTTTGCAAACATTCAGATCAAAGCTAAGGCAACAAATACATCCGAAAAAGTTTTTCTCGTCAGATTTTTATTAACGATATACAAGTAACAGGGTATAAAAAATTAATAGGCTCAAACCTTGAAATGTCAAATCTAATGATCTGTACTCATGTTAATCTCCCCTACTTTTTATTTCAGTCTCTCTGGCTGGAGGGCTTCTTGCCTTGAGTAGTTCTCTATATGGAGAGAGAAAGAGAGACAGAGACAGACAGAAAGGTTAACAGATGGTTTAAGAACCCCCTCCTCTGTTGTAGTAAGTTAAAAAATAACAAAGGAAGAAAAATAGGATTTAAAGGTGTCGAAAACGCCAGGCCTAAATTCATAGACTTGTAATTTCAAGCCCTGAGG
Organism: Dipodomys ordii; assembly: GCF_000151885.1. Classification (NCBI taxonomy): domain Eukaryota; kingdom Metazoa; phylum Chordata; class Mammalia; order Rodentia; family Heteromyidae; genus Dipodomys; species Dipodomys ordii. The sequence continues at coordinate 3,256,031 of NW_012267308.1, forward strand.
CTCCCCCAAATAAACTGTTAAATATTCAAGTTTAAACAAAATCTACTGTAAGTTTTTTTTTTAAATCACCCTCATTGACATATAATATTGCTAACTCGTCAATTTAAATGTGTCTATTCTGTGTGTGTGTGTGTGTGTGTGTGTGTTATATTGGGTGGTGTCCCTTGGCTTTTTCTCTCAAGGCTGGTGCTCTACCACTTGAGCCACAGCTCCACTTCTGGTTTTTTGTTCATTGAAGATAAGAGTCTCACAGGCTTTTCTGTCCAGGCTGGCTTTGAATCATGATCTTCAGATCTTAGCCTCCTGAGAAGCTCAGAAATTTTCTTTTAAATGGAGAAAGAATCTACAGAGGACAGAAAGTTGGGTACTCTCTGCTTATATTCAGGGGACTTTCTTATGATCTGCTTAGAGTGTGCACTTTAATATATAATCAGATTTTTTTAAAGTAAGCTATTTAAAAAAATCCCAACAACAAGAAACAGTTCTAATTCAACAAAATGAGGTTAGGAAAGGAAGAAACTAACCCAGTTTCCTGCACACAAAATACTGCCCTTCATGTGAATGTTTTTGTGACTATTAATTTGGATATTTGTGGTAAGAGTCTACGACAGGAAATATACTAATGAATCACATGGGGGAGAGGGGAGGATGGATGAAGAAACACAATCTTCTGGAAAATTCCAGAAAATTCTGGAAAAGCTACAGAACAATGAAAATTCATCCAAGCAACTTCAAACATAAGAAAGAGGTATGAGCCAGGCACCAGTGGCTCACACCTGCCATCCTCACTATTTAAGAGGCTGAGATCTGAGGATCATAATTCAAAGTCAACCCCGGGGCAGGAAGTCTGTGCCACTCAGATCATCCATGAGCCAGCATGCTGTGGGATCAGTGTAGCAGAAGGTGGAGGAGGCTGACACAAGGATCCAGGAAGCCCATGTCCTGCTTGTCTGGGCTGAATGACTAGGCCAGAGGCATCCCAGAGTCCCCTCTGCCTTGTCACCTGACAGGCTGAGAGGAGAGGGTGTGCCCGCAGCTTTCTGAGCCCCGTGGTCCAGCTGTGAATCCAAGGCCTGCTTGTCCTGAATGGCCACAGGAGCTGGTGGCTGGAGCTGTCCCTTCGTCCCCTCTGTCAGCCCCAGTGAATGGATCTCTCTCCAAGTGTCAGCATAGCTGGACTCAACGTCAGTAAGCTTGATCGAGTGTGTCACCAGGGCTTAAGAAGAAAATGCTCAAGAAGTGTGTACCACTCTCTCTCACAGGGCAGTTTGTATATTACTTAAACTTTGCTTTAGGGTTTGTTTGGTTGTGGTTATTGTTTTGGATTTTTTTTCTCTTTTGTCAGGCATGGGACTTGAACTCCTGGCCTAGGTGCTGTGCCTCAGCTCTTCAGCTCAAGGCTAGTGGTCTTGAGCCACAGCACCACTTCTGGTTCTGGTGGTTTATTGGAGATAGGAGTCTCACAGTCTCTCCTGCTCGGGCAGGCTTTGAACCGCAATCCTCAGATCTCAGCCTCCTGAGTAGCTAGGATTACAGGTATGAGCCACCAGTGCCCAGCTTTTATTTTACCAGTCCTGTGGCTTGAACTCAGGGCCTAGGCACTGTCCCTGAGCTTTTTCATTCAAGGCTATCGTGTTGTACTGTTTTGAGCCACAGCTCCACTTCCATTTTTCTGATGGTTCATTAGAGATGAGCATCTCATGGCTGGCTTTGAATCGATGTCCTCAGATCTCAACCTCCTAAGTAATGAGGATGACAGGTGTGAGCCACCTGTACCTGGCAACCTTGAGTTCTTTTTTTTTTTTTTCTGGTCGTGGGGCCTGACCTTTGGGCCTGGGCGCTGTCCCTCAGCTCTTCAGCTCAAGGCTAGCGCTCTACCACTCGAGCCACAGTGCCACTTGTGGTTTTTTTTCTGTTTATGTGGTGCTGAGGAATCGAACTCAGGGCCTCATGCATGCAAGGCAAGCGCTCTACCACTGAGCCACCTTCCCAGCCCAACCTTAAGTTCTTACTGGGAGACCTGAGCAAGTATTTGACAGAAAGATCTTCTCCCTCCCCTTACTTTAAATTTGAAAGATGAGAAATTACTGTGAAATTAATTTAGCTTTTGCTATGCTGCCTTTTCTATGAGTCTTGAGCCTGGGACATTTTTATGTTAAAGTCTTTATAGATGTCACATTTTGAATATCTGAAATACCTCTGGATAATAACACTGGCAGAAATAAAATCTAATAAAATTTTGTAAAATGATCTGGCTGACATGGTATTTGGCTTTTTTTGCGGGGGTAGGGGGAGTGCCCTGACTGGGATTGGAACTCAGGACATGAGCACTGTCCCTAAGTTGTTTTTTTTTTTTTTTTTGTCAGTCGTGGGGCTTGAACTCTGGGCCTGGGCACTTGTCCCTCAGCTCTTCAGCT
>NW_012267308.1:3271532-3276938 GCF_000151885.1 Dipodomys ordii
TTCGTAAGAATAATAAATGATGCCAATTTAAGTTTCCTCAATTTATCTTTTTTTCCTTTGTGTGTGTGTGTGAGTGTGTGTGTGTGTGTGTGTGTGTGTGTGTGTGTGTGTGTGTACAGTACTGGGACTTGAACTCAGGACCTGGGTGCTGATACTCTACCATTTGAGTCACATCTCCACTTCCAGCTTTTTGCTACTTAACTGAAAATAAGAGACTCATGGACTTCTCTGTCCTGGCTGACTTTGAACCATAATTCTCAGATCTCAACATCCTGAGTAGCTAAGATTACAGGTATAAGCCACAGGTACCTGACAACGTAGGCCCGAATTTGGGAAGAGTGAAATCCACACAAGTCATATTCTGTGTCTATTACCAACTCTTCTTTACCAGACATCTGAGCCATTTGTCTAAAGTTTGATATTCAAATAGTAAACGAAGAACTGGCACCAGTGACTCATACCTGTCATCCTAGCTACTCAGGAGGCTGTGATCTGAGGATCACAGTTTGAAGCCAGCCCAGGTAGGAAAGTACCTAGAAGTCTTATCCCCAATTAATCAGCAAAAAAACCACAATGGGTTTATGGCTCAAGTGGTAGAGCACCAGCCTTGAGCGGAAAAACTAAGGAACATCACCCAGGGCTTGAGTTCAAGTGCCATATCAACACCAACAAAAGTCAACAAGCTGGGTGCTGGTGGCTCACACTTTTAGTCTTGGCTATTCAGGAGGCTGAGGTCTGAGGATTGTGGTTCGAAGCTAGTCTGAGCAAGAAAGTCGGAAAGGCTCTTATGTTCAATTAACCGCCAAAAAACTGGAAGTGGCTATGTGGCTCAAGTTGCTAGAGTGTTAGCCTTGAGCAGAAAGAGCTCAGGGACAGCGCCCAGGCTTTGAGTCCAAGCCCCAAAACAACAACAAAAAGCAACAAAGAGCATGTAGAAAAACCAAGACTGAGCTGAGTACCAATGGCTCATGCCTGTTATCTTAGCTGCTCAGGAAGCTAAGATCTGAGGATCACGGTTCAAAGCCAGCCTGGGCAGGAAACTCAGTGAGACTCTTATCTGCAATAAACCACTAGAAAACTGGAAGTGGTGCTGTGGCTCAAGTGGTAGAGTGCTCACCTTGAGCTGAAGAGCGCAGAGAAAGCGCCCAGGACCAGTGTTCAAGCCCCACACTCAACAAAAAAAAAACCAGCCTGGGCAGGAAAGTCCCCATGAGACTCTTATCTCCAATGAGCCACTCAAAAACCGGAAGTGGCGCTGTGGCTGAAATTGGTAGAGCGCTGGCCTTGAGCAAAAGAAACTGTTACATTCAATGACAACCCAAACTTTTCTCAAAGAACAAGCCAGAAACAAAACAGAATAAACCTAGGAAGAGTAAAACACTAAGAGAAAAGAATAAATTTATATATAAGACAACTATTTTTCAAAATTCTTGCACGATTTTGGATGTTCTGTTTGCCTCCCAGCTACAAATACATTCTTCACCCATGCTGAGAAGAGCGAGTCAACATTCATAACCTAAAACCATACTCTCAGTGCTCAGCCTAGGGGCTTCAGAGCCAGCCAGTCATTTGTCCTCAGGAGAGGTTAGGGGTCGAAATGCAAATATGCAATCAACTGAATTCTTTCTCTCAGAGAGCTAGAAAAACCATGAACCTACTGCTAATTTTTTTTTAAGAAGAAGAAGGGGGAAAAAAAAGATCTACAAGCTTAGGGATGTTTAAATATCATTTTATATTACAAAATCACAGGGAGAAAATGACAGAAAGGAACAAAAACATTTATCCTGGGTGAAATGAATACTCTGGAGAAAGGTTGACACATGTATAGCTAAACTCACTAAAGATTTATTGATTTATCAATCAGTACCTCAGCACTCAATTCTCCCCAAGGGGAAATTAACAATTCCAACAAAACTAATGTATTCCATTATGAACAAAAATGAATATGAGAATCAATTGTGTCATTGTGTACCAGGTCTACTTACAAAAAGAGTATTTTCGGGGGGGAATACCTAAAACTAAAGACAGGCACTGGTGGCCCCTACCCATAATCCCAGCTACTCAGGAAGCAAAGATCTGAGAATCTAGCTTCAGAGATAATCCAAGAAGGCAAATCATAGAGATTCTTCCTCCAATTAAAAAAAGAAGAAGAAGCCAGCTAGGCACTGGTGGCTCTCGCCTATAATCCTAGCTACTCAGGAGGCTGAGATCTGAAGATCGTGGTTCAAAGCCAGCCCGGGAAGGAAAGTCCATGAGATTCTTATCTGCAGTGAACCACCAGAAAACTGGAAGTGGAACTGTGGCTCAAAGAGAGAAAAAGCTCAGGGACAATGCCCAGACCCTGAATTCAAGCCCCACAACTGACAATAAAAAAAAAAAAAAGCCAGACTAGACACATGGCTCAAGTGGTACAGTGCTAGCTGCAACCAGAAAAGCCAAACAAGGGCATGAGGCCCTGAGTTTAAGCCCCAGTACCAGCAAAACAAAAAGACCTATGAGTCAGGTACCAGTGGCTCAAGTCTGTCATCCTAGCTATTTAGGAGGCTGAGATCTAAGGATCATAGTTCAAAGCCAGCCTGGGCAACAGAGTCCATGAGACCGATCTCCAATAAATGACTAAATAGCTGGAAGCTGAGCTGTGGCTCAAATGATTTTTACTATTACTTTTATAAAACCAAATACACTGTGATGTATGTTTTTATTTTTCCTTCTCTTTCTCCTTCTTCTTCTTTTCTCTTTTTGTCCATCATAGGGCTTGAATTTAAGGTTGGGTTGCTGTCCGTGAGTTTTTGTGCTAAAGGCTAAGTGCTCTACCATTTTGAGCCATAGTGCCACTTTGGGTTTCCTGGTGTTTTATTGGAGATAAGAGCCTCATGGAGACTTTTCTGCCTGAGCTGTCTTTAAACCGTGATTCTCAGATCTCAGCCTTCCGAGTAGCTAGGATTGCTGGTGTGAGTCACTAGTGCCTGGCTTCATTGTGATTTTTTTAATGAGCTAGGAGGTAACATAGACGGGGACCAGGTGCCCACGCAGATCACCACACATGACAAAGTGCCTTTGCAAGCTTTTGAAAGGGAATGAAATCAGACCCTGCAGCTCACACCTGTCAATCTAGATCCTGAGGTCTAAGGCCCAAGTACATGGGTGTGCACGCACGCGCGTGCACACACACACACACACACACACACACACGAGAGTTCTTTCTTTTTAAATTAATTTTATTTATTTTTTGTGTGTGTTACTGAGGAATCGAACCCATGGCTTCATGCATGCTGGCAAGCACTCTACCACTGAGCCACATTCCAGCCTGACTGTTCTCTTTCTGTACATGCAAATGAAACTACCTTGGCCATATTCTTCCTCATTCACCAGCTTCCTGAGCCTCTTCCCTCCCGCTGGTGTCTTCCCCCTTCAGATTGTTTAGCCTTCCTACTAAGGTATCTTAGTTTCATCCCTCGGATAATTATACCCACTCCAAGCACTTTTTGACAACTACTATAAAATACTGCCCTCTGCTGTTCAACCCAGTCCATATTATATATATACATATATATACATATATATATATATATATATATATATATACATATATATTTTTTTACCAAACAGAAATACCTTTTTTTTTTCTTCTCTTTTCTTTTTTAAATGACGGTACTAAGACTTGAACTGAGGACCTGGATACTGCCCCTGAGCTTTTCTGCTTCAGGATGATGTTCTATCACTTGAGCCACAGTCACACTTCTAGCTTTTTGCCAGTTCACGGGAGGTAAAAGTCTCACAAACTTTTCTGCCAAGGATAGCTTTGAAACTCCATCCTCAGCTGGGCACTGGTGGCTCACGCCTGTAATCCTAGTTACTCAGGAGGCTGAGATCTGAGGATCGCTGTTCAAAGCCAGCCCGGGCAGGAAAGGCCGTGAGACTCTTATCTCCAATAAACCACCAGAAAACCAGAAGTGGTGCTGTAGCTCAAGTGGTAGAGCACTTGCCCCCAAAGAAAGAAAGAAAGAAAGAAAGAAAGAAAGGAAGGAAGGAAGGAAGGAAGGAAGAAAGAAAGAAGGAAGGAAGAAAAAGAAACTCCATCCTCAGTTCCCAGCCTCTGGAGGAGCTGGAATTATAGGGGTGAGCCAGTGGTGCCCAGCCTACTACCAACAGAGTGTTATGTGAGGTACATTTAGGAAGCTTCAGCCCATGATTAAATTGTCCCAGAACCCAGGCCCTGAGTTCAAGCCCCAGAACTTTCTTCCTGGCACCAGGAAGAAAGAAGAGAGGAAAGAAAGAAGGCAAGAGGAAGGAAGGAAGGGAGGGAGGGAGGGAGGGAGGGAGGGAAGGAGGGAGGGAAAGAAAGGAAAAGAAAGGGAAAGGAAAAGAAAGGGAAAGGAAAGGAAACTGGATGTTGTAATCCTAGCTACTCAGCAGGCTGAGATCTGAGGATCATATACAGTTCAAAGCCAGCCTGGGAAGGAAAGTCTGTGAGACTCTTATCTCCAACAACCTACTCAGAAAAAGCTAGGAATAGAGCTGTGGTTCAAGTGGTAGATCACTAGCCTGGACTCAATAGAAACTCAGAGACAGTGTTTAGGCCCTAAGTTCAAGCCCAGGACTGACACACACACACCCAAAAAGAAAGTAAGAAAAAAAAATTAAAAAAAAAAAGGCTCCAAAGTTTTCCAAGGAAATTTAGTTCATTCAAAACAACATAGTAAGGGAGGGGTTGGGGAGGTTCAAGTGGAGGCTGGTAGGCCCAAGAGAGACAAATGAAATTGTAGATCAGTAGGAAATCAGGGAGAGAGGCAGCTAAGAACCCTACAGGGGCCTGACCCCATCTCAAAGAAGATCCAGAAAACTATGATTATAAAGAGAATTGACTTTAATTGGATTGTAGCAATATACACCCTCAGGACATTGTTGGAAACAATAGAGCAATCACATGGTAATTAGTGCAGTCTCACCACTGGCTGCAAGGCTGACAGTGCTCACCAGAAAGATGGAAGGGAGGGGAAGAAAAGAAATCCTACTAAACCTGAGTCAAGATTGGCCCAGACTCCAGTCATGCCCAAGGTACAACCTCAGAGACTGTGGGAGGGAGAAACTGGACTCCTGGGAAAACAGCCCAGCAGAGTCCATAACCAGATAACCACATAAACAAGTGAACAGCCACACGAACGCCCAGGGTGGATCCAGAGTATTGTAAATTAGATGTAGTGGGGTGCTGGTAGCTCATACCTGTAATCCTAGCTCCTCTGGAGGCTGAGATCGGAGGATTCCAATTCAAAGCCAGCCAGGGCAGGAAAGATTGAGACTCTTTTTTTTTGGGGGGGTCCGGTCGTGGGGCCTGAACTCTGGGCCTGGGCGCTGTCCCTCAGCCCTTCAGCTCAAGGCTAGCGCTCTACCACTTGAGCCACAGCG
>NW_012267308.1:3276988-3280935 GCF_000151885.1 Dipodomys ordii
AAGAAAGAAAGAAAAGCCGGGAGCTGGTGGCTCACGCCTGTAATCCTAGCTACTCAGGAGGCTGAGATCTGAGGATCGCGGTTCAAAGCCAGCCCGGGCAAGAGAGACAGTGAGACTCCTATCTCCAATAAACAACCAGGAAACCGGAAGTGGCGCTGTAGCTCAAGTGGTAGAGCGCTGGCCTTGAGCTGAAGAGCTGAGGGACAGCGCCCAGGCCCAGAGGTCAAGCCCCACGACCTACCAAAAAAGAAAGAAAGCCACACAGCTCTAAATCACAGATGAAGGGGCTTTGTCTGGGATTTTCTCTTAGGGATCAGAACATTTCAGGTTGAATTGTTTGTTTGAGAAACTGCCAGTTTTAGGGGGTGGGGAAATAAAGCAGAACTCGGCTTGCCTGACCTCATTTAAGAAAAAGAATAAAACTTTCAATCTGAAAACCCTGAGTATTGGTGCTTTAATCTTCCCTGCTCCTATCTTCCCAAACCCCCCCTTGGCTTTCATCCGCTCCCCTCTCCTGGTCACGCCTCTTACAGTTTCCTAATATTTTTTTAAAGGTAATACAAGAAGCGTTTAAGGCATTGGTATCCATTTTTCCATTAAAATAAAGTGTCAAAAACTCCAGATGCTGTACTGCAGAGTTACCATTTGAGGCGACAGTTTTAATTTTAAACCCATTTCCCCCATTCTTGATGATATTAGAACTAACTTCACCCATGGCATTGGTACCTTATAATCTTTCTTTTTTTTTTTAATTAAAGAAGTCAAATTGGTAACAGAAAACACTTTCTGCATATTAGCTTTGTTAATAAAGAAGGTAAGTTTAAAGGGGTGAACCTGTAGATAGATAAAATCCAGGTCCTTCCCAATTCTCATTTTATCATTTTTTTCTCTTTCTTTCTTTCTTTCATTCTTTCTTTCTTTCGAGTTGTGGGGCTTGAACTCGAGGCTTGGGAGCTGTCCCTGAGTTCTTTTGTTCAAGGCTAGCACTCTAACCACTTTGAGCCACAGCTCCATTTCAGGTTTTTTTTGGTGCTTAATTGGAGTTAAGAGTCTCATGAGCTTTCTTGGCTGGGCTGGCTTTGAACAGAGATCTTCAGATGTCAGCCTTCTGAGTCACTAGGATTTAGAGTCGTGAGCCACTGGCACCTGGCAAAAAGGTTTTGGCTTTTATGTTTATAATATAGTATGAACAATTTAGGGGCTGGGAAGGTGGCTCAGTGGTAGAGTGCTTGCCTTGAATGCATGAGACCCTAGGTTCAATTCCTCAACATCACAGAAGCAGAAAAAGCCGAAAATGGCGCTATGGCTCAAGTGGTAGAGCGCTAGCCTTTAGCTGAAGAGCTGAGGGAAAGCGCCCAGGCCCAGAGCTCAGGTCCCACAACAGACAAAATAAATAAAACAAATTTAAAATTTGATTTGATTTGATTAATGTCAAGGGAGGGGAAAATCACAATGTATTCTTTACCACATTTATAGCCACAGAAAAACTGAATTTCAAATCAACAAACTAGGGGGAAAATAAAAGACTACCAGATTTCCAATTAATCCTAAAATCTTTTGATAAATATTTTAGATATTCCTGATTTCAGAAATAAATAAAGAACCCCAAGTGTTTGAAATATAAGTTTAAAAAGTAAAATAACTAGCCGGGTGTTGGTGGCTCACGCCTGTAATCTTAGCTACTCAGGAGACTGAGATCTGAGGATCTCAGTTCAAAGCCAGCACCAGCAAGGAAGTCCATGAAACTCTTACCTCCAATAAACCACTAGAAAACCGGAAGTGGTGCTGTGGCTCAAGCGGTAGAGTGCTAGCCTTGAGCTGAAGAGTTGAGGGACAGTGCCCAAGTCCAGAGTTCAAGCCCCATGACCGACAAATAGAAAAAAAAGTAAAGTAACTATCTTTACCAAGAAGTTTTCACAAAGTATAATTTTATTTGACTTTATGAGAGAGGAGCCCCTGGACATGTGGTTCTCTCGGTCTTTCTTTCTCTCTCAAAACCATGCTAAACTGTGAACAGGTGGCTCATACCTATAATCCTAGCTACTCAAGAGGCTGAGATCTGAAAAATGTAGTTCAAAGCCAGCCTAGACATGAAAGTCTGTTAAACTCTTAGCTCCAAATAGCCAGAAAAAAAAAAAGCCAGAAGTAGAGTTATGGTTTTTAGTGGTAGAGCATTTAGCCATGAGCCTGAGTAGCTAGGATTACAGGCATGAGCCACCCAGCCTGGCTTTGACCTTCAGCCTTTTACATAGTAATAACCCCATACTGAGTTAACAACAGAATTTAAAAAAAGAAAAGAAAAGAAAAGAAAAACATGCTTTTATGGCATTCTGTGATAATGGCTTTGTTGCCAAAAGCCATATCAGCAGAAGAGGGAAGATTCAATTTATAGATTGTCTTCATGTTCAGCAACAGCCTGTTTATGCCCGTATGAACAGGAAACATGTACCATCTTTCCTTTTGCCTGAAAACCAAACAGGGGCAAAAATTCACCAAATGAATCAAGAAATCTTTCAGTGGACTCAGCCAAAGAGAAGCTTTTGGAAATTAGAACCAACCCACCCATTACAATTAAAGGAAGAGAAGGAAGAAAAAAAAATCCCTACTTAAAACTACTCAGAGAACTGCCAGGAAAACTTGTTTCTATGGGACAACGAAAACAGATGGAAAACTGCTCAGCTGTCTCAAGTATGTGGCACTTTTATAACATTTATGTGGCTCTTGGAAAAGAGTAAAAAGCAGCTCTAATTGACTTCTGGCTTGCCATGTCCTACTTCTGTCAAAACCTTCTATGACTTTGTTTCTTTCTCTCTTTTTCTCTTGAGATTTAAGTTAGAGAATAAACCACGGTGAGTACACCTGTTAATTTCTACCATTTGTTGTTTCTTGTGGGCAGGATTGGGGTTAGAACTCAGGGCTTCGTGCTTGTTAGGTGGGCAATCTAACACTTAAGCTATCCCTCCAGTCTTTTCTTGCTTTATTTTTCAAATAGGGTCTCACATTTTCAGACAGATTTTGATCCTCATACCTAAATAACTGTAAAAATGTACTCCATCATACCTGGTTGTTGTTGTTTCCTGTGTGTATGCTGGTATTGGGGTTTAAACTCAGGAACTGGTCATTGTCCCTTAGCTTTTTTTTTTTTTTTTTTTTTTTCACTCAAGGGCCGTGCTCTACCACTTAAGCCACATCTCCACTTAGGCTTTTTTGTTTGGTTTGGTTTTGCTGTTTTTGGTCTAGTCATGGAACTTCAACTCAGGGCCTGGGCACTGTTCCTGAGCTCTTTTGCTCAAGGCTAATGCTCTACCACTTTGAGCCACAGCACTACTTCCAGTTTTCTGGTGGTTCGTTGGAGGTAAGAGTCTCACTTGCTTTCCTGCCCAGGCTGGGCTTTGAACTATAATCCTCTGATCTCAGCCTCCTGAGTAGCTAGGATAACAGGTGTGAGCCACCAGTGCCTCCCTCACGTAGGGTTTTTTGATGGTTAATTGTATATTAGAGTCACAGACATTCCTGCTGGGACTGGGTTTGAACTATTCTCCTTAAATCTCAGCCTCCTGAGTAGCTAGGCTTCTAGGCATGAGCCACCGGTACCCATACCACACCAGAGTATTTTTTGTGGGGGTCAGTTATAAGGCATGAATTCAGGGCCAATACCCTGTCCCTGAGGTTTTTGTGCTCATCACCAGCACTCTACCACTTTGAGCTACAGCTCCACTTTCAGTTTTCTGCAGATAAGAGTCTTACAGCTGGGAAGGTGGCTCAGTGGTAGAGCGCTTGCCTTGCATGCCTGAGGCCCTGGGTTCGATTCCCCAGTACCACATAAGAAAAAAGAAAAAAGCCAGAAGTGGCGCTATGGCTCAAGTGGTAGAGCGCTAGCCTTGAGCTGAAGAGCTGAGGGACAGCACCCAGGCACAGAGTTCAGGACCTATGACCAGACCCCCCAA
>NW_012267308.1:3295150-3300733 GCF_000151885.1 Dipodomys ordii
GCTTTTTTCTTTTTGCTTATGTGGTGCTGAGGAATCAAACCCAGGGCCTCAGGCATGCAAGGCAAGCACTCTACCACTGAGCCACCTTCCCAGCCCCAAGATTGAGACTCTTATCTCCAGTGAACCACCAGAAAACCAGTAGTGGTGCTGTGGAGCGAAGTGTCAGAGCACTAGCCTAGAACCAGAAAGATCAGGGATAATGCCCAGACCCTGAGTTCAAGTCCCACAAACAACACCCCTTTCCCCCTTCCCCCAAAAAAGTAGAGAAATCAGGAAAATGTGACCTATTGTGACCTATTCTTCAGCAAGGACAGACAAACAACAGAAATTGCCTTTGCCTGGCTAGGAAGATTTCTGTTCAGCTCTAAACAAGATGGGAGAACTAAAGGAAAACAGATCATGCTTCAAGAAGTAAAAGGAGCTGGGTGCTACTAACTCAAGCCTATAATCCTAGCTACTCAGTTCAAAGCCAGCCTGAACAGCAAAGTCAGGAAAGTTCATGAGACTCTTATCTCTAATTTAGCACCAGAAAACTGTCAGTAGAGCTGTGGCTCAAGTGGTAGAGCACTAGCATTGAGCAGAATAAGATAGGAAAGTGTACTCAGGCCCTGAGTTCAAACCCCAGTATTAGTACAAATTGTTTTAAATAAAGAAATAAAGGAAGTGGAATCATAATATATCTTCAAATAGCAAATGTCAAAAGGAGATGGTCTAGTGTTCCACCACTTGAACCATGCCCCCTAGCCGTTTTTGATTTCTTTTCCATATTTTTCAAAGTTTCACTTTTTGCTTCAGGAGCCATTCTGGACTAAGCTCCCCCTGTTGATGTTTGGTCTGAATTGAGGATGACAGGCACATGCCACTGCATTCTGCTCTTTATTGCTTGTGATGGGGACATAAGAACATTTTGTAGGAGCTGCTCTTAAACCCATGATCCTCCTACTTGCAGCCTTATCAGTAGCTAGGATTACAGGCGTAAGCCAGTGCACCAAACCATGCAAAAAGAGAGTACTTCAAGGCGACAGGAGAGAATGGAGCAGATAAAAATCTAAAGAATGACTCAATACTTTTCAGATTTGATGGAGAAAAATTAGTACAGACATCCAGAAGCTCAAAAAAAAAATCCAAGTAGGACTGAGCCTCAGTGGCTCATGCCTATAATCCTAGCTACTTAGGAGGCTGAGATCTGAGGGTCATGGTTCAAAGCCAGCCAGAGTAGGAAAGTCTGTGAGATTTTTATCTCCATTGAGCTACCAAAAAAGCTAGATGTGGAGGTCAAGTGGTAGAGTGTCAGGAAAGTTGTTGAAAAAAAGTTAAGGGATAGTGCCCAGATCCTGAGTTCAAGTCCTAGTACCAGCATGAAGGAAGGAAGGAGGGAAGGAGGGAAGGAAGGAAGGAAGGAGGGAAGGAAGAAAGGAAGGAAGGAAAGGGAGATAGATTCATATTCTTTTGTATGTACGAAGTAACACATAGAATGAAATACAAAAGTCCTTTAGTGAATAAAAACTAAAGTATCAGCTGGGCGCTGGTGGTTCATATCTGTAATCCTGGCTACTCAGTAGGCTGAGATCTGAGAATCGTAGTTCAAAGCCAGGCTGGGCAGAAAAGTCCCTGTGAGAATCTTATCTCCAATTAACCACTCAAAAACCAGAAATGGAGCTGTGGCTCAAAGTGGTAGAGCTCTCCCCTTGAGCAAAAGAACTCAGGGACAGTGCTCAGGCCTTGAGTTCAAGCCCCATGACTAACAACAACAAAAATTAAAATATCAGGCTTGGAATGCAATCTAGTAGTAGAGGACTTCCCCAGCATGTGGTGAGAGGGAGAGACTTAAGTATTGTAGAAACTAAAATCCAGGGGCTGGGAAAGTGGCTCAGTGGTAGAGTGCTTGCCTTGCATGCATGAGGCCCTGGCTTTGATTTCTCAGCTCCACATAAGCAGAAAAAAGCCGGAAGTGGCACAGTGGCTCAAGTGGTAGAGCTCTAGCCTTGAGCTAAAGAGCTGAGTGCCCAGGCCCAGAGTTCAGGCTCCATGACCAGAAAGAAACAAAACAACAACAACAACAAAAACAGATGTTCAAGAAAGTTAATATCTTCCCCCCTGGTACTAGGGGCTTGAACTTAAGGTCTCACCTTTGTTCAGCTTGCTCATTCATGGCTGGTGCTCTACCACTTAAGCCATACTTCCAGGCCTGCTTTTTGCCGCTTCATTGGCAATAGAATCTCATGAACATTTCAGCCCAGGCTGGTCTCGACCTGTGATCCTTCTGCTCTTAGTCTCCTGAATAGACAGGATTACAGATATACATCTGCATCTGACTCTTTACTTTTATTTTTATTTACTTTTACTTTATTTCTAATTGTTATTTATTTACTTGTGGTATTGGAGTTTGAACTCACAACTCATGCTTTACTGGACAAGCACTTTACCACTTTTCTCTCTCTCTCTCACACACACACACACACACAAATACACACACACACACCTCTAGCCATTTTATTTCAAATAAAAATATTAGCTAGGAAAAAAATTGTAAATAAACATACTAGAACAAGTACCCACAGTTGCACTCTCACATAGCTAAGTATCCACATTTTTTTTTGAGCACAGTGTTTTTTATGAATAAACCTCTACACTTTTAAAATTGAGTTTTCTCTTTTTGAAGTACAGCTTCAAGCAACTACAAGTTTCTACTCTGCTAACCCCAGGCAGTAGTTGCTTTTAACTTCTATCTTTTATTTAAAAAACTTAATTGGAAGTTTTTGTAGCCAGAAGGGGCACTTCAAAGAAAGGAAAAAAAACTGCCAAAAATTAATACTTTATGTCAGAGGTTAGTAAGGAAAGAAACAAAGATTACAGACGTGGGGATTAATGGTATATAAAAATGGAGCAGAAAGAGGGGAGAGATTGGGAGTGGACTGAAGAGGGGAAAAGGGAACCCCATATATTAAAGAAACAAACTATTGCTGGATACAGGGGCTTTCACTCCTAGCTAGTTAGGAGGCTGAGATCTAAGGATCAAGGTTTTAAACTAACTCAAGCAGAAAAGTTCATGAGACTTTTATCTTCAATCAACCACTTAAAAAAAAAATCTGGAAACCAAGACGTGGGTCAAGTGGTAGAGTGCCAGAAGGTGCAGAGCCAGGGGCTGGTGGCTCACATCTGTAATCCTAGCTACTCAGGAGGTTCAGATCTGAGGATCATGGTTCAAAGCCAGTCCAGGTAGGAAAGTCCATGAGACTCTTGTCTCCAATGAATCACCAGAAAACCAGAAGTAGTACTATGACTCAAAGTAGTAGAACACTAGCCATGAGCAGAAGAGCTCAGGGACAGAGCTTAGGCACTGAGTTCAAGCCCCAGTAGAAACACACACACACACACACACAATTTAAAATTTTAATTTAAAAAATTAAAAACAGAAAGGAGAGAGAGAGAATAAACTGTGGAGTAACATTTCTTTGCTATAAATAGGGTAAGACAGGGGCTGGGAAGTTGGCTCAGTGGTAGAGCACTTGCCTTGCATGCTCGAGGCCCTGGGTTCGATTCCTCAGCACCACATAAGCAAAAAGAAAAAAGCCGGAAGTGGTGCTGTGGCTCAAGTGGTAGAGTGCTAGCCTTGAGCTGAAGAGCTGAGGGACAGCGCCCTGGCCCAGAGTTCAGGTCCCACGACCGGACCCAAAATAAATAAATAAATAGGGTAAGACAGCACCAGGCTTCCTGTAGCATTTATAACTTTCCGTGCGCATTTCCCCAATCTTGTTAAGTCATTTACCTTGCCTGCAATTACACATCAAGGGACTACAGCTCTTTTTGGACTTTAATTTCCAGACATCTCTGTCACAGGAAAGCCTAAATCAACTCTGACAAAACAATATTGAAACCTCAAGTATAGCTAATCCAGATACCCGTGGCTCACCTCTGCCATCCAAGCTACTCAGAAGGCTGAAATCTGAAGATCATGGTTCAAAGCTATCCCAAGCAGAAAAGTTCAGGAAACTCTCATCTCCAAGGAGAAGTGTGGCTCAAGAGAAAGAATACCAGCCTTGAGCAGAAAAAAGCCAAGCAAGAGTGACCCTGAGTTCAAGCCCCAGTAGCAGCGTACACAGACCCACCAAAGAAAAGAAAGAAAGGAAGACAAGCCAATAGCTGGAGCATGTAGCTCTACAGTGGTGTGCTTGCCTGACATCGCAAGATGCTGGATTCCATCCTCAGGACTGGGGCGGGGGGAGGGGGGGGAGAAAAGAGGCTAGAGAGTCTCTGAGAGGCTGTGGGGAGTTTGGGGAGGGTGTGCTTGTATGTGAAGTACCTAGATCAGAAGCAGCAAAAGCCCCAGCACTAAACACTGCTCTCTACAAGGCAAAATGGCCCCTCCTGGTGGTGGTTGGGGAGGGGGGGTAGTGTGTCACAGAGATCAGAAAGAAGAAAGAGAATTCCAAAGTAACTCAGCTAGAACAGGGAAGAACCAAAGCTTGAATGAACCTGGAAGAGAAAAAACACACTACATAATTGCCCAAAGCATTTGTGAGGCCCTGGGTTCAATCCCATTTGGTAGAGGGGTGAAGGGAGAGAGAGAAAAAAGACCATGCTATATGAGATAAAGTGGTTCACTGTATAATCATAAAAGGTACAATCTTTTTTTCTTTCTTTCTCTCTTTTTTCTTTCTCTCTTTCTCTCCTCCTTCCTTCCTTCCTTTCTTTCTTTCTTTTTTCTTTCTCTCTTTCTTTCCTTCTTTCTTCCTTTCTTTCTTTCTTCCTTTCTTTCTTTTTGTGCTTCTGCTGGCCCTGTATTCAAGCCCCAGAACAGGTCATAAGTGAGCACCAGACCTTTCTACCTGTGGGCCTATCTTTGAAGCCGCCAGCCAGGTAGCTAAACTCCACCAGTGGGGGCAAGGCTATACTTGGCCACGCCCACTGGTCTACTGAGGTGGAGGGGGCTGTCCCACTTCTACTACATCAGCAAATTGGGAGGCAGTGTCACAACGCTCCAGCAACTTTAAAGAGTTGCTCTGTAGTTTGCTTCTGGTTCTTCCTCCTAGACTTAATTTGCATCTATCTTCTTTTTGGCACCCTGGGCTTGAACTCAGGGCCTGAGCACTGTTCCTGAGCCTCTCTGTGCTCAAGGCTAGCACTCTACCGCTGGAGCACCACTTCTGGCCTTTTCTGTTTATGTGGCACTAAGGAATCAAACCCAGGGCTTCATGCATGCTAGGCAAGTACTCTACCACTAAGCCACATTTTCAGCCCAGCATTTATCTTTTGACATCTTACTGAGTGAGCATTTTTTCATGACCCTGTTGGTCAACTGTGTATCATTTCCTTTTTTTTTTTTTTTTTGGTGGGGCTTGAACTAGGCCTGGGCGCTGTCCCTGAGCTCTTCAGCTCAAGGCTAGCACTCTATCACTTGAGCCAGTGGGCCACTTCTGGGTTTCTGGGTTTCTGAGTGGTTTACTGGAGATAATAGTCTCATGGCCTTTCCTGCCTGGGCTGGCTTTGATTTTTTTTTATTTTTATTTTTGGGTCCGGTTGTGGGGCCTGAACTCTAGGCCTGGGTGCTGTCCCTCAGCTCTTCAGCTCAAGGCTAGCACT
>NW_012267308.1:3302019-3304375 GCF_000151885.1 Dipodomys ordii
TTATCTTGCCCATGTAATTGTAACTCCTCTGTACGGTATTCTCACAATAAAAAAATAGAGATAATTATTTAGCAATATGCTCTAATCATGGCTGTTGCAAATGAACTATAGCCAGGCACTGGTCGCTCATGCCTGTAATCAATCCTAGCTACTCAGGAGGCTGAGATCTCAGGATTTCGGTTTGAATTCTGACTGGGCAGAAAAGTCTGTGAGACTCTTATCTCCAACTAATCACAGAAAAAGCTGCAAATGGCTCAGTGGTAGAATGGTTGCCTTGCATGAATAAGGCCCTGGGTTCGATTCCTCAGCACCATATAAGCAGAAGAAAGCCAGAAGTGGCACTGTGGTTCAAGTGGTAGAGCACTAGACTTGAGCTGAAGGGCTGAGAGACAGTGCCCAGGCCCAGAGTTCAGGCCACATGACTGGACCCAAAAAAACAAACAAACAAAAATCAAGTGGTAGAGTACTAGTCTTGAGCAAAAAAGGAGCTTAGGGACAGAGCCCGGGTCCATAATTCAAGGCCCAAGATCAGCAGAAAGAAGGAAAGAAAGAAAGAAAGAAAGGGAGGCAGAGAGGCAGGGAGGGAGGGAGGGAGAAAGAAAGGAAGGAGGAGGGAGAAAAAAAGAAGGAAGAAAGGAAGGATAAAAAAGAAAAGAAACTATACAACTTGTAGGTGGGGACAGGAGGGGAAAACTGTGAGAGAGGGAGGGAAGAGGTGACATTGTCCAAAAAGAAATGTATTCTTTGCCTGGCTATGTAATTGTAATTACCGTTATAATAACAATAAAAAAGCGGGGTAGTACCTGGTCCAATTACTGATTCTGTTCAGTTAGCTAGTTTCCATTGGATTATCCTAAAATGTCTCGGTTTCTGGGTAAGTGGCAGAATCTTTTCCCCCTTTTCATACAGATCTGACACTTTTGTATTTTTCTAGCTATGTTTTCCTGGAAACAGATAAAGATGGTATGTGTCAGCTATGTTACTAGACAACATTACTTCTGATGAACCTTTCCCCTGCCTCAGTTGCTAGGTTTTATCTGGCCTGGGCATCAGCAGGGCTTTGGGTTCCTCTTCTGGCCTGAGATTCCCTCATGTGGCCCCTGGGGCTTTGCCAGCAGGAGTGTCAGCAAAGATCATGTGCCAGGGGACATGGAGTCTCTAAATCACCTGGAGCCTCTAAACTAGAGCAATCTGTGCACTGGCCCCATATAGAGAGAGTGTATGTGTGTGCACACGTGTGTGCGTGCGTGTACATGCGCATGCATGCTGCTACAGAGCCTGGTAGCTGGTTCCTTGGCTTTGGTGCTCAAGTCTTATGGCTCTACCACTTGAGGCACAGGTGTGTGTGTGTGTGTGTGTGTTTGGGAGATCCCAGGACATTGTGCATGCTACACAGGCCTATGCCACTGATCTACATCTCTAGCCCTTGTTTTGTTTTTATTAGTATTACTTTTAAATAGGTGTTGGACGTTCATGGCTCACGCTTACAATCCTAGCTACTCAGGAGGCTGAGATCTGAGATTATGGTTCAAAGCCAGCCTGGGAAAGAAAATCTGTGTAAAGTTTCTATAGTTTCCAGAATTTCCAAAATAAAAGAACCCTACCATTTCAACCATTCTAAACACTGATAGCCAAAGACTCTCCAGTCTCATGAGGTGTGAAGGAACATCCATTGTGTTAGTCACAAATTCACTCACTCATCCTTCCCTGCCAGAGGTGTTGTCCCATTGCCAAGGGCAAAAAGTGCACAAAACATATGTGTGAAGCCAACCCCAGGGTCATCTCCCTTAAGAGTATGTGTCAACTATGCGGCTAGGCAAGATGCTTAGAGTAAAACTTATCATTGGGTAATTACAACTGTGGATGTAATTATATGAGGCTGTTATATACCTCCTCTGTGGGATCTTTTTTTTTCTTTCTTTCTTTTTTGATCTCTGGGCCTGGGTGCTATCCCTCAGCTCTTGAGCCATAACACCACTTTCTGCTTTTTCTGCTTATGTGGTGCTGAGGAATTGAACCCAGGGCCTCATGCATGCAAGACAAGCACTCTACCACTGAGCTACCTTCCCAGTCCTAGGATCTTTTCCCTCCCCCCTCCCCCAGCCTTGTGCAAGTCCTGTGGCTTGAACTCGGCCTGGGTTCGGTCCCTGAGCTTTATTTTGCTCAAGGCTAGAACTTCCACAGCTCCACTTCCAGCTTTTTGGTCATTAATTGGAGATTAGAATCTCATGGACTTTCCTGCCCAGACTGGCTTTGAAAGGTGATTCTCAGATCCCAGCCTCCTGAGTCACTAGGATTACAGGAGTGTGACATCAGCACGTGGTTTAGGATTTTTTTTTTTTTTTTTTTTTGTCGG
>NW_012267308.1:3305655-3311615 GCF_000151885.1 Dipodomys ordii
TAATTTCTAAGTCACAAGTTCATTCTAACTTTCCTGGAGCAAATTGTCTATCACAGTCTGTAATATATAACAGTGTTCACATGTTATACACCATACATGTGATCAGCAGCATGGGGATATTTAGTAGTGGTTCAACCAGATGAGATCTCAACCTCTTGAGTAGCTAGGATTATAGGCGTGAGCCACTAGCACTCAGCCTGTCGTATTTATTTATTTATTTGTAGGTCATGGGGCTTGAACTCTGGGCCTGGGCGCTGTCCCTCAGCTCTTCAGCTCAAGGCTAGCACTCTACCATTTGAGTGCCACTTCCTGTTTTCTGGTTGGTGGTTTGTTGGAGATAAGAGTCTCAAGGGGGCTGGGAAGGTGGCTCAGTGGTAGAGTGCTTACCTTGCATGCATGAGGGGCTGTGTTCAATTCCTCAGCACCACATAAGCAGAAAAAGCCGGAAGTGGCTCTGTGACCACCACCACCAACAACAACAAAAAGAGTTTCATGGACTTTCCTGCTCAGGCTGGCTTTGAACTGCAGTCCTCAGATCTCAGCCTCCTGAGTAGCGAGGATTACAAGTGTGAGCCAGCAGAGTTGGCTAGTATTTTATTTTTTTAAGCACCTCTTTTAATGTTTATTTTTCCTTTTCAATAAGGTAAGATTTTTTTTTGAGGGGGTGTGATATGATTGATTTCCTTAATGACACTTTTTAGATCCTTCTCTGGGCCCAGCTACCTTGAGCAGCTAAGCACCCTTATTTGTCAGATAGCCAGATTGTCCTCTGGGGCCCCCTAGGCTGCATTAAACACTCCACAGAAGCTTTGAGGAAGCTCAATTCAAACCCTAGCTGCTTGTAGCGAAAACACTACTCTGGCCTCAGAAGGAATTTTTCCAAGTCACGTGACTCCAACAATTTGCACGGGATTTTTTCGCCTCTAGCTTGTGAACTATAGCATTCATTCTCACTCCTGCCAGAGGGGAGTACACTCCCCCCTACCTCCAGGCAGCCAAGCAGAAGGCCTGTGATTGGTACAAAGCTTGTGCATGATTTGATGGTTGAGCCAGATGCACATTATGAGCCAGTGTTCTTTGAGTTTAAAGAACTTTTGATTTTTTTTTCTTTTTCCCAAAGAAAATGACTGGAGGGTTTTTCCTGTGTAGTATTGTTTCATTCTGGAGTCTTGCAATTAAGCTTTTTGGCTAAACACATAAATATGATAATGATAATTATTCAGGGATGGGGGGACGTTTGTAAAAACATTGTGTGCCGTTAGAGTAATCAAGCCCGGCTCTAACACATCTTGGCTTTTCAGGATAATTAGAGCACACTGGAGGCCCAGATGGGTGAATGAGAACGCCATGGGTGTCTGCTACATAGGAATGAGAAAATATCACACAGAACTACTCAACTGGCAATTGAAATTGGCACGTTGACTTAGTCTCTGAAAAAAAAAAAACTAGATAAAAATGCTTGCATTTGGAAGCCAAATATTTCATTTTAAAAATAAACATAGGGCTGGGAATGTGACTTAGTGGTAGAGTGCTTGCCTAGCATGCATGAAGCCCTGGGTTCGATTCCTCAGGACCACATAAACAGGAAAAAGAAAGTTAGAAATGGTGCCATGGGTCAAGTGGTAGAGTGCTATCCTTGAGCAAAAAATAAGTTCAGGGACAGTGTCCACGCCCTGAGTTCAAGCCCCAGGACTGGCAATAAGTAAATAAATAAATATGAAAATAAACAGAACATAGGTAACTAATGTCCAACACAACTCATCTGAAGCCCTCCTGTTAAATTAGAATTTTTTTTTTTTCTATTAGTCGTAGGGCTTGACCTCGGGGCCGGGATACTGTGCCTGAGCTTTTTGGCTCCAGGCTACTATTTTGAGCGACAATTCCACCTTCGGTTTTCTGGGTGATATAGTTGGGTGATATGAGTCTAACAGACTTTTTTCTGTCCGTCTGACTTCGAACTGAGATCCTCAGATCTCAGCCTCTGGAGCAGCTAGGTTAACAGGCGTGAGCCACTGGTGCCTGGCCTAAATTAGAATTTTTTTGGGGGGGGTCAAAGCGGTAGAGCATTAGCCTTGAGCTGAAGAGTTCAGGGAAGTACCAAGGCCCAGAGTTTAAGCCCCATGACTGACAAAAAAAAAAAGTTCTGTGCAAAAATGGCCAAAAATACATCTGGGTATAGGAACACATGCTTATAATCCCAGCACTCAAGCTTGAAGTAGGAGGACTGCAAGTTTGAGGTCAGCTATGTCTGTACATTGAGATCCTATTTTGGTGGGAATTGAACTCAGGGCCTAGAGCTGGAGGGTAGGAACTCTACCACGTGAGCTATGCCTCCAACACCTTCCTTTTTGCATTGTTTTTATTTTTTTGTCAGTCTTGGGCATGAACTCAGGGCCTGGGTGCTGTCCCTGGGCTTTTCCACTCAAGGCTAGTGCTCTACCACTTGTTTATTTGTTGTAGCTGGTGGTGGTGGTGGTCCTGGGGCTTGAACTCTGGTCTTGGGCGCTGTCCCTGAGTTCTTCAGCTCAAGGTGAGTCTACCACTTTTTTTTTAGGGCCTTGTTCTCTCCCTTAGAAGTTTTGCTCAAGACTGGAGCTCTAACACAACTAGGTCTGGATTTATTTTTAAATTATTGTTGTTTTAGAGCTGGGAAGGTGGCTCAGTGGTAGAGTGCTTGTCTTGCATGCATGAGGCCCTGGGTTCGATTCCTCAGTACCACATAAACAGAAAAAGCCAGAAATGGTGCTGTGGCTCAAGTGGTAGGGTGTTAGCCTTGAGCAAAAGAAGCTCAGGGACAGTGCCCAGGCCCCGACTTCAAGCACCAGGACTGGCCAAAAAAAAAAAAATTATAATTCGGGCTGGGAAGTTGGCTCAGTGGTAGAGCGCTTGCCTTGCATGCCTGAGGCCCTGGGTTCGATTCCTCAGCACCACATAAGCAAAAAGAAAAAAGCCGGAAGTGGCGCTGTGGCTCAAGTGGTAGAGGGCTAGCCTTGAGCTGAAGAGCTGAGGGACAGCGCCCAGGCCCAGAGTTCAGGCCCCACGACGGGACCAAAATAAATAAATAAATTATTGTTGTTTTAGAGGTGATACACAGTGGGGTTGCCTTTATATACTTAAAGTACTAAGTAAATTTCCTTTCCCATAGTGTCATCTGTTCCCTCTCTCCCATTCCCTCCCTCCCCTCTCCACCCATGAGTTGCGCAGTTCACTTTCATCCTTGACCAGTGCAGCCAGCATGCTCTACTACTGCACTTTTTCTCCATTTTTCCTCTGATTCTGTGTTCTCACTCCATCCTCCCACAGATGTGCACCAAATATACCATGTTCTATAAAGAATAGAGAGTAATTAAAAAAGAAAAAGAAAAAACAAATTAAGACAAAAATCCTTTGCTTCCACATCTTTGGAGTTCATTTCAGTATGTACATTATTTTATATACATAAGAAGAGGCGCTTGGGTATTGCACCTTTGTGATAGTCCTAAGACTATCCTCTTTTGGCCTCACGCTATGTGGGTATCTAGAATTCTGTATATTCTGTCATGTCTCAGTGCAGTTTAAGTTTAATACCTGCATATCTGAGAGAACATGCTTTGTCTCTCTTGATCTTGGCTTACCAAATGACACGATTTATTCTAGTTCCATCTGTTTTCCTGCAAATGACATTATTTTATTCTAATGGCTGCGTAAAATTCCATTGTATATAGGTATCACATTTTTTTTTACCTATTCATCTATTGTGGGGCATCTGAGTTGTTTCCTTTCCATATCTTGGCTACTATGAACAGTGTGGCAAGGAACATGGAGACGTAGATGTCCTTATCATATCCTGGCTCATGCTGCTCAGGGTAGATGCCCAGGGTAGTCTACATTTAGATTTTTGTAGCACTCTTCCACTTGAGCCACAGCACCACTTCTGGTTTTCTGGTGGTTAATTGGAGATAGTAGTCTCATGGATTTTCCTGCCTGGACTAGCTTTGGACCACAATCCTCAGCTCTCAGCCTCCTGAGTAGCTAGGATTACAGGCGTGAGCCACAAGCACTTAGTTTTTGAGGAACCTCCAGACTGCTTTCCAGAATGGTTGTACTAGCTTACATTCCCACAGCAGTGCAGTTCCTTTTCCCCCACATTTTAGTCAGTACTTGTTACTAGAATTCAAAATGTTGGCCAGTTTAACTGGGGTAAGATAGTAGTATCTCAGGGTTCTTTGGATTTGCATTTCCTCTATGACCAGGGATGAAAAACGTTTCCTCCTGTGTTTCTTTGCCATTCTGCTGAGAAGTCATTTCTTAGCTCCCTTGCCCATTTAATAACTGGTGTACTGTATACAAGTGGTTAGTTTCTTAAACTTCTTATATATATTGGATAGTAGGTTTTTTTTTTTTTTTTTTTTTGCTGGTGGTGGGGCTTGAACTCTAGGTCTGGGCGCTGTCCCTGAGCTCTTCAGCTCAAGGCTAGCGCTCTACCACTTGAGCCACAGTGCCACTTCTTGCCTTTTCTGTTTATGTGGTGCTGAGGAATTGAACCCAAGGCCTCATGTATACAAGGCAAGCATTCTACCACTGAGCCACCTTCCCAGCCCAGATATTAGATCTTTGTCTGATGGATTTCTGGTAAAGATCTTTTCCCAGTTTGCTGGCTGTCTTTCTAGTTTGGTAACTATGTCCTTAGCTGTGCAGAAACTTTTTATTTTAATGTAGTCCCATTCGTTGAGTCTCTTTCCTATTTGTTGTGCCTAGGGACTCTATTCAGGAAGTTTCTTCCTGTATCTAGAAGTCCTAATGTCTCCTACTGTCTCTCACAGTAGTTTCAGTGTTTGGGGTCTGATGTTGAGGTCTTTGATCCACTTTGAATTAATATAAATGCCTGGTAACAATCAGGTATGCACTTTTAATTTTCTGCATGTGGCTGCCCAGTTTTCCCAACACCAATTTTTTTTTTTTTTGGTGGTTGTGGGGCTTGAACTCTGGGCCTGGGTGCTGTCCTTCAGCTCTTCAGCTCAAGGCGAGCGCTCTACCACTTGAGCTACAGCGCCACTTCCGGTTTTCTAGTGGTTTATTGGAGATAGGAGTCTCACGGTCTCTCCTGCCCAGGCTGGCTTTGAACCGCAATCCTCAGATCTCAGCCTCCCGAGTAGCTAGGATTACAGGCGTGAGCCACCGGCGCCCGGCTCTCAACACCAATTGTTGAAGAGGCTATGATTTTTCTCCATTGTCAAACATTAGATGACTATAAGTATGTAGTTTTGCTTCTGGGTCTTCTAATCTGTTCCATTGATCTTCAGGCCTATTTTTGTGCCAATACCAATCTGATTTGTTATTACAGCTCTGAGTAGAGTTTGAAGTCTGGTATCAGGGTACCACCTGCATTGCTTTTTTTGGCCTAAAATCGCTTTGGCTCTTCTAGGTCTTTTGTTGTTCCATATGAATTTCTGGATTGTTTTCTTTATCTCAGTAAAGAATGTCATCGGGATCTTGATGGGGATTGCATATTACTTTTGGCGATATGATTGCTCTACCAGTTTGAGCCACAACTCCACTTCTGATTTTCTGATGGATGATTGGAGGTAAGAGTTTTATGGACTTTCCTACCCAGGCTGGCTTTTAACTACTGCAATACCTAGATCTCAGCCTCCTGCATAACTAGGATTACAGTCATGAGCCACTGACACCCAGCTGCATTAGTTATTTTCAAATTATGTTGAAATAGGACCTATCAGTGCAAATGAGGTACAGGAAACAGCAGCCAGGAAGTCAGAGACAAGCACTGTGTTTCTGAATAGCTTTATTTTCTTTTTTTGTTGTTGTTGTTGTTTTCTTGGTCCGGTCGTGGGGCCTGAACTCTGGGCCTGGACGCTGTCCCTCAGTTCTTCAGCTCAAGGCTAGCACTCTACCACTTGAGCCACAATGCCACTTCCGGCTTTTTTCTTTTTGCTTATGTGGTGCTGAGGAATCGAACCCAG
>NW_012267308.1:3311990-3326379 GCF_000151885.1 Dipodomys ordii
TGGCTCAGTGGTAGAGCGCTTGCCTTGCATGCCTGAGGCCCTGGGTTCGATTCCTCAGCACCACATAAGCAAAAAGGAAAAAAGCCGGAAGTGGCGTTGTGGCTCAAGTGGTAGAGCACTGGCCTTGAGCTGAAGAGCTGAGGGACAGCGCCCAGGCCCAGAGTTCAGGCCCCACTACCGGATAATAAAAAAAAAAACTAGAAAGGGGGAAAGGAGCTGTGTTGACTTTGTCCTCTTGTCCTAATGATTATGATAAGAGAGTGGGAGGGGAAGAACTAGGATATCTTAAAGATACTTAGCCTGGAAGAAAACACTTGGAAGAAAACACTTGGGAGAATGACTCCCCCAGAACACAGAGTGTTTACATGCAAAGCAATCAGTTTATCTCTAAGAGAGAACCTGGTAAGACCATCCTTTGCTTGAAGGGATGGTGAGGTATCTATATGTCATAACAACCCAAACATAATAAGAGGACCAATTTTGAAATCTCTAGGCCCAATTGATAAAACAGCAAGAGTGATAGAATGAAGCTGGGTGCTGGAGAACCACATTTGTGAACCTACGTGCTGATTAACTAGCAAAAAGTGGTAGAGTTGTGGCTCAAGTGGCAGAGCACCAGCATGAATTGCGTGTGTGTGATTACATCACAAACTCCATACACAAGGCTAGGTGAAGGCTTCCTTCCTCCGGCACCAGTTCTGAAACAAGTGGTTATTATTTTAAACAGAATAGTCAAGGAGGGCTGGGAAGGTGGCTCAGTGGTAGAGTGCTCACCTCTCATGCGTGAGGCCCTGGGTTCGATTCCTCAGCACCACACAAGCAAAAACAAAAAAGCCGGAAGTGGCGCTGTGGCTCAAGTGGTAGAGCGCTAGCCTTGAGCTGAAGAACTGAGGGACAGTGCCCAGGCCCAGAATTCAGGCCCCACGACTGACCAAAAAATGAAAATAAAAACAGAATAGTCAAGGGACATCATCTCTGGGTTGACATTTGAGCAGATCACTGGAATAAAGTGTGTTAAGTTCTGTGTGAAGAAAGGGAATGAGAGGCCAGAAAGGTGGCTCAGCGGTAGAGAGGCCCTGGGTTCAATTCCTCAGCACCACATAAACGGAAAAAGCTGGAACAAGTGGTAAAGCGCTATCCTTGAGTTGAAGAGCTGAGGGACAGAGCCCAGGCCTAGAGTTCAAGCCCCATGACCGATCAAAAAATAAAATAAAGGGAGTGACTGGTACAGAATTGGGGGGAAAAGGTAACAAGAAACGTAATAGTCTCTAGTAGGGTGTAGTGCAGGCCTGCAATAACCCCAGTGCTCAGGAGGTGGATAGATGCCAGGCATAGATGCCAGATCACAGTTCCAAGCCAACCCAGGCAGTCAAGTCCATAAGACTCTACATCTCTCATTAAGGAGCAAAACAAAAAGCCGGAGGTGGAGCTGGGGCTCAAAGTGGTGAAAAAGTGAAGGGAGAGCTCCAAGGCCTGGAGTTCGAGTCCCAGGATCGGCCAAAACAATAACCACAAAGAAAAGAAAAGAAAAGGAGGGGAGGAGGCGGACGCTTCCGCAGTCGTGAGGCTGTGTGTCCGTACCGTACAACAGTTCAAGTCTTCCGTCCGCAGCCGCCGCCGCTCCAGCGCCATTCAGGTCTCCTGAAAGAGTCAGGAGCGACGCCGGGCGGCGAGGGCTGAGTACGAGGTGTGTGCGTGTGTGTGTGTGAGAGAAGGGTGGGAAATCTCGCGAGAACCGCGGTAGGCCTCGCCCTCCCAGCATGCTCCGCGCCGCCGTCGCTGCCGCCGCCGCCGCTGCCGCCGCCGCCGCCGCCGCTGCTGCTTCCAGCCGCGCCGCGGTTTAGAGGGCGGGAGGCCGGGGAGGGCGGTGGGGGGGGCGGGAGGAAGGTAGCGGAGCCGGCCCTGCCGCCATGTTGGGTCTGAGGCGACTGCTGTGAGGCGCCGACGGGAGCGAGCGGAGGAGCGAGCCAGCGAGCGAGCGAGCGAGCGAGGAGTCGTGTGAGGGGGGCGGCCGTAGCGGCGTGGGATCTGCCTCTCTACGAGCAGCCCGGAGCGGAGGCGGCGGCGGGAAGGCGGCGGCGGCGGGCGCCATGAGCGGGGGCACTCCTTATATCGGTAGCAAGATCAGCCTCATCTCCAAGGCGGAGATCCGCTACGAGGGCATCCTCTACACCATCGATACCGAGAACTCCACTGTAGCCCTCGCCAAAGGTACGCCGGGCCGAGCCTCCCTGGGCTAGGGCCTCGGGCGGGCCGGGCCGGGCCTGCGGGCCTGGGGACCGGACCGGACCGGGCTGGGCCGGGCCTGGCCTTGGCCTGGCCTTCAGGGTTGGGCTGGGCGTCCGCTTGGGGCTGCGCCTGGCTCTCTCTCGGCCCCGCGGCCTCCATCCTCCGTCGTTTTCGGTCGAGGCCCCGGGCCGCGGCCCGCCCTCCTACGAGGTGCTCGACTTCTCCGCCCTCCGCGCCTTATTAAATCCGGGGAACTACGGGGCCCCCAGTGTACACAGCAAGGCGGGCGGGGCGGCCCTGAAGTATTGAGAACTGGGCTAGAGAATCCTGACAATTCGTTGTGTTCCAAGTCCTCAATTCCGTAATTCTTGTCGTCTTAACCACCAGACAAAGCCCGAGTATTCAGAAGAGTTTTTCCGCCTCCTTTTGAGTTTTTTCCGTGCTGCTTTGTAGATTAGCATCCGCATATTTTTCCCCCCACTCCCGTTCTTCCCCCATTACCTCTCTGTTCCTAATTTCAATTTGTCGCGATGTTTCTCACCTGCACACTTTTAAGTAATGTGCTTACAAACTTTTTTGGGTTTGCTCTGCGGACTCCGGTGATCTCGAGATGCCACTCCGGACCCCTGGAAGCAGTTCACATCCTACTTGGTCTGTTTGTTCTAGTGGATAAGTTCAACCTGTGCAATCGGAAATCTTCACCACCTGCCTTGTGCAACCGTCTCTTTAGGGACTCACATTCAAAATGCTTGCTAAGACTCTGTTTGGGAGCGGGGGGGGGGTGGGGTGACTCCCCACTAGGAAGTGTAGAGTTCAAGCTTGGTCCAGGACTTCGTCCCTAGGAGTTTGTGGGTGCTTGATCGAAACCCCCGGGTAGATAATCCCTGGGGAATTTTTTTTAAGGTAGTTCTGTAATGAGGAAGGTGTCCCTAACCCATTGTTTAGCCAAGGGTACAATCTGTTATTGGGTTTTATTTTCCGTTCACACATGCTGGGCTTTTTGCTCTGCCAGGAAACCGGAAAGAAAAATAAACTTCAGCTCTTGATCTTAAAGCAACTCTCACAAGTTTGTAATCTTTAGGAGGAGGAAGCAAGGATAGCCCCGGTAATTTTCTCAGCACATCTGTTAAGAGTTAATTATGAAGGGCCTGGTGTGATACTGACAGAGGTTCAGGGGTAGGAAGAAATTCTTCTGAATCTCAAGTTTGTAAATTATGCTGAAAAGAATAGCCTTTTCACAGTACAAAACAAGATTAGTGATGTACTAAAAGGTAGATAGTCTTAATAGCACCAGTTTTGAGACAGGTCTTATTCCTGGGTAGGTAAGTTTTTCTTAAGAAGTAGACCTATACAGTATGTGGGTTCTGGGTGGGGCCCAGTGGTGAAGTGCTTACTTGGCTTGCCTGGGTTTTCAGCATGGCACACAAAATGAAACAAACAGGTCCCCAACTAAAGAGTAGAGCACAATTAAATTGTAGTGATGATTGCACAACTCTGAAAATTGACTAAAAATCATTGACTATACACTTTTGTGTATTGGAGCTTTAACTTAGGGCGTGGGTGCTGTCCCTTAGCTTTTTCCACTCAAGACTAGCCACAGCTCCACTTCCCGTTTTTTGTTGGCTATTGGAGCTAAGAGTGCATGGATTGGTTTTGAACTTAGATCCTCAGTATCAGCCTTCTAATTAGCTAAGATTACAGGCTTGAGCCATCTCAGTCCCACTGACTATACACATTTAAAAACTGTCTAGTCTGTTTTTAAAAGAACTGTATGAAGCTGGGTGCTCTGAGGCTCTGTGCAAGAAAGTAGTCTGGAAAACCAAAGAATACCCTAAACTTCCTCTTTTTTTTTCCCCTTGTGAAACATCTTGTATGCTCCCTGTCAAAACCCCCGTAGGTTACTTTTTCATCATCTCTCCTTCAGACAGGATCACGTTGTTTAACCCTAGACACCACTGTACTTTGGGATGCCAGGTTCTACCTGTAGTTATCTTTGCTAATCCTGGAGCTTGAACTCAGGGCCTGGGCACTGTTCTGAGCCTCTTTGTGCTCAAGACTAGCTCTCTACCACTTAAGACAGCACCACTTCTGGCTTTTTCTGAGTAGTCTATTGGAGATAAAAAATCTTACAGCTTTCCTGATTGGGCTGGCTTCAAACCATGATCCTCAGATCTCAGCCAGCTGAGTAGCTAGGATTACAGACATGATCCACTGGTGCCCGGCTATAATTTAGAATTTACTTGCCCTCATTTTGAAATTATTTTAGTAAGTTCTTCATGGATGAATATTAGCTGTATAGTGTTTTATGACTGAAATTATGGAAAATGTAGAGTTCTTGGTGAAAGTCACATAAAAATTGAAAATAAGGGGCTGGGAATGTGGCTCAGTGGTAGAGTGCTTGCCTAGCATGCATGAAGCCCTGGGTTCAATTCCTAAGCACTACATAAGCAAAAAGAAAAAAGCTGGAAGTGGCACTGTGGCTCAAGTGGTAGAGCGCTAGCCTTGAGCTGAAGAGCTGAAGGACAGCGCCCAGGCCCAGAGTTTAGGCCCCACAACCGGACCCCCCCCAAAAAAAAAATCTCGTGAATTTTCCTGTCCAGGCTGGTTTTGAACTGCCATTCTCAGATCTCAGTCTTCTGGTGTGAGCTACCAGTGCCAGCTGTTTTTACTCTTGACAACAACAAAGAAGCATGTATTTTTAAGGTTCTTTAAAAGCATTGTTTCTTTTTTTTTTTAAAGCGTGTATTTTAATGTGTCATTTTTTTGTTGTATTTGAGATAGGATCTTGCTAGCTAGCCCAGGCTGGCCTCAAACTCATAATTTTTAGTGCCTTAGCCTCCCAAGTGCTGGATTATAGGTGTATACCATCATGCCCAGCATAAAAAATTCTTTTCACTTCTGGAACCAATATTTTATTATTTTATGATTAAATTCATGATATCAATAAAATTTGTAAGACATAATTGTTTTTTTGTCATAATATATTAGTGTAGCAATGAAAATGTTTAGTCATTTACTTGTATTTATTACATTGCTATATCTTTATATGCCTTTTTCTAACTGGCCACACAATACTGGACATTTAAAGTTTTCAAAATTAGAACTGAGGAGTTCTAAATTTTTAGAATTTACATGATTTGTCAAGTAATTGGATACCTGAAAATTCCATCTCAAATCTTAGATGGAGTGATAATTTAAAAAATGAAAGTCTAAAATTTATTTACGGAATTTAGAATACTGTAAAATAGGTTGCTCTTTGTGTTTTCTTTATTTATATACCTATTTGAGACAAGTTCTTGCAAATGTAGTTTAAGTTATCCTCAAACTTACTCCTCCTCCCTCCCTTCCCCCACAGTTGAACTCTGGGCCTGGGCACTGTCCCTCAGCTCTTCAGCTCAAGGCTAGCACTCTACCACTTGAGCCACAGCGCCACTTCCAGCTTTTTCTGCTTATGTGGTGCTGAGGAATTGAACCCAGGGCTTCAAGCATGCAAGGCAAGTGCTCTACCACTGAGCCACCTTCCCAGTCCCCCAAGCTTCTTAAGCTTTATGACCTCCTGTGATGGAGTACTTTTTTTTTTTTTGGTTGGTTGTGGGGCTTGAACTCAGGGCTTGGGCACTGTCCTTGTGTTCTTCAGCTCAAGGCTAGTGCTCTACTGCTTGAGCCACAGTGCCACTTCTAGTTTTCTAGTGGTTTATTGTAAATAAGAGTCTCATAGGCTTTTCCTGCCCAGGCTGTCTTTGAACTGCGATTCTCAGATCTTAGCCTCCTGAGCAGCTAGGATTACAGGCGTGAGTCACCAGCGCCCAACTGGAGTACTTTTTATTTTGTACTTATTTTATTTTCTTGTGCTGGAGGTCTAAGCCAGGGTCATGCACATTGCTGGACAAGTGCTATACTACATCCTGCCCTTCTCTTACTCTCCAAATTTTGGATTAAGAGTTAATCTGGCCAGGTGCTCCTGGCTTTGCTTGTAATCCTAAATTACTCAAGAGGCTGAGATCTGAGGATCCAGGTTCCAAGCCAGAAGTGGAAATGTGGCTCAAGTGGTAAAGTGCTTAGCATTGAGTAAATAAGCTTGGGGACAGCACTCAGGCTCTTGAGTTTTCTTCCCAGGACTGGCACCAAAAAAACCACAACTAAACCAACAATAGCAACAGTTAATCTGATGCAGGTAGGTCTTAAGTTCAATACCAGCCTGGGCTACATAGAGAGGCCTTCCTTCAAAAAAAATTTTTTTTCTTTTTTTTTGGGTCCGGTCGTGGGGCCTGAACTCTGGGCCTGGGCGCTCTACCACTTGAGCCACAGCGCCACTTCCGGCTTTTTTTTTCTTTTTGCTTATGTGGTACTGAGGAATCGAACCCAGGACCTCGAGCGTGCAAGGCAAGTGCTCTACCACTGAGCCACCTTCCCAGCCCCCCCAAAAAATTTTTTTTCTATTTTTGCCAGTCCTGGGGGTTGAACTCAGAGCCTACACACTGTCCCTAAGCTTTTACTCAAAGCTGGCACTCTACCACTTGAGCACAGCACCACTTCTGGTTTTTTCTGTGTATGTGGTACTAAGGAATTGAACCCAGGGTTTCATGCTAGTCAAGAACTCTACCATTAAGCCACATTCCCAGGCCCCCTACCCTCCTGATTTTTTTTTCTCAATATACCTTTTAAAATAGTCACAGAAGCCCAGTGCTGTTAGTTGTTAGCTCATACCTATAATCCTAGCTACTCAAGAGACAGATCTGAGGATCAGGGTTGGAAGCCAGCCCAGGTAGGAAAGTCTGTGAGACTCTATCTCCAATTAAGTCACAGAAAAAGCTGGAAGTGGCACTGGGGCTCAAGTAGAGTGCTAGTCTGAGCAAAAGGAGCTCAGGGACAGGGTCCAGACAGAGTTCAAGCCTCAGGACTGGTTTAAAAAAAGGGGGTGGGTGGGCTTAGAATTACTTTGTTGGTGTTATTCAGACAGTAGCCCAGGCTAACCTTGAACTAATTTCATAATATTCCTACCTCAGCCTCTAGAGATCTGAGACTACAGATATGCACTACCACACCTGGTTTAGTCTTACTGTTGTTGTTTTTTAAGTTTCTTTGGGGGGGAGAGTTTCTCCTCCATGAAAAATATGAACTGTAATGTACATCCTGAAGAGATACCTAAAATAAAAAGAATATTTGAAAACAGATCCTTGTGATGTCCACCTAGGCTTAGAGAGATGTTGGCAGCAACACAAAACCTTCCCCCTCCTTGTATCCTGCCATAGTAATCTCTGCCTTCCTAAACTAGATATAAGGGCTTTGAAGCATTTATAGTTTACTATATAAGTTCATATCCTTAAATAATATCGTTATAGCCTCTTTTTTTTTTTGTCGGTTGTGGGGCTTGAATCTGGGCGTAGGTGCCTCAGCTCTTCAGCTCAAGGCCAGTGCTCTACCACTTGAGCCATAGTGCCACTTTGGTTTTCTGAGTAGTTTATTGGAGATAATAGTCTCACAGACTTTCCTACCCTGGCTGGCTTTGAACCCCAATCCTCAGATCTCATCTTCCTGAGTAGCTAGGATTACACGCATGACCCACCAGCCAGTTATAGCCATTTTTGATCTTACATAAATGCAATTAATTTTGTATGTTATTTTACTTCAGGCTTAAAAAAAATTAGTGTAAAAGTGATGGACAGGATTTACAGTTACAGGTAAAGAATATTATTTATTTATTTTGCCAGCCCCGGGGCTTGAACTCGGCTTTTTCTGTTTATGTGGTACTGAGGAATCAAACCCAGGGCTTCATGCATGCTAGGAAAGCACTCTACCATTAAGAGACATTCCCAGCCCCAAGAATATATTTCTTTTTGGACAGCGTTACCTCTTCCCTTGTTGTCTCCCAGTTTTTTCCACCTGTCCCCAACCAAAGTTGTATAGTTCATTTTCAACATAATGTCTAGTGAGTACTGCTGCTGCATTTGTTCACTCTTTGAACCTCCATTTCTGTGGTCCCCCACCCCTGCTCCTCACAAAGACAGTTAAAAGTACAAACAAGACAAAAAAAAAAAGAAAACAAAGCAGTGAATTGGTGGCATTCCCAATTCTAGATACTTAGGAGTTTGAGATCTGAAGATGGAAGTTCGAAGCCAGCCCAGGCAGGAAAGTCCATGAGACTTATCTCCAATTAACCATTCAAAAACCAGAAGTAGGGGCTGGGAAAGTGGCTCAGTGGTAGAGCGCTTGCCTTGCATGCATGAGGCCCTGGGTTCGATTCACATAAGCAGAAAAAGCCGGAAGTGGCGCTGTGGTTCAAGTGGTAGAGCGCTAGCCTTGAGCTGAAAAGCTGAGGGACAGCACTCAGGCCCAGAGTTCAGGCCCCACAACTGACCCAAAAAAAAAAAAAAAAGAATTCACATTTAGAATTATAGGAAAGACATGCATTTCAATTGAAAATTGAGCAATAAATTTCAATGATATCTCATGAGAGATCCAAAGAGTTAAGACATAAGACCTTTGACTTCATTGGTAGTTAGGGAAAATGAGGATGAAAACCACATTAGACTACATACTTATGTAGAATGACAACTTAGGATCCCAAGCATTATTGTTGGTAGGAAATATAGAACTAGAACTCTTGTGAAAATGGAACTAAAAACTAGTTACAACTATCACAAAAAATTACTTCACGTTACCCCAAAAAGACAAGGATATGCACATTCCCTATGTTCTTTGCGATTCAATTTCTAAGCATACAATCTCAAGAAAACTAAACATGCACTTAAACACAAATATTCTTGGCGGTATTATTTGTAACAGCCAAAAACTAAACAATCTATGTAAATCCAAAACCCCAGAAGGGATGAATTCCTGTTATATTCATGCTGGAGCATTAAGTAGCAACAAAAGCCCTAAGTAGAAATGGAAACAAGAGATTTATTTTTTTCTTTTTGTTGGTTGTGGAGCTTGAACTCAGCCTGGGCGCTGTCCCTGGGCCTCTTTGTGCTCAAGGCTAGTGCTCTACTAATTGAACTGTATCACTGAGCTACCTTCCCAGCCCCTGAATGTGAATTCTTTATTGGATATATGTATTGCAAATCTTCCCATTTAAGGTTTCTTATGATGGTCATAAGTTCTGAATTTAAATGTTGATATGTTTATGGAACTTTACTTTTACTTTTTTTTTTACTTTTACATTTTTTTAAGTGGACTGGTGCTATTTAAAATTTTTTTTTGTTGCTGTTTTGTTTCTTTTTTTTTTTTTTTTGGTGTCTTTCTCTACCCAATATCACAAGATACTTTTTTGTGTGTGTGTGGGGGGGGGTCTGGTCGTGGGGCCTGAACTCTGGGCTTGGGTGCTGTCACCCAGCTCTTCAGCTCAAGGCTAGCGCTCTACCACTTGAGCCACAGCACCACTTCTGGCTTTTTTCTTTTTTCTTACGTGGTGCTGAGGAATCGAACCCAGGGCTTCATGCATGCAAGGCAAGCGCTCTACCACTGAGCCACCTTCCCAGCCCCTCACAGGATACTTTTTATCTTTTCAAACATATTGTTTTTTTGTTTTTTTTTTCACTTTTAGATTACTGTAATGTACTTGAAACTGATTTTGTATATGTTACAAAGTGTTTAGAGCTTTATTCCATATTATAATTTTAAGTCTTTAACTTGGATATTACTTATAACTATATGAAAACTGCTTTTGAAGTTTTAGTCAGTTAACATTTGATATATGGAATTAGGTGCTCAGAGGAC
Organism: Dipodomys ordii; assembly: GCF_000151885.1. Classification (NCBI taxonomy): domain Eukaryota; kingdom Metazoa; phylum Chordata; class Mammalia; order Rodentia; family Heteromyidae; genus Dipodomys; species Dipodomys ordii. The sequence goes on from NW_012267308.1 coordinate 3,321,939, forward strand.
CTGGTTTCACCTGGTAAACTGTTGTAATTTGTGCTTATTTTAGTGTAATTATTAACGTCCATTTTTCCTCTTGAAAATATTCATATTTGGATAAATAATTGTGTGGTCACACACTGTAAAAGCCTAATAGTCACAGAGGTACTGTTAAGTAGTTGATTGATTCTCTTCATAGTCTACTGGAGGTACACAGACCAGTGCTAGCTTGGGTGAGTTTGAGGGGCTTTGATCCTAGGAACCTAAGTAAATGTCAAAAAATCTTAGACAAGTCGGGCGTTGGTGGCTCATGCCTGTAATCCTAGCTACTCAGGAGGCTGAGATCTGAGGATCTCAGTTCAAAGCCAGCCCGAGCAGAAAAGTCTGTGATACTCTTATCTCCAATAAACCACTAAAAAAAACCAGATGTGACGCTGTAGCTCAAGCGGTAGAGCGCTCACCTTGAGCAGAAGAGCACAGGAACAACGCCCAAGCCCAGAGTCAAGCCCTACAACTGACAAAAAAAATCTTATTGATGTCCATCTGTTAAGTATGTTCAGGAATAATTTGGGCCACAGTTTGTTTCAGCCATCTGTGGCAGTTTACAGTCTGCTGTAGCAGTTTATAGTTAGCTGTGCATTCCTAGCACAACCTTTTATGCTTAATCTTCTTTGCTTATTTGCAAGTGTTTGTTATTTGTCTCCACCTTCAACCTGCCTCTTCCAGAGTGAGATCTTGGGATGAATGAATGTTTATTTAATGAGTTAGTAAAATGCAAATAGTTTAGCATTTTAGCCTGTTAGTCTGTAGATGTCTCTTGGGGATAACTCCAAAAAATGTTTTCTCAGATTCACAACTGTTTTTCCCCTTTAAAAATAAATGTCTGGTCCTTACAACAAGAATATTGAAGAGCTGGATGCTGGTGGCTCACACCTATAATCCTAGCTACTTAGGAGGCTGAGATCTGAGGATCACGGTTCAAAGCCAGCCTGGGCAGGAAAGTCTGTGAGACTCTTATCTCCAATAAACCACCAGAAAACCGGGAGTGGCACTGTGGCTCAAGTGGTACAGCTCTGGTCTTGAGCTGAAGAGCTGAGGGATAGCATGCAAGCCCAGAATTCAAGGCTGGCTTTGAACTGTGATCCTCAGAATCTCAGCCTCCTGAGTAGCTAGGATGGATGACAAGCGTGAACAACAGACACCTGGCAAGAGAATGAATTTTTCTGACCTAATTGACATTGAGGAGATAAACTTGCCTTAGGACTCAAGCTCAATTATCATTTTCTTTTCTTTCTTTCTTTCTTTTTTTTGTCAGTTATGGGGTTTAAACTCTGGGCCAGGTGCTGTCCCTCAGCTCTTCAGCTAAAGGCTAGTGCTCTACCACAGCACCATTTCTGGTTTTCTGAGTGGTTTATTAGAGATAAGAGTCCTACCTGGGCTGGCTTTGATCCTTAGATCTTAGCCTCCTGAGTAGCTAGGACTACAGGTGTGAGCCACCAGTGCCCAGCTCAATTTATAGTTTTCATATAAAGTTTAAGTGAAGAATCAGTGGCACATGCAGGTATAGTTTCTGCACTGGACCTGCACATGAACACAGTGGCTAAACTATGAGGCTAAAATGACCCAGATTGTTACTTAAAATGAAACTGATTTTGTGTGTGTGTATGTGTGTGTGTAAGAACTCATGGAAGCCGGGCGCTGCTGTAATCCTAGCTACTCAGGAGGCTAAGATCTGAGGATCGCGGTTCAAAGCCAGCCCAGGCAGGAGAGACCGTGAGACTCCTATCTCCAATAAACCACCAGAAAACCGGAAGTGGCGCTGTAGCTCAAGTGGTAGAGCCCTGGCCTTGAGCTGAAGAGCTGAGGGACAGCGCCCAGGCCCAGAGTTCAAGCCCCACGACCGACCAAAAAAAAAAAAAAACTCATGGAAACTAGGGGGCTGCAGCAGTGGGAAAAATGATTATATAAATCAGTTTATGACGAATGGGGCCAGGCACTTGTAGCTCACGCTTGTAATCTTAGCTACTTGGGAAGCTGAGATCAGAGGATCAAGGTTCAAAGCTAGGCCCAGGCAAGAAAGACTCTTATCACCATTTACCATAAGAAAACCAGAAGTGGTTTAAAGTGGTAGAGCATTAGCCTTGAACGGAAAAGCTCAAGGACAGTGCCCAGGTCCTCAAGGACAGTGCCCAGGTCCTAAGTTCAAGCCCCATGTTTGACCCAAAAAAAAAAAAATCAGGGATGGGTAAAAATGTAAATATGGCAGGTTGTTAGCAGATTATTTGTTTTGTGATCTGCCAAGTCTTGGTCACTGCTGTAGTTTATCCACTACTTGATTGTTAATTGAGCCATAAACCATGGCCCCAGTGGAAAGACTTAACAGCTTCATATTTTGAGTGGAATACCTATGGGCTAATTTATTTTTTGCATGATTTGGAGATCTAAACCCAGCAATCGCAAAATCACTACCTAGAAACACCAGAGATCCTCCAGCCTGATTCTTTTAGTTGTCCTATTTAGTGGAGTCGCCAGAACTCGTAGCCTTGGAAACCGTTTTTTGTTGTAGAATACTTGGTAATTCTGACAGTCTGTAGTCAAGTGCCAAAAAGTATCTGTTCATTTTCTAGTGGTAAGATGAGACATGACTTTGTGTATCGTAGAGAGTACAGTGCAATTCGGGAGAAAATAATTGTAGAAGGAAAGACATAAAGGTAAAGAAATCTTATCTGTAACCAAGCTCAGTGGTGGCGCCTGCCTGTAATCTTAGAGCTACTCTGGAGGTGGAGGCAGAAGAGTCTCAGGTGAGGCCTGCCCCTTGAGACCCTGTCAAAAACAAATACAAACAGTAGGGCTAAGGGCTGGACTTAGGCAGTAGAGAACTTGCCTAGCATACTCCAAGGCTATAGGTTCAGTCTCCAGTACCACCACAGGATGGGAAAGAGATTTAAAATAGCAAGAGTTGCTGGGCCCAGTTGGTACTATAATCCTAGCTTCTCAGGAGACAGATCTGAGGATCGTGGTTCAAAGCCAGCCTGGGCAGGAAAGTCCTTGAGACTCTCCAGTTAACCACCAGAAAACGGAAGTGGTGCTGTGGCTCAAGTAGTAGAGCACTTGCCTTGAGCAAAATAGCTAAGGGACCAGCACCCAGGCCCAGAGTTCAAGCCCTATAACTGACAAAAAAAAAAAGTTTGATTTAACTCTTGTCACATTGCTAACAGTAGTAACTACAGATAGTTTAACTTGAATTGTATTGATTGATTGATTTAGTGCTGGTCCTGGGGTTTGAACTCAGGGCACGGGCACTGCCCCTGAGCTTTTTTACTCAAGACTAGTGCTCTACCATTTAAGTCACAGGTCCACTTGTAGTTGTAGTAAGGTTTAAAGTCAAGGTTTCATGCTTGTTAGGCAGGTAGTTTACCACTTGAGCCACATCCCTAATCTTGAACTCTCTTCTAGCTGAGGATCATGGCTGGAAGCCAGCCCAAGCATAGAAGTCCATGAGATAAATCTCTGTTTATTTCCTTTTTTGTTGTTGTTGTTGTTGCCAGTCCTGGGACTTGAACTCAGAGCCTGGGCACTGTCCCTGGGCTTCTTTTGCTCAGGCTAGCACTCTACCACTTGAGCCACAGTGCCATTTCTGGCTTTTTCTGTTTATGTGGTACTGAGGAATTGAACCCAGGGCTTTATGCATGCTCATGCTAGGCAAGAACTCTACCACTAAGCCATATTCCCAGCCCCTCATCTCTGTTTAATTACCAAAATAGTGGATCTGTGCTCTAAGTACTAGAGTGCTTGTCGAGCATAAAAAGCTCAGGGGCAGTGTCCAGGCCCTGAGTTCAAGCACTAGAAACCGCGTACACACAAAAAAGGACTAGGGACATAGGAAGTAAAGTGCCTGCCTAGCAAGCACTTTGAGTTCAAACCTTGAGTTCAAACATTGGGCCTGGCAAAAGAAAAATGGGATATCACATGTGACTTGCTGCAATTGCCTGCATGTATAAAAATAATGGGTGAGCCAATTTAATTTCTGTATTAACATAATTCCCACACCAGTTGCATGTGCACTAATTCATGTTGAAGCATGGTATAGCAGAATACTGACAGTCATTTACTTTCCTGTGCTTCCCATCCCTCCTTCCTTTCATTGGATCCTTCAGTATCTACAGCTGATGTCTGGCCACTTGAGCCCTTCTGATTACATTCTGCAATGTCCTTTACAGGGATGTAATAATTACACTCTTCATGGAAATCCTACATTTGGTCCAGGCCAGGCTTCAAGATTAAAGCATGTTTCATAAACTTAGAGTGGGGCTGGGGAGGTGGCTCAGTGGTAGAGCGCTTGCCTTGCATGCCTGAGGCCCTGGGTTCAATTCCTCAGCACCACATAAGCAAAAAGAAAAAAACCGGAAGTGGCGCTGTGGCTCAAGTGGTAGAGCGCTAGCCTTGAGCTGAAGAGCTGAGGGACAGC